>NC_056733.1:1895093121-1895438121 GCF_019279795.1 Protopterus annectens | reverse complement strand
CTCATAAAATGTGTGTGTGTTTTTTGGCAAATCATTGTGGACTGAATTCATTAAATCATGACATATATTTGAGTTTCAGACTTCATATAATTCAGAAAATGCATGTTAAAACAAATCCTGTTATTCTAGCAATATTCTAAGTTTATTAAGAACACTTTTTAAAATATGTCCCTATTTTTGAGCCTTTGTTACCCCATTATTTTAGGCTTTGTCCAGATTTCTTGCCCTAAGAGATTGAGAGATATGTTTGCAGTTACAGCAACATTCACATAGTCTAACACAATGATTAAAAATAAACAAATATGGGTGACATTCAAGACTTTTCAGATACAGACACAGATAAATCAAACTTACAATGCTGCCATGAATCATGATATGAGTAAGCATGATTTGTTGTCTGTAAATAAACTTTTCCTGTTTAGCTGTACACATGACCCATTATATGCGGAGATGACTAGAAGCAAGAGCGAAGGGCTGGGAGAGGAACAAAACCCAAGGAGAATTGGTCACATTATGACAAGATTTCCCGGGCTCTGGCATTTTGAGTATTCTGTAAGGAAACCTTTCAACTGACTTTTGAGGTTTTTATAATCTGCCTGACCTTTGACTGTGGATGCCTGGGTAGGGTGTCCCAGGTTTTTGGACTTTATGTTTTGAGAGGGTACAATTACTTTAGTGTAACTTGTGTGGTGGGATCCTTAATAGAAGGGCATCATTTGTGACAGAATGTAGCCTACATTGGGAACTAGACCATGACAACTGATAGCTAAAAATTGGTATTTTTACTGATTTAAATAAGGGTTGCACCATTAGATCTAAATGTTCTTTAATGGGTGGCCAGTTTAATTTTTGCAAGAATGCATGATGATGCGTATGCTGAGGAAACAATGTAATAGATCTCTAAACCTTGTTATTTACCCATTGGAAATATTAATGTTTTTTGGAGATGTATTTGCTATTAGCGGTATAAATTTGAACTCAGCTAACAGAAAAACTCTGCTTATGGCTGTTCTGTCTTAAGGAGGAATGCAGCAGGATATGTTCCAGCCTCCAAAAAGACTAAATTAACTTCTAATATTAATACTCTATAATATTCAAAGGACAAGTGTTGGTCTAGCCATAAACCAAGATGTCTAAAATAAAATATGATGTATAGTACTGTGGCACTGACTGACCTGTATTAGGCCAAGGATGGAATCCATATATCACACATTTGGTTTTACTGTGGCTAAATAGCTGCCCAAGTTTGCTAAGCTATTCGGTTAGATTAGGTAGGTCTTTCACTTTTAATGGTTAGCTCAGATGTCTTCCTATTTTAATGGTCAGCTGAGATGCTGATGTCTGCAAATGACAATATTGTCAGCATGAAGGAGGCTACTGATATTTGGGTTCACAAAAGGAAGGGGATGGTGAACAGAAAGAAGAGAAAGGTGACTACGATGAACTTTGAAGTACATCTCCGAAGACTGGGGCTTGATTTAAAAATGAGGAGTCAGTTTTGACATGGAGGTAGGTAAAAAACACTTTATAACACCAGCACTATATCCAGTCACACAGCTTCACCAAGAGCAGTTTGTGATCCCCTGGCTGAAGCACCTTAGGGCACTCGATTTGTACTGCCCTGATATTGAGTCCAGTGAGATGATAACGATGTTTCACAGATTCTCAAAGGAAAATGAGCTAACAAATAGGAGAGACTGGCACATCATACTCAAAGGTTCACTCTCAAATGGCTAACTGACACTGAATTAGGAGTGACTGCAGTAAGAACTTTTGGATTTTTGCAAACCTGGAAGCATGCAACAAATTCCACCTCTGAGAGCAAGTTGAACTTCTTATAACTGATTCGGATCCACAGGAGCTTAAAAACCTGCAGAATTATTTTACTCTTTTTATCCTATACTTCAGTACACCAGTGAGTGGAATTTCATACAATTCTGGCATTTAATACAATTTCTATTTTGTTACAATTACTGCTCATATTACTGCCAGGTTGCTTTATTCAGTATTTTACATGTTTAATGTACTTTTATTCGGTTTATTTATAGATGCACTCAAAAGGTGGAATGGTTATCATAATGTTCTGAAATTACACTTAATGACTTGTATAATTTTCAGAAATTCATCTCATGACTATGGAATTTCATTACTATACAAGAAAATCTGTAGTCTTGATGAAGACGAGCTGAAAACCAGAGTAAAAATTCTCAGTACAATTTTTAGATTTGTGTAAAAAGGTACCATCCCTAAAACAGTCAGTTCCAAGAGATAACACAGTCTTATGAATTATGTTACATTTGTGCTGCGTACTATTAATATTCTAAGAATAAGTTAAAGGGAACTTGATGGCACAGATGGCAAATGACATAAGTATTAAACCTGTTACAGAGCACTTGTCTATTCCATTACAGATGGTGTAGAAGAAGCAAGTCAGCTAAACCCAGCTGGTCAGTCATCTAATGAACAATTGTAACTTATCCCAAAGGCCCATCAACCTCAGAGAGTTATGGGTAATTATGTATTATCTCAGCCAGTTTCCGAACAACTCATTCTTAATATATTCTTGAATGCTTTCACGTGCTGCAAAATGTTTACACATTATTTTGTAAAATGTGATTCATTACATTCTTTTTTTCTGTCTTAACACACATTTATGTTATCATCTACCACAGGATTCTGTCTGTGGATGTGTGCTGCATGTTAGCCAGAAAGCAACTGTACTGCACACATTTCACAGCGCTATGATTTTCTGGTTGGAAGGTCAGTCCTGAACGCCTCATAAATGACAAGTGTTAAGTAAGACTGCCTTTCATAGGAACACTCTTATCCAGTCCTTGAAATGTATATGTGAATACATAACAGTTTCAGAACTCAGGCTGACTTTCAAAATATGTCCTGCGTCAGGTATATGGCAAACTGTTTAGTCCGGCTTACCTGAATGCAACTCTTTCTGATGTTACTGGTGATGTTATAGCAAGAAGAAAATGTAATTCTAGAAGGAAACATGTCTGAGACAGGGGTTTTCACTTGCCTTTTGTGACAGCAGAACCTACAGGTGGTGGTGCACTGCACAGGGGTGCCTTTCACTGGTGATAGGACAGGTAGCAAGTATGGTGTGATACTTTCTGAAACATGTCCGATTGCAGTTGTTTGACAAAGTATCACACTACTACTGCTAATAAGTGCAACAAATTTCTCAAATCAATGTATTTGACACATTCATAGCCATGTTAAACTTGTAAATATCCACATTTGTGACAAAATTTCTGTTTTGCTGGTGGTTGCTATAATACATAAGTATTGAGTTATGTTAGCTGGGGAGGGCATTAGGGTCAGACCCCTTGTACTGGAATTTGTCCCCCCACAATATAATGTTTCATTGGAAGCCTGGTTGATCATCCTGGCACAATCAAATAGGTGTCTTTGACTTCTGATGATATATCCCTGCAAAAGACATGAGAAAGGAATGAATGTTTTCAGAGGTGACACGGTGGCTTTCACAGGGCAAAGATGAAAAAAAAAACACTGTCACTGCAAAGCTGTCACACAGAACTCTGTATCATGTTTGGTGTGTGTGTGTGCTTGTGTATGTGTGTGTGTGTGTGTGTGTGTGTGTGTGTGTGTGTGTGTGTGTGTGTGTGTGTGTGTGTGTGTGTGTGTGTGTGTGTGTGTGTGTGAAAAGGGGGGCTGTAACCTGCAGAATTTCAGTCTGGTGCTGTAGGTTTTAAGTGTATTATGAATGATGTGAAAACATCAAAATTAACTGCAAAAGGTTTTATTTGTACTTTTATAATGCAGGCAAAGATGCAAAAAATGGGGAACATGTTTAGAAGGATAGAAAAAATGGTATAAGATCAAAACTTGGAATAATCATGTAAATGAAAGGATTTGGAACACCACAATTTAATCAGTAAAAAATGTATATAAGCATTGTGAATGTTTCAGTCTACTGACAGGTGTGGAGATTATTTCATTTTTCCTAAAACACAAGTGCCTTTTTTGCAGTAATTTACATGCTCTAGTTTGGTGAAATGACTTGAGCGCAGTCTAACTATACATTTAAAAGTTGTGGGACTCAAACACTGGTCAACACGATAAAGGAAGTTTACAACTCATTAACTTAACCCACAAAACTATAGTGCCCCTTTATGACTAGCAGTATATTAAGTAAAAATAGTAATCCTACATTTATCTTAAAAAAACAGATTACTATATTTTGCCTTCCTGGCTCATTCACTTGTCCCCCGCTTTGTTATCAACATCATGTGTGATAATGTGAGGTATTGCCAGCTATGCCAGGAGAAGTAGGGCAGTTGATTTGTAACATAAGCCAGCATAGCTATCTGGAGTTTTGTAAAGAATTATTATGTCATTTGTATATAAAACTGATGTGTGCAGGTGTTCATGTTGAAAATGTATTTGTAAACCTGCTTCTGTTAAAAGTATACCAACAGTGGGTCCTGCTGGACAGAAAAGAAATGCACCTGTATATCATACTGTATTTTAACTGTTGAAGTGAATATATTGCAACAGAGGACACTGGAAGAGTAGAGGTTAATCTCTGCCCAGCTAGCTTTGAAAAACAGTCAGAAATTAAATTACCTGGTTTACGCCATAAAGATTGTATCTTTCAGTTCTGATTGCAGCCAGAGACAATATGTCTGTAAAAAAAAAAACAGGACTAGGAATCCTACTACATTGTTCTTAAGGATAAACTAATTGCTACCCTGCAAGGGTGTACATTTTTGAAATGGTTTTATTGCTTCCAGATGGTATAGCACATCTTAGCAAAGCTCCATGTATGTGTATTATGATGCATATGTGCTAGATTCTGGTTCATTTGCTAGTAAAGGGGTAGTGTGGGAACCAAAAGTCAGATGACCAGATGTGTGTGATGACATTCTGTAAGCCAGTACTGAAATGATGCTTTAATGCTAGATGAGTCACAAGTCTCATGGCAGCATGATATTGAAATTTGGCAAAGAGGGACCATTCATCTACATCATTTTGCCTTGCTCTTTTAAATGAATGAGAGGATGGTAATTCTTTAGATCAGTCAGGAAAATATAGTGAAATTAGTTATGTGTTGTTTTTCTGTATCTGTGTGAATCTTGCCATCAGAGTTATTTTAACATTTCCTGTGACTGAAACTCTGGTGTTTATTTTAAATAGATATTTAATATTTTACTGTTCTTTTATTATTTATTATTAAATATATTTAAACTTTTCATTGTGGCTGTTTTTTTACAGAATATTTTAACCTTTGAGAGTACTTATATTTATTTGGTGACAATGTGGCCACTCCCAAAAGCCTTGTCACATTGGTCAAACATTACCATTTGCATTAGTTTTAATTTTACTTAGTATAATTGGGTACTCTTGTAGGAGCCTTAGAGTAGTTGGTTTTTGATTGATCTGGAGGCAGTACTGACTTTATAGTGTGGGCAGAGGGGGGCATAGCTTGTAAATCCAGGACTGTGTGTGCGTGTGTGTGTGTGTGTGTGTGTGTGTGTGTGTGTGTGTGTGTGTGTGTGTGTGTGTGTGTGTGTGTGTGTATACGTGTGTGTGTGTGAAAATCAAATCCAAAGAGTGTGTACGTCAGGTAACTGGAGCAGGAACACAGAGCACTGTTTTCACAGAGATGGTGCTGGAAGGCTTGGCTGATGAATCAACTCTGCAGCTGTGGTCAGTGAGGGGTCTTATTTGGGGCCTGGTGAGAGAGAGGGAAACCTGGCCCCAGGACAGGAGTATGCTCCCTGTGTGCTCTTAAGTGAAATTGTGCTTGGTGCAGAAAGCTGAATCAGGAAATTCTGTGTGCATCTATTTCTGTTCACAGTGAATGTCCCCTACCAGTGTCCCTGGTGAGGATTGAGGCTCCTTGATTACTGGCCCAGAGGAGGGACATCGCATCATGTCTTTTCCTAAAATTTTCTGAAAAATCCATGCGGTAGTAAAAGTTGATCAAAACATTGACACATTTGGGAGAAAAATTAAAGCCCTCACCATTACACATGGCAACACATGAATTTTTAAATTTCTAACTCTTGCTAACTAAACAAAACAAAATACCATTATTAGATTTTATACATTTATGGGCGATATTTTACTTGAGGGCCTCACCAGTTCACTTTGCGCAGAAGTGGGCATGTCGCGAATTGAGTGACAACCCGGTCTGCATATGTAATTAGCCTTCAAGTAATCGCGTGTGCATACATGATGTGAGAATATTAACGTAAATTAAATGTACATACTACTTCCAAAACACAAAAGGTTAATGCACTATAAACCCTTACTATAGACGACAGAAGAATCAGTTTAATTTATTAACAATCACCACCTTGTTTGCCATGCAACTGTCTACAGGAAAGACGTATCCAGGTAAAAACGGGCTCTGTTTAGAACTTTCATTCTTTTAACATACCTCACAACATCTTCATCAGAAACAGACACACAGTTCTTACAATATTAAAGTACCAAATCAAACACATCACATGATCAATTAACTTAATAGTCATTAAACATAAGCGTAAATCTGTTTTTTAAATGTACCAACAAAATAGTTATTAAATTCTTCTATTTTTAAAAAAAAAAACATTTGATGTTTATAACATAATTCAGGCCTGGTGATTTGTCAGAAGATAAAACGTATCTGACACAATGCTTTCTTAACTTAAAAGTCTTGTACCTGGATACGTCTTTCTCTTGCCGACAATGTTTTTTGTTTGTTAAACATTATAGTCTGTGGCATCAGAAGTGATCACATATTGGGTAGACTGTTGAGAAAAGTTGATTTAACTGTGGAAAAAAAAACAGATATGTGTCATGCAGTTAATAATTATGAGTTGCCCGTTTTATAAATTATAGATGAGGTAAAAGTGTATAAAACTGAAACTGTAGAAATGAAGAGAAATGTAAGCCTAGAAGCTGTAAAACATGTAGACACTTGCATAGCAAACAAGGTGGTGACTGTTAATAAATTAAACTGATTCTGAAGACAATGTTTTACTGTTTTATTTATTGTTATATTACATGTCAGTGTGCTTCGGAGGGAATGCATATTCATGAATGACATATCACGGGGGTGGGTTTTGGGTGGGGCAAGCTACTGTGCATCTGGTGAGGTCCTCAAGTAAAATATCGCCCATTCATGACCTTAAGTAGCTGTATGTTGACATAACTAAACTTTCTAATGTCCCCTGAGATACTATGTAAGAAACCACTTGGTGTAATATTCTTTCCTTCGACTTTTTCCCGGTTAGGGGTCACCACAGCGGAACTCCGGTCCGCTAATGATTGGCAGTAGAGTTTTACATGCTGGCTTACCAGGCCTAATGCACAACCTTCAGTGAAGGAACGCCCGTTCATGCATGTCGCCTCACAGAAGACGCCCTAGCTGAGAATCGAACGGGCAACGTCTAACTGTGAGGCGACAACGCTACCGCAGCACCACCACCACTTGGTGTAATATACAGGAAGAAATATACCTGACAAGTCTTAACAAAGCAGTCATGGTCTGAAAGATGATGGAATCACAAATTGACTTCAAAAGCAAGCTCTTCCAGGTCATTCTATGTTTAAATCATCTCTTAAAGCAAGCAAAGTGCTTATCAGACAAGCTTATGTTTTTTAAAAAGCACAAATGACAGTAACTTTTAAAAAAGTGTTCTCAATTCAACAAAATATTTTGCTACTGCAATTCCATCATTTCTTGTACAGCCACTGCAAAATGAGTCAACTGACAGGATATTTAGTTAAGGCAGCATGCCTATTGGTGCAGCTATTAAACAGCAGTTATACTGGAGCCATGAAAATCATGTAGTTCATCACCGACAACTTCCTCAAGGCTTCCTTAATAAGCCTGCTGTATCAAATCTGACAATTTTATTAAACCAGTGAACACACACAACACATCTGCACATAACTCATTACTGTCCAGATTTTTTCAGACCGTCCAGACTTTTGCCTCATTATTTTTGGTCTCTTCCTCATAAAGTTTGTGATTTCTGGAAAAGTGCTGAGGATTGGCGTCATTAAATAATGACAGATATTTCAGTTTCAGATTACATATCCTTTAGAAAATGCATGTTAACCTAAAACCTGTCATTCTAGCAACTTAAGTTAGTAATAGTAATGTTTAAAATCCGTCCCTATTTTTGGATGTTTGTTTCCCCATTATTTTTGACTATGTCCAGATGTGTTGCACTAAGAGGTTGAGATGTATGCAGATCTGCACTGTAGTGCACAAACAGACCATGCGCATACATACACACACACACACACACACACACACTCACACACACACACACACACACACACACACACACACACGCACACACACACACACACACACACACACACACACACACACACACACACACACACACACACACACACACACACACACACACACACACACACACACACACACACACACACACATACACACACACATACACACATACTCAAAACAAACTTGGCACACATGCTATTTCAAGGGAGCGGAGTACCTTGTGTCTCCATGCAGAGGCTGTCTTATGCATTATTACTGCAGTTTGTGACATCATGAGGTAATTCAAGTATTTATAGGGGAAAATGGGAATGGATGTAGATTCTGATGAAATCCCTGGTAGCAGGGAAGAAAGCGCTCAATCCTGTACAACTATCTAATAAAGATTTTCGTGGTGTGGATCCCTGCCGTTGCAGTGTTTATTTTTAGTTTTAATTTGTGGACTTGACACTGTTTTAACTCTATTTCATAAGTTTTTAGATATAGTGTATTTGTTAACTCTGAGGTAATTCAGATGATACCACAGCTGCACTTTATCAGTAGGCTAAAGCTGATGTTGCTGATAGCATATGTGCTGTAGTATTGTTTTGATATAGTAGATGATGCTATTCTGTCAGTATGTTTGCAGGTAGGAAAAGGATCAACATCTGCTCCTGTTTATCATCATTTCTGCAGTAAAATTAGTAAACTTTTAAAAGAAGGTCATTTTTTTTCATTTCAAGATTCTCTTATTGTTGGGTACCAACATTTCATTACCTTTTCGACAGCCACTTTTGTATTATCCCTATTATTATCAATGTCAGGGATGATAGTTCAATTCCAGTCTTAAAGCAGAACAAGCTGATTAATCTGGCCCAGTAACACTGGATCTGGTTCATTTTTATTCCTGTCCCTGACTTTCTTCTTGTACACAATGTATGCTGACAGGGTACTAGTCTGTGGCATAGTCAAGTTCCAGCCAGGGTGAGTATGCATGCAAGGGGTTCAGCACTGCGGTTTCCCTGGGAAAGCAGTTCTAGTATGAAAAACACTAGACCCCCCCCCCAAAAGATGAGAGAAGGTCATCAGGTATTGCATCTCACTCTTTGTCAGTGTTCCACTGCCAGAAATGGCAGTCAAGCCAAAGTTCCTGGTGTCATTTCAGGATGGAACATCCCTTATTTCAGCCAGCCAGCTTCAGCATACATAACCTAACATATTGTTGATTGTTCATGACTGTCATTTCACACATACACACACACACACACACACACACACACACACACACACACACACACACACACACACACAAACGCATGCATGCATATATACGCACATGCACACACAAAATTCTAAAACAACACAAATTCCACAGTAACCAATGGGTAAGTGGATAACAGATATCAGAAGTGAGAGATGCATAAAGTCCAGCTTCCCACATGTCAGAAAATTAAGTGTGACTTCAGATAAAGGAAATGTGCCAAAGTGAGTTTCATCATTCCCTGTCAAGTATTTTTGAAGGTGGGATTCACCTCCCTGGGTCTTCTATACCCCTGTAACACACATATAGTAACTACAAGATTACGGTATTGCAGAGGAAAGGTAACATTCCAAGATATGGCAAACTTACATTAAATATAATTCTTACATTTGTAGAAACAGTCTCAACCTTGTGAGGATTACAGTCACAGTTCCCAAGGTATCAGAGAACACCTGGATGAGTCTGGCTGCTAAACATTAAACACCTAACATTCTTTTCAAACGGGCATGCAAAGTTGAAGCTTATAATGAAATGTTAAAGCTGCAGGTATCCTCTCCCAAATTTTCATGTGACTACAATTGCAAATATTTTCTCCCTGACTCTGCTCTGCATGGCATGTGTGTGTGTGTGTGTGTGTGTGTGTGTGTGTGTGTGTGTGTGTGTGTGTGTGTGTGTGTGTGTGTGTGTGTGTGTGTGTGTGTGTGTGTGTGTGTGTGTGTATGTATCTGTGAATCAGTCATGTACTTTTTCCATTCAGCATCAACTCACGGCCCACCTATCCTTCTTCATCATCATGGTCATCAGCAGGTATAGGAAAGGTATGCCGTGATTCATTAGTTTACCAGAAAAACAAAAACAGGGCAAAAGTATGAGACAAAATCAGGGACATTCTACAACAGGTATAGATGAAAGGCCAAAGATTTAAGACCTAGATCTACATATCAAATAGATGACAGATGTATTCCCTTTATTATGGTTTGTTACACCTGGTCTACAAAAAGAAAATAAAAAATAAAACTCAAGATGTTTTATGCATAATTCTATTATAGGGATGTTGGGTAGGAGGCTGCCACTCAAAACCCGCAGAGGGATTTATATAATGAAAGCAAACACAGTTACAGTTTTGGATCAAGTAACCCCCTCCCTTCCTTATATACAATGGGATTTTAAAATGCACATTTTTAATGATAAAGAAAGGCCTTTGCCTGGAAACAAAACTTTTCTTTTAAGAAATGTAAGCTAACTACTCAACTACTGATCTAAATTTATCCTGCAATATTTAAATGAAGGAACACTACTGAAAGATGGACAGAGAATCTGACAGGGTGGATTAAAAGCAGGCAATCAATGCAAAATGAACATTGCCTGTTTTATCTGCAGATTGCTTCTGAATGTTAATTTACTCCTTCAACTCACTGAAGCAAATACTGTCATTACTGAGACAAAGACTAAAAATACATAAATGTGTATATAGATGTAGCGTCTCTCTCTCTCTCTCTCCTTTCTCACACACACACACACACACACACACACACACACACACACACACACACACACACACACACACACACACTAATACAACTATCCCCTATACATAAGATGTCCTTATATAGTGCAAAGTTATGTAATTTAGTAATTTAAAGAAACCGAAAACTGCATATTGGACCATATGATTCAGCATGCGAAACCTGTTAAGGTGGCAGACAGTATCCTGATGGAGAGAGAACAATAATCAGTCTTCAGTGGCAACATGTGCAATCTAAGTATTATTTAGTGTGGCTTATAATTTACCTGTTATTCAGAGTGGTACATAATTATATATTTATATATATATTTGTTTGTGTGTGTGTGTGTGTGTATATATATATATATATATATATATATATATATATATATATATATATATATATGGATCTACTACTTTTCACCGAAAGCACATTTCACTGAAAACCAAATTAGTGTGCACTTTTCACTGAAAGCACAATTCACCGAAAACACATTTCACCGAAAGTGATATATGGCCTTTTCCCCACTGTAGTGCGACCCTGGAGTTAGTATATATAGTAAGGGGGGTGTAGCCCTCCACATATTTAATGTATATATTATTGTCAGAGAACAGTAATATATTGCAATTACATATATCCATGTATATAATTGAAAATATTCAAAATATGTGGGGGGCTACGCCCCTCACACCCCCTAAATGTGGGGTCTGGTGCCCCCCACCCCCCCTTACTATATATACTAACTCTAGGGTCGCACTACAGTAGAGAAAAGGCCATATATCACTTTCGGTGAAATGTGTTTTGGTGAAATGTGTTTTCAGGAATTGTGCTTTCAGTGAAAAGTGCGCGGTGAAATCTGTTTCAGTGAAATGTGCTTTTGGTGAAAAGATATATATATGTAGGTATTTGTATATATGTACATATATATATATATATATATATATATATATATATATATATATATATATGTATAGAGAGAGAGAGAGATATGAGTTGTTGGTTCTTTCGGCTTTTCCCGGTTAGGGGTCACCACAGCGGAACTTTGGTCCGCTAATGATTGGCAGCAGATTTTTACGTGCCGAGTTGCCAGCCCTGATGCACAACCTTCAACGAAGGTACGCCCATTCATGCATGTCTCCATACAGAAGACGCTCTAGCTGAGAATCGAACAGGACAATGTCTTACTGTAAGGCGACAACGCTACCACAGCACCACCACCACTACAGATGTATATGTACATATATATATATATATATATATATATATATATATATATATATATATATATATATATATATGTATACATATAGATAGATAGATACCATTATTCAGTGGATATATGGATATATGGGCTGGACTGCCTACCTGCGGAGCTTTTATTCACTATTTGTTATTCAGTGTGGTATATAATTAGTCATCACTCTACGTGATAAATCTATATAGAATGATCTATCTATCTATCTATATATCATCCAATGTCACAGCATTGCGATTCATGACAAATGGATTATTATGGGTATTCCTAACACATTTCATGCCACTGCCACTGCCACTGCCACTGCAACACTGAGAGTCATGGCACATTCCAAGTCACCACAGCACTGGAATTCATGACACATTCCATGTGATTCCAGTTCCAGCTTGATGGATAGAGGAATATCCATTACATTCATCTTTCTCAAAAAAGCAAATAAGAGACCATTAGGTAAATTAGTTATTTTACAAGGAATACAAAGTTTGGAACTCAGATTAATAATTTTAAAACTAACTTTTTCTAGGGTTCATGTTTGCTGCTGACGGACCAGAAACCTCAGTGACAGACAAAAGTTTAAATGACAGGTCATATTAATGTATCAGAATTTCTATGACTCAGTGATTCACAAAAGATGCATTAATTTTGTTAAACAGACTGATTCATTAATCGGACATGTGAATTAATGTTGCATAGCTAGATGGGTAATCCAATCAAGTTGTGTTTTAATGATGGTGTCCATGGCTTTGATCTGTTTAATGAGTGTTCAGAATGTTCAAGAACAACTTGAAGAAAATCTTAATGTGCGCAATGAAACTTTCATTTTAGTAAAGTGCAATTAATGGGATCCCACCCTTCTGTGTTTATCATTACATCTCTTGTAATGATCACAGAGACAGAGTTTTCTTTATATACCATCAATATCCTGTAATGCAAATCTTGAAGAATTATTAAGAACATTGAAAGAGTTGCTTAAAGCCTAAAGTTTCAACAGTAAAATCAATGATTTAGACGTTTTTCTTTAGTTAGAGACAACTGATATATGTACAAGCTTGTTTATATATCTAGAATGCATACCATAAATTTAACTGTATTTCTCTTTTAATTCTTGCAAATCTGATAAAATAGGAGGTGTTTCAACAATAACATCAATTATTTTGAATCTTTTCTTTGGTGGGAGTGCACTGGTATCAGTATAACCTGATATTCAAAAATGCACACCACAACCTTGATAGGATTTCTCCTTTTATTCTTACAGATCTGATAAAAAATAGGTGGTGTCTCAAGATCTGCAAAAGAATAATTAAAACTCAAAAGCCAAGAAAACCCAAGTCGTAACTAGAAATTATACTTCCAATGCTTGAATATTCAGTTTGGTTCCTAGTGGGGGTGCCTTCTTTGTGGAATCTCCAGATTCTCCCAGCAGTCATGAGGGTTTTCAACAGATAGTTTTCTCCTGCATCTCAAAGATATGCTATGAGTGAACTGATAACATTCAAAAACTGTGTACATGCAATGAAGTCAATGTGGGTGACAGCAGATTTCCTGTGCTGGACTACCATAAGATAGTCAGAACAATAAAAACACCTTTGTTTTTATCAGTTAGCAATGAGGCTAGTGTTCTTGTTACAGAGAAATTCAACTAGGCTAGAGTAACAAAACAATGCTTAGCCTCCCTTTGACTAAACATCTAAGGGAGACTATTGCTGACAAAACCCGAGTCACTTAGTGACTTGGGTTTTGTCAAGTATTTTCTCTACAGATGTCTAGTCAAAGGGAGGCTAAGCACTGTGTTGGACTACCATTCAAAAATAAGCATCCCTTCCTACTAACAATCCATTCCCAGAATTAATGCCCCATCTTACTAACATGTCCATTCCAGGTGCCTGCTTCTAATTTTGTGAGACATGAAAATATTATTGGACTCGAAATGTTTTTCAGATAGGTATGGATTAGTTGTTCTAAGAGTCATTACTTTTGTACTTTTTCTGTGTATTTTACATAGTTATTTGATTATATTGTTTACTGTTTATTGTATATTTTATGGCAATGTTCTTTTTTATATGCCTTTATGTCCTAGGTCAGACCTGAAAAGGGTCATCAGGCCATTGTACTTATTTAGTTAACAAATGTAAAAATGATAAAAAAAAATGAAAATAAACCCCAGCTAACATTCATTATGCCATTAATTACAGAGAATAACCTTGGGTGGAGCACAAATACATCTTTGGTTTGCCTCTAATTTCTTCAGGTCTTTGGGGTTTCTAAAACCATAACAGGAATAAACCCCATTGCTAAGTCAAAGTATGACTAAAGTTCATGAAATTAGTATTGTGTCAGTCTTTGATGTTAGTCAAAAGTGCTCTTCACAACACCCACAAAATGGCGAAAATCGACTCCTCCTTCAATTCATACGGGGTTACATGTATCGGTAGCATACTTAAATATCACTGTAAATGTTTTTTTTTTTTTTTTTTATGAGACCCACTACTCCTACTACTATGGGAAATGTCTGGGTACTCATCTTCCACATTGCCCTCATTTCTGCTTGCATATCCTGATATTTTATGACTTTGTGTCTCTCTGTAAATAAGACATTATAATTAATGATCAGTGCTACTTTTGTCTTCTTTTCATGGATTACTTTATCTGGTTTTCTTGCATCTATTCTTTTGAACTCTTGATAATAGGTGATCCCATGTGATATAAACTTCAGCATTCTCTATAATGCTTTGTGGCTCACAGTTCCAATGCTTCTCAGCTACTTCAGTATTGTAATGTTTGCACAACCCGATTGCAACAGTCTTGCCACATTATTATGCCTTTCAGTATACAGGCCATTTGCCATTAGTGCATCACACCGACCAACAAAATGTGTGACTGTTTTCAGTTCTGTTTTATAAAACCTGCATTTGTCTGTAAACTAATGTATATGTAGTCCACTATCCTGGGCTGCCATTATTAACTTTTCATCTTTTGATTTAAATTTACCTCTCCTTAACTATTTCTATGTTAGATCCTGATCAACATGAGGTTGTTTCAGGAGTTTTCTGTATTTCCAACTATATTTAGGCCTTTTCTACATTTCTTGCCTTCTCATCTGATCCTTCTCCTTGTATTCTTTCTTTCTTTTTTTTGGCACATTCAGTTGCTGCCTGATTTTTGTTTACTTCTGGCTTGATATCCATTCCAGATCAACACCAATATGCTTCTGCTAAACTAGGCAGGGAAGTCATTTTAGACTTGTTCTCCTCATGTTTTGAAACTTTCACTATGTTTAGATCTAGTGAGGTCAGCAGCTATGTATGCAGTCCTACGACTGCAGCTCTATACATGTAATCAATTTTGAGGAGACCCATATCTCCTTTAGAACAAGGAATATATAACCTTGGTATACACTAATTTTTAATTATCATTTGATAAGCATGAAGCATTTTTCTTGTTTTCCTGTCCGACTGATCCAATACCTTTTGAGGCCAGTTAGTTATCCCAAACTGTAAGTTAAGACAGGAAGAGCAAATTGGTTTATAGCTTGGACTTTGTTCCTATATATCAGGGCTGTTTTCAGTATTCATTTTAGTCTTCTAAAATATTCCATTGAGGTCTTTTTGCATTTGCTCGTGTTTTATTGTTGATCCTTCATCAATTCCCAAGTAGTTATATATTCCCTCCTGCTCAGTTCCCAAATTCCTGCTCAGGTTCTTTATATCACATTCTTGTCCTAGACTGATTTTTTTCCTGGTACTACAGCTGTCCTGCTCAGACCTGCTTGGTTTGCCTGTATAATACCCCAAAGTGTAGGTATAAATATACTCAAATATTAGCCTTGTATACCATCAGTACCCTGTAAACAGAATGGGCTCCAGCTAAACTGTGACCCAGAAGAAAAGATAAAACAGTTACTGGAAAATGAAAATAATTAATATCATTGGTACTGAATATAGCATTATAACGATTGTTCATATGCCACAATGCCCTTTACAGAGTATTAATATTTTCTGATTAAACTCTAGGATCAATGCAATTATAATTCTTAAACAAAAAACAAAAACAAATAAAAAAATCTTTTAACTACCTAAACATTCATTGCATATATTACCCATTATTAGATAAGTATACTCAAATATTAGACTATTTTAAGCAAAAAAATAAAACAAATAGAATGAAAAAGAAACAGAGATGACAACATCTTGGATATTATGCTGGCAAACCAAAGACTTATCTGTTCCCCACCCATGTCTATCCACTGCAATTAAAATAAATCATGATGCTAACATCTTTAACCTATATTTGGAATTAAACTTGGTCATAAATCATCATTTCTGGACTTTGCTGTTTAAAGTTATGATGCAATATATAACAGACGTCTGGAAACAGACTAGGATATTATTCTCAAACACCCCTACTATAAATAAGTTTGATAATATTGTTTTTGCTGCGTTCATGAACCAATCCAGGTAATCTTTTATCTTTCAAATCTTTCATCAAGCCTACCTCCTGATTTTGATTCTGTGCAGTTTGCGTACAGAGCTAACCGATCCACGGCTGATGTCATATCAGTAGCACTACATATCTCCCTTGGGCATTTAGAGGGCAAAGACAACTATGTGAGAAAGCTGTTCATAGACTTTACCTCTGCATTTAATATGGTGGTACCAATGCAGCTGATAGAAAAACTGGCGCATTTAGGATTCAGTAAACATTTCTGTAACTGGATCCTGAACTTCTTGATTGATAGACCACAGAGGGTGTGTTCAGGAAAGAATGCATCAAAGTGCATCACAATTAACACAGGGTTCCACAGGGATATGTTCTCAGTCCATTATTTTTCACTATCCTGACCCACAACTGCTATGCTAAGCACAAGTGCAACCATATCAAGTCTGCTGATGACACCACAGTCTGGGGCTCATCACAAAGAAGGATGAAGGGGTGTACAGAGAGTAGGCAGCATCTCTGATCAGTTGGTGTGAGGGGAACAACCTTGACCTGAATGTAAGCAACACCAAAGGGAGTATCATCGACTTCAGGAAAAGGAGAACAAACCACCCAGTGGTCAGGATCAATGGTGAGAGTGTGGAGAAGGTTAAGTGTACAAAATTCCTGGGTGCACACATATAGAGGATCTCTCGTGGTCAGGAAACACCAGCCAGCTGGTCAAGAAAGCGCATCAATGCCTCCACTTTCTAAGAAGACTGAAAAATCTAAGCTTTCTCCTCATATTGTCTAAACCTTCTATAGAGGTGCAATAGAGAGCATCTTCATCTGCAGCTTCACAGTATGGTTTGTAAGCTGCACAGTTATAGAAAGGAAGGTGCTACAAAGAGTGGTGAGGGTTGCAGAGAAGGCAACAGGTTCCAGTCTTCCATTGATACAACATCTTTATTCTGCAAAAAGCATCCGGAAAGCCACCAAAATAATGCAGGACAACATGCATCCTGTGCATGGAGTATTTAAGCATCAGGCATTGGGCAGGAGATATTGCAGCATCTGCTGCAGGACTACAAGTTACAGTAACAGTTTCTACCCTACAGTGATTAAACTTCTGAACCTGGCACTAGTCCCAGGGTATGGACACATAAAAAGTGAATTTCTATTTATTTTTGCAATATATACTTACATATATTCCAAGTAAGTGCAATATTTATTTATTATATACATAGTATTATTTAACTCACTCAAGTGCAATATTAGGCATTTCAATCTGTAGTGTGTTCTGCGTTACTTTAAATAGGGTAGTTAATTTAACTCAGGGGAGGGTATTTTTTCGTATTTGAGTGTTGGTAAATGTCTTTGTTTTTTCTTGCATGTATTGGGAATAGTATTGTATTTGTTAGTTATATTTATTCCTTTTACTTGTATGTGTTGTTTCACTTTCCTTTGTAGTCTCAAGAATTGAGCTGATGCACAAAATTTTGTTTAGGCTACACGTGTGTAGTTCTAAATGACAATAAAGTTGACTTTGACTTTAAGACATAAATACGCAACTAAATTTAACAAAAACTCTGCTGGTAATGCAAAATTAACAAGCTACACAACAGAAAAATATATACTATTAAAAATGAAAAATTACCCTAATCTTGAAGAAATCTACTTTAAATAAAGTATGCAAACTATTTACTTATTAACTCGTACAGGTTTAGTTAAGAACTCAGCTTGAGCTTAAAGGCTGAAAATAATAAAGTATTCAAGTCAGCATGTTTTCAGTGATGAGTGATTAGGTTGATCATATATTTCCTTTGTCAGCTGTGCTATAATTCATATTTAAACCCTTCATGTGTTTAGCCATGACACTTCTTTCTCTAGTCATGATACTGAAACAAATCCCAGCCTACTCTCTTCTCACTATCCACATGTATCATTAAGCAACAGGCTAATGGTACCTCATTTGAATATTAATAGTACTAACAATGAGTAGGCCAGTCCAAAACTTTGGCTTAACCAATAGGTTTTCTAAATTGTAGCCATAACTGAATGCTGGCTTAAAGACAATTCTAGGATTTGTCCTCACTCATTGTTTCTAAGGCAATGACTCTGAAATTCCTAAACATAGTGAGACTGTTACTCTTACTCATAAGAGCACCAGCAAAACAGAGCCTATGGCAGCATCATGGTACCCAGTCACTCCACTAATGATAAAACACAAACTGGACCCTTCTTCAGTTTAGCCTTAATGGTCAAACCACTGTCTACATCCCACCCCCTAACCAAAATATTATACAGAATACTCTCCTGGATAGAATAAATTCTACCAAACATAATAAACATATAAGTATGGGTGATTTCAACTTTAATTACATAGGGAAAAGCAAAATTTCACTCAGTGACTTCCTCTTCCTACACAAGTTCACCCAAACAATAACTTTGGAAGGGAATCAAAAGACTAAGAGAAGTTAAAACACATGCAACATCCAGAATGTGACCTTCCCAAAATGCCTCATGTGCAGATATCATTTATTTTATCATTTCAACCATCCATGATAAACTAAGAAATCTAAAAATGCTACCTACTCTCTAAGTGATCACTGTCTTATTCTTTCACAGTGGTCCTTTAAAACACCTAGGCTTTCCTCTAAAACTATCATTACTGGATCCACTCCCAAGACTGACTTTGTATAATTCAACAACACTGACTGGGTCCCATCCTAAATCAGCACTGATCCCTTCTCCACTGTTTCAACCTTCTACAACTTATTTTGACAAGTTCAAGATGGTTTTCCTCCTAAAACAGGTCAAAATAAAAGAGTACAAAACACCCTGGATAAGTACTGATGTTAGAAGATTGATTAAAGAAAAAGAAGCTGCTTTAAAACTGTGGAAAGGCAACACAGATTATATTATAACTTTCAACTATCTGCTGCTAAAACAAAATACCACGATAAAAAACAATAAAGCCAAAGTTTCCTGTCTTATATACAGAAAAAAAAACTATCCCATCTGGGTCACCCATTTTTTCTTGAGAAATAAAACACAGTAGCCCACACACACCTACAAATGTACCTAAGCTGCAAAACTCATTCTATACTAACCCCAGACTTTATCAAACACATTCAAATAGATTTACTTTTTCCCATCCCAAAGCTCTCCAAATATTTACTAACCTTTCCTTCCACAACCCTAAAACCCCTTCCACAAATTTGGAAACAGCACTCCCTTTTTATTTCCAATACATTTCAGCTAAAAAATTAAGGAATATCTCCATAGAATATACAAACCCTTTTTTCAGAGCCTGCATCTGAGATGTTTCCACTACAGCTCTGAATTTCCTTGTGAAGGCCTTTCCTTCATGATTAACCTTAGCTTAATCACCAGTGTAATTCCACTTAGCTTTAAGCACCCACTCACCCCCAGTTCCTAATGTCAACCATCCTAGAACCATCAGTGACTTCAGATAAATATCAATTAATTGTCCCATTGTAAAATCTTTGGAAAGGTTCTATGCCAACATACAGTATAGTAGAATACATAAAAATATATTGCATACTCTAGAACTGACAACTTGGTTTTAGATGAAAATATAGTACTATTATTATAACTATTTATACTCTGATAAAACACATCGGCAATGTGGGTGAAGGCCTTTTTAATGTGCCATATTTCTTAATTTTAAAAAGGCCTCTGACAATATGAACCATATTATACTATTATGAAAACTCATCCCTTGTAGTTATTCAAATAATGTATGCATGTGGCTCAAACTTTTTCTCAAAAAACGGAGTTTGATAATCTCCCATGGAAAAAAATAAGCTATAATTTGGCATCCTTTAAAAAGGCATTCTTCAATCTCTGTCCTTAGGTTTCTTTGTTCCTTATTTATTAATGATTTTCCTATAGACCTACTTCACACAAACCTTTGTTTTACATGGAGATCATAGTCCTAACCACCTCAAACAAATTGTCAACCTCCCTGAAAAAAAAAGCTGCAGTCAGATGTCTCCCTACTTTGGAACTGACTCTCTAAAAAAACTTTGGAATTAACACACAAAAATCTAAAGTCATACTATTCAGTACTAAAAAAAATAATTATAGCCTCACAACCTTTTATTATAGACTCTAATAGCTTTACCCTCCCTGTTGCCTCTGAACAAATTATTTGAGTATTATTATAGACTAGCATTGTCTTTCAAAGCCTACCAAAACAATTATATAAAATACTAAATCAACTAAAACTCATCTATAAAATATCCAAACCTCTTATTAAAGAAGCCAGAACTGCCATCACATTTACAATTCTCATCCAAAGACTAAAACATGGCTCCTAGTTTTTCCCTGTGGTCATATCTTTACACAGCATAGAAATGAAAATAAAATATTTATGTTAATTTATCTTGCACATGTTAGTGAACATCACAGTATTTTCTATTCAAAAAGGAAATGGCTACTTATACCTGCTAGATCCTCCTTTCTTCTAAACCCACTAATCTTTAAGCTCATTCATGAATCCTTTTCCCCATTCTTGTCAGTAAAATACTAACCTTCTCTAGTCTACTGATCACAGTCTTGGAAATTGTAATGCCATACAACTAATCAGACCCAATCCTTTCAACTAACAACAGGGGAAAATCGTTTTCCAAAACAGCCTCAGCTCCCTGGAACTCTCTCCCAGACTATATAATGCAAATTACAAATCAACCCTATTTCAAGGAAGAACTTAAAATTTACCATCATAGATGAACCAAGTGTTGTTTTACTGACATGCCTACATATTCTAAGCCATTCCATAGTACTTTTGATCAATCAGCACTCATGCCTGTTTGTTGTATGTACTCTAATCACATTGTTCAGTTAAACATGCTTGTATTTTATTAAGTTGAGCATACTATTCTTCCACTATGCTCCTAATCAACTGATTTATCAATAATGTTTGATTCGGCACAGTTTGAATTGTAACTTAACTTAGTTAAGCATCTTGGATTTCTTCTAGAAATAACATCAATTTATTTCATGTAATTGGTTTGTAGTGCATAAAGTATGGTGATTGCACATCAATGTCTGGAAAATGACAAATCAGTTAAGTTAAATCTTGTATTAATGCATAATATTAATTTGTTATGTAATACCTTTCTTGATTTTACAATTCACACATAGTTGTTTTCTGTTTGGACCTGGATGTGAGTGAAAAGGATTTTTGAACTTGCTCACTCACCAGGTCAACAAACCGTCAATCAGTAAATCAATCAGTTGGCCAATGGCTATAATACATGTATTTGCATAATAAATGTGTGCAGATTTCCCATTAAGCATCAGAGTGTTATATAGGCAATGGCCAACATCTGTCACATAACTGCCGGCATGACATCTACCATAACTGTGATTCATGGTATAATGAAAAATTACTTATGATTCAAGCTCCTTAACAGCAAGTCTGACGCTTGCTGTAATACAGTTAAAGGATTTTTCAAGGGTCTTTGCCCCGTCCACTCACTCCCCTGACATGAGGAGTTGTACTTCTCACAGCCATTCTGACTATACATACTAACAGGTCATTATACTTCTAAATAAGAGGGGTACTCTGAGAAACTGTAAAGTCAGACATACCATATATCCAACCCAATTTGTTAATAAAGTCTCGTCAATGTGAGGCACATCACATAAAATAAAAAAACACAAACACACATTTTGTGGAACCAGACAACATACCCGGTGGGTTTTTATACAGAATTATAGAAACAACAGAAGTTATGTACTTACCATAATGCTGGCCTATTTTCACCCAAGTCTGTCCAATAACCCAACTGTTGTGCACCAAGCTGATTGTTGGATCTGATCTGATCATCTACTACTGCTCATACCCTTGATCTCCTTCAAATTTGTCTGCTGTAATCCCCCATGTCCCATCCTAACTTTAGATCACATTTGCTGGCCTAGAGGTCCTCTGTTATTGGGTAGTATACAAAATACAATGCAAGGAAAGTGGTCAAAACCTGCAACAGTTCATTAAGGAAAATGACAATTTGGTAGAAGAAAGGAGGGAGAGATGTTATATTGGAAAGACTTGGATAAAAAGGATCCTATGTTATGGTAAGTATATCATTTCTCTATCCTATTTCATTTATCCACGATCCAAGTGTTAGACAGAATTCCAAGCTACTTGATTTCCTTGGTGGAATTATAACAGGATAACTTTCAGAACAGAAGCTCCTAAGAAATCTCTGGCCCTGGAATGAACATTCAGTTTATAGTACTTGGAAAAGTCATGCAACAAAAACCATGTTACACCTGTACATATTTCATCTACAGAAGAATTCCTGAAAAATGCAGCAAAGGTTTTCAAAAGACTTTGTAAAATAGCCTTTAGGTTTTGTGAATAATGCTTTCTTACTATAGGAGCAAACAAATGATGTAAACAGCCAGCCATCTGGACAATGTCCACTTAGAATTCTTTTGTCCATTCTATTAGAATCAAAGGATACAAACAATTGAACAACAATTTGTTTCTCTGAAGGTAAACCATAAGCTGTCTGTGAACATGAAATGTTTGCAGCAAATATTCACCTTTACTGGAATGATTAAGAAAGAACACTGGAAGGTTTATTGGTTGACTCAGATTAGCATCTGACACTACTTTAGGAATGAAAGATGGGTTGGTTCTCAGGGTCACTATATCTTTGTGAAATACTAAGTATGAAGAAATAGAAGACAAGGCGTGAAGTTTTGAAACCTACCTAACTGAAATAATAGCAATCAAAGATAGGGTTTCCGTGATAAGAATTTCAGGTCCATAGAAGAAGCTGGCTGAAATGGAGGCTTTGTTAAAGTTTTTAGAATGAAATTAAGATCACTTGGAGGGGTAGAATGTTTTATTGGTGGAAGGAGAAGAAATATACCTCTGAGGAAGGTCTTGCAAAGTCTCTCTGCATCCAGGGAATGGTTTTGGTATACCAGGGTGAAAATCTGAAATGGAGACTAACTGGACTTTGATGGAGAAGTAACTCGATCCTGCTCATAAAGGGATGAATGAACTGGAATACATCATGCAAAGGAAAAGGAATAGGGGTTTAATCCTTAATCCATGGCCCAAAGCAAGAAATGTTACCATTTACTTTTGTAATTTTTTGAGTTAAATTGTTTCTGAGAAGCAGACAAAATATAAATTGCCTTTTTGGACAAGGAAGGATCTTTGACCATTACAGGAATCTGAGAAACCATGTGGTTAGCTTGAGGTTATGAAGATCTGGGTGAGGCTGACCAGGTGGGTGATACAGGAGATCAGCTGAGGATCTAGAAGCAGTGGAGTCTTCTTCAAATGAGGCCCGAACAGGGGAAGCCAGATTTACCTGGGTCAAAATGAGGCAATGAGAATTATCTCTGATTTGCAAGTGTATGCTTTCTGTAGAAACTTGGAAATGAGGGGGATCAGAAGGAAGGCATGAAGGAATCCTTGAGTCCAAGGAGGCCACTGTTAAATTAGATCATTTTGTGGTGACTGCCCACTACAGGAATTAGAGCATAGTAACTTCTGAACTTAGAGTTATAAGGGGATGCAAATAAATTGCAGCAAGGTTGGCCTCAGTGACTGAACGTTTTGTGAGCCACTGTTGGACTGAGGACTGCTCATGAGGCATAAGAATAGACCTAAGCCTGTCTGCTAGCCGGATGACTTTCTCTAGAATATGCATTGCAATTAGAAAGTGACCCACATCTAACCCCAATTGTACACTCTCATGACCTCTCTGCAAGGGGGTTAGGATTTGGTATATCCCTGTTTGCAGAGTACCATATGACTGTCATACTATCAAACTGGATGGTTATCACTCCTTGATAGAGGAGGTTCTAGAATTTCTGCAATGCTAGGAGAACTACCCTCATCTCCAGGATGTTGATGTGAAAACTGGCCTCTGTTTGACTCTATATACCTTGGACTATGCTCCCCCTCAAAATAAACCCAATCCCAGAGAGGAGATATCCATGGTTACTGATGTGGAATGACAAAGGGCCACCCCATGTGAATAGTTGGCAGTATCAACAACCGCACTGTTTTCTGCAAGCCAGAGTTAGATGAATTGGGGCTGACATATGGTCTGTCAATTATGACCATTTGCATGGAGAACTTCCAATGAATTATCCTCATGAAATTGCTCAAAGTGACCATAACAATTAAACAGCCATAAGTCCTAGGCCCTAACAACTAAGGATGCTGATGGAATTGTTATTGTAGAAGTAAATGAATTGTAGTATACAGAGATTGCAGTCTGTCCTCTTCTTCTTCTTTCAGCTTTTTCCCAGTTAGGGGTCGCCACAGCGGATCACCTGTCCGCTCATGATTGGCAGTGGAGTTTTACAGTGTCGAGTTGCCAGCCTGGCGCCCAACCTTCTACAGAAGGCACACACACTCACACATAGGGCCAATTTAGAGTGTCCAATCAACCTACAGCATGTCCTTGGGATGTGGGAGGAAACCGGAGCACCCGGAGGAAACCCACATGACCACAGGGAGGACATGCAGACTCCACACAGAAGGCACCCCAGCCAAGAATCGAACCAGAGAACCTCTTGCTGTGAGGCGGCAGTGCTAACCGCTGCACCACCGTGGCCGCAGTCTGTCCAAACAACAAAAAGTGATCTGTTGTGTGGGCTGCAGGTACATTTTTTTCTTTTGCTTTATGGAGATATCTGAAGATAAGCAGAACTTCAAAAAGTAATCTCTGTCTGCTTGCAATGACTCTTTGGTTGAGGAAGTGAAGAAGCAATCATCTATATTTTAGTTATGGATGAGCTGCAACCACTGCCGTACCTTTGGTTAACACAAAGTTGGCTTTAGTAAACCCAAAGGGCAAGTCCTTGAATTGGTGGCAACTGGCTTCTAGGTGAAGTGAAAATGCAGTAGCCTTATAGACTGTTTTGAGATGTGTATAGCGGTAGACATCCTGAATGTTTATGTGAAGGAAAGGCATCTAGAATGTCTATTGAACACATCTAGTTGTTTGCATTGAAACATGGCAAAATCTCTGGCACTGTGACTATTTTAAGGGTCTTTTCTACCTAGATTTTTAGACCACTGGTGTCCAGGATTGTTCATTTTTAGCCCCCCAAAATAATCTAGATAGATTCGTGACCCTCTCTTGTCTGGTGGGCACTGGTGTGCATGGTTTTGAGAAAAATGTATAGTATAGACTTTGTATATAATCCTTTTTCACCCATTTATCCTGCATGATGGTCACCTACACAACAGGAATAAATGCCTCCTGACTACAATCAGTTAAGACTTCAGAGATGTTGTGTCGGTTTGTAGGAAAAGACTCTCCTAAAGCCCTGATTCTGCAGCTCCCATGACTAATTGGTTGGAGTTTGTTGAATGGACTACCTCAGCTGCTTTTCTGCTTGTCTGAGGAGAAATCAAAGGGACAATGCTAGGATTTTCTAAACCAATGGGACTTAGAACAATTCTGATTTATATTAAAGGATTGTTGAGTGTTAATATGCCTATGGCAGATAGCATCTTCCCTTTCTGTTTGCATCTGATTAGTTTTTCCTTCACCATGGGTCCAAAAGGGGTTATTGGTGAATGGTGCCTTGAAGCTGTCTGTGAAGCCTACTCTTCCCACCTCATCAGCTACATTGTGAAGGAGAAACATGGAGAAGTTTATGATGTTCAACATGGTATACATGGTTGTCCACTAATTGTTTCCTTGGTTCTGGCAAGGGTGGCTTACACAAAGTAGCCACAGCTTGCTCTACTAAGTACCTCTGGAAGTAATTAATATGGGTTAGATAACTCTACTAGGGCAAAAATGCCTAAGGTGTATGCATGCTTTCCTATCTTGTCCATTGTCCTAGACTTTTTGTTAGGGGGCTGGAAAGCAGAAAACTCATCTGTGAGTTGTCTCCTGGAATCCACCAGTGGACCTTTGACCAGCACCAGCTATTTTTTGGTAGGTGTATGAAGTCACCCGGTTTTGCAGGGTACTACTTCAGTTGTGTTTGGTTTCCACCATGCCTGCCTGGTGACCAACTCTATATGACAGTCTACAGGAGGTATCACCAAGTAGGGAAAACGCAGAGTGGTATGCCTCAAAGAGCACTTCCTTGACCTGAGAAGGTAGTTCTGTTGGCCATGACCTCCTCTGTCTCATCAATTAAAGGACTACACCAAATGTGATGTCTTCAGGAAGGGATTGTGGGAGCCCTGTCCCTCATCCAAGTCTATGTCTGATGTAAGGGACTGTGAAAGGGAGTTGACATGCTTTCTATTATACAGTTCTTTCCTGAAGATTCTGCATGCACTTACTGTCATTCTTTGAGGACTGAAGTTTCCTTCTGTGGTCTGTCCTTGGGAGCCTTACTGAGCTGACTGAAGAGCTAACATAGTTGTATTATGAGGTGGAGCAAACACCAGTGGAGACTCTGTCAATTGCCTTGAAAGTAAGGGTATCATTCTCGCCAATATCTTGAAGGCAGATCCAGAATTCATTAGCATTATTAATCTTTTATATGGAACCACTGCAACCCCACTTGTGTACAGATAAATGGCACCAAAGATGGTAGACCTGACACTGAGGATTTGGACGGCCCCAAGATGGATACCAGAGTCGACAGCTTCAAGATCAAAAACTTGGACATTAAGAATGGCTTCAAGTGCATTGTAAACCAGGACAGTGCTGAAGATCCAGTGTTGAGCACCTGGTTCTGGGATCCACTGGATGTGGAAATAATATTTGCTTGTGCCATAAAGGCAGGATCTGGTCATTAAGTCAGCCCTGAGACTAACAGTGCTGAAACTGGCATTGGGGAGGGAAACAGATGAAGATATGCTAATACCCAACTCTATCTGCATCATAAAGACTGCCCTAATAATGGGCATCTGACCCAATCTGCTTTACTAGTGTTGGAAAAGGAATAAACCAATATGAGGGATACAATGGAGGATGGTCTAGAGGTCAGAAAATAGGACAGTTCTCTTAATGTTGGCAAGAAGACATAATAGGAGATTTGTCTCTTAAGACAACAGTCTCCATAGGGCCAGACTTGAGTGTAGGCACCAGAGTAGAGGAGGGCTCTCATCTTGGTATCTTGAGAGTTGATGAAAGTTCCACTTCCTCAGGCTTTCTTTTCTTGAGCTGCTTATATTTCTCCTTGTCTTTTCTCTTCTCAGACTTGTACTAAGGAGTGTGGTGAAAATCTGGAGGTAGAAGTTTATTAAGCCTGTAAACTAACAACTTAATATATATTGAATACTCATATTGAGCGAAACTCACATTATCAAATTGAAAAGCTCGAACAATGAAGTATCAAGGGCTGTGCAGGATCAAAGAACACCATGGATCAGGATATTTATCCTTTCGCCATTTTGGTGTGATCTTGGAGTTGCTATATATAATTAGCAGTGGGTGTCGGGGGATGCAAATAAGTCGGTGTTTGGTTTGTTTTAATATTTTGATGTTTGGTTGTTCGATCTTTTTGGTTCAATCAAATGGGTTTTGCTCATGTCAGCATTCAATTAAGTGATAAGGGTCCCCATATATATATATATATATATATATATATATATATATATATGTATATGTATGTATATATATACATAGATATATATATCTATATATGTATGTCTGTGTATATCTATATATATATATACATACATATATATATATATATATATATATATATATATATATATATATATATAGATATATGGTTAACTATCAGAATCCAGAAGCCCAGAATCTCAAAAACCATAATCTCAGGCCCATAATATTGAAAGACCAAAATGCTGAAGGCCACAATATCAAACTTATGGACTTGCCTCTCTGCAGAACCCATATTAGCACTCATTGCTGGGACTACACCAGTGCAGGAACCATGTTAGCACTTGTTTCCAGGTTCAGACTGATAGGGTGATTCTGTATTCGAGATTTTTAGACATTGTGGCTTTCAGCATTTTGGTCTTTTGATATTATGGACTTGGTATTATGATCTCTCTCTCTCTCTCTCTCTCTCTCTCCGCATTGCAATATAAATCAAATAAAGAGAAATGATAATAATCTACTTATTAAAAGTCCTGGCTGAGATGATAGCTAAGGCAAGTGGAAAATCTATAAAATGTCAGTTTGGGAGAACTGCTAACTATACATAAAAGTAGAAATATTTAGGCAATGAAAATATTCTAATAATAGGATTCTGAAAAGAACACTTAGCTGTAGCTCAGAGAGTGCCCATTCATAAAGCTGGCAATGAGATCTGAGGTTAGAGAGGGCACAATGGGATTATTGGAGTAAAATCTGAAGAAGCTCAAGGTTAGGAACACTAGCAGATGACAGGATCAAATCCGACAAGAGACTCAGTACCCAAAAGTCTGATCAGAAAGATGCATAAGGATATTAACAATATCACCTTCATTTGTGTTAAACAAAATAAGAACATATGGTACATCCCTAATGTATGATAAAAGGCTGAAGTGGTACCATTTCATAGACTGGGAGGCACATCAGAAACAAACAACTTTAGACCCATTTAGCATGACCACTACTCCATGCAAAATCAAGGAGTGTATTATAATGCAGCTGATCCAAAATGATAAAGGGGAACTATTTCTGTTAGATATGGGACTGCATGGCTTTGTTAAGGGGATGTTTGGCACTACCACAGCTAATGCAAAATGAAGGCCAAAGCTAACTGGGATGCAACCTGTTAGGGCTCACAATCATTGCCTCATATGAGTTGCCAATAGGGGATTTAAGCTATAACAGGACCTAGTATAAACACTTTGTTACAGTTATAGAAGGACATCCATGGACCTTTTTTTTTGTCATCCTCTGTGAAGCACCTTTTTTTTCAGGCTGAACGAAACACCATTCTTGAGAATGCCCTGGGTGGTATCTTCCCTAACTATGGCTCTGGTCTTTTAAGTCTTTAAAGATGTAATAGCTACACTTGATGAAAGACACTCATGTTGCTTATTGTGACCTTGTTAAGAATTTAGTACTATTTCACATAACAAATTAAAGGCATAAAATGTCAATCCATACATAATTCAATGGGAAAACAATGGTTAAGCAACAGGATACACAGCTCAGGGCTAGGGGTTGTCTGCAGGTCTGTCTGTCTGCCTCACTGTTACCAGTGCTGCCCCACAAGGCTCTATACTGAGGTGATTCTTTTGGACTAGTCTTTTCACATATAAAGGTAGGTGATGAGCTTTAGATAACCTCACATGATGATGATGACGACTGTAATCTGGGTAACATAGTTTTGCCTTCTATAGAGCAGCTCATTGGCTACCACCTGTGCTTTCTCTCAATACTTTATGGAAACAGTCACTCCTTTCTCCTGATTTGATCTAATTTGAAGTTTTCCTGTTGCCCGAGGGAAAACTGAAGTCTCAGTGTAGTATCATACTTGTGTCCCTAGTGATTTTTAATTTACGTGCTATATGTACCATATCACACTCCAATGCCTGATATGTACCATATCACACTCCAATGCCTGATATGTACCATATCACACTCCAATGCCTGATATGTACCATATCACACTCCAATGCCTGATATGTACCATATCACACTCCAATGCCTGATATGTACCATATCACACTCCAATGCCTGATATGTACCATATCACACTCCAATGCCTGATATGTACCATATCACACTCCAATACCTGATATGTACCATATCACACTCCAATGCCTGATATTTACCATATCACACTCCAATGCCTGATATGTACCATATCACACTCCAATGCCTGATATGTACCATATCACACTCCAAGGCCTGATATGTACCATATCACACTCCAATGCCTGATATGTACCATATCACACTCCAATGCCTGATATGTACCATATCACACTCCAATGCCTGATATGTACCATATCACACTCCAATGCCTGATATGTACCATATCACACTCCAATGCCTGATATGTACCATATCACACTCCAATGCCTGATATGTACCATATCACACTCCAATGCCTGATATGTACCATATCACACTCCAATGCCTGAAGTACATTAACATAAAGCCTTTACAGCCAAGAGCACCTGATGGTATTTGTCCTTTCCCCCCATATTTTTAAGAATGGCATGCATATCCCAGTATTATCATCATGTTTTCTATCTCTGATCATAGCTCCTCCACCAGGTTAGGCAAGCCTTTCCTATCACCCCATCCACTAATCAAGTGTGAGTTAAACACATCACTTGGATCACAGTCAGGACTTACACCCTCTGTACAATGGAGATGATACAAAGATACTAAAGTTCTCAAAAACAGTATACAAAAAATGCACACCTCATGCTGCAGGGATGACCACACTTTAATATCTGATATATTTAACTGAAGATCATAAAAACTTGCAAAAATAACATATTAATAAATGGCTAGTCACAAAAAAAGAGAAACAGAGAAAAAACATTCATTAATGACCTAGTAGCAGTATTTACTACAGCCAAGCTTCTTGAGGGCTGGGAGGTCATAGCCATAAACTTGACAAGTGAACCTACAAAGCTGATTGCACATCACTTCTGTTTATTTACTTACTCACCTAACAGGTTAAATACAGTAGTGCAAAGGACACTTTTCAGCTATGAGCCATAATCACCCAGACTGATATGAGGGAATCTTGTCTTTTTCACTTTCTGTCTTAAATGCAACTCTTAGAAAATCAATTTCTCCGTAAGAGCAACTAATATTTTCTGCTATGAACTTATTACAAAAGAAAGCCTGCAGTTAAACACATACTGCTGTATCAGTATTTCAGTTTACTTCTTTCTTTCTATTCACAGGGAAGTCATCAGAAGATCCTAGAATAAACACAGGCGCTTGTCAATGAATGGTTGATGCTAGACATTTTTCATGTTGCAAATATACAGAAACCATTCCATTATTTAACAATAAAAAACTACTGTTAGATACGTTGTAAATTAAGAAAATATTTAAGGCTTTCGTCTGCGAATATACTCACACTTACTAGAATGAAAGAATGCCCATTTTCATGGAAATAAAATATATATATATTTTTTTTTGCACAGAGAACACTCTGAAAATACCAGTCAATTAGATTAAATTAAATTTTCAAGTAAAAAGAAAAAAATACTCCTAGGGCTTTCAAAGAAAAAGAGAGTGCTTAGACGCCTTCATCCTAGATGCTGCTCAGCATTCTGACACTCCCAAACACAGGCTTTTCAGTGACACTTTCTGTTTGGGTTAGTCCTCTTGTAATGATTTAGTTTCCTGATGGATAGCACAGAGGTTAGAAGTGATTTATTAGTGCCCTGAGTCTGGAATCATGTGCAGTTATGAGTTTAAAACTAGTCTCATATGCCTAATACAAATGTATGCCTTTAGGCTTTCCAGGCACCCCCACGCCCATGCCCACCCCCAACAGTGAAATATAAAACTTGGTTTAATGAGACAGCATCACAGAAGAGCCAGCTAAAGGCTAGAAGTTTGGTCTTTAACATTGCTGCATGTACATACACTTAACTTTCTCCCAATTATTTATTTTGGTCTTTTGATATTATGGACTTGGTATTATGATCTCTCTCTCTCTCTCTCTCTCTCTCTCTCTGCATTGCAGTATAAATCAAATAAAGAGAAATGATAATAATCTGCTTATTAAAAGTCCTGGCTGAGACGACTGTGGTGGTTTCATTTCTTTCTCTCTCTCTCTCTCTCTATATATATATACGTGTATGTGTATATATATATATATATATATATATATATATATATATATATATATATATATATATATATATATATATACACACACACACACACTATACTAGACTGGAATGCTAAATGGATGATAGCTAAGGCAAGTGGAAAATCTGTAAAATGTCAGTTTGGGAGAACTGCTAACTATACATAAAAGTAGAAATATTTAGGCAATGAAAATATTCTAATAATAGGATTCTGAAAAGAACACTTAGCTGTAGCTCAGAGAGTGCCCATTCATAAAGCTGGCAGTGAGATCTGAGGTTAGAGAGGGCACAATGGGATTATTGGAGTAAAATCTGAAGAAGCTCAAGGCTAGGAACACTAGCAGATGACAGGATCAAATCCGACAAGAGACTCAGTACCCAAAAGTCTGATCAGAAAGATACATCAGGATATTAACAATATCACCTTCATTTGTGTTAAACAAAATAAGGACATATGGTACATCCGTACTGCATGATAAAAGGCCTTTTATCATTTAATTATTTGCCTATCTGGTTATTTAATATGTGACACGGTTTAGACATCCTTGCTGAATTTAATACATACGTACTTTCTGTATGTATCATTCCACTTTTTACATCATTTTGCTGCTTGTCTCTGTCCCCTTCATCCCGTTTAACCATCCCATCACATGTGCAGTCTGGCTTCAATTACAGCTCATCAGACAATGTTATTTTTATTTTAATGAACATGCATTTTTTTTATTTCCACATCTTAGTTAATCCTTAATACAAGGTTTAAACTTAAGGCCATATGAAGCAAACATCTTAAACTTTGATTTTGGAAATGTCATTTTGTTGCATCAGTCTGACAAAAGTGTCACTCACACACAGACACACACACACACACACACACACACACACACACACACACACACACACACACACACTGCAGAAACCCATGCAACCTTCCCTCTTACCCCCCCCCCCCCAGATCACTGGCTTGGAAAAACAACTCCCTGCAATGTAACAGTTGTACGAACACCATTTCATTCACCTTGTTGTGATGAGAAAGCATTTGATGAGCTGGGTTTTGGGATAACAACAGACTATAAGAATTACCATATGAGTGTGGATTGACCCATAGATGTACATAGAAAAGTGCTGTTAATTATTCTAGTGATCTACGTTTGAGCATAGGTTTGAATGATAAGAGGCAAAACAGACAGGGAAGGACTGATTGATAAGATGCTTGCTGACCTATTTCAGGGGAGATGGGGTTGTCTTGCTTGACAGCCCTCACTGAATGCCGGGTATCAGGTAATTGCTAATGGGTGTAGCTTGATATGCAGCACTTGGGGCAGGCAGAACTCATAAGCCCACAGCCCTTTTCTGTCATCTCATATGATAAAAGAAATAGGTTTTGGTAACAAAGACAAATGACCATTTCAAGCACAGATGGTGTAAGCATGCTTAACATCAGTGAAGTGGCAGGGACCTGAAAAAAAGAGAACTCAAAAAATAGGGAATACAGATGAAAGGAAGACAGCAGGTGAAAATTATGCCATTGGCACTCAAAGCAGGCATTATACCAGAAGATTCCTGACGGCCTCCAAAACTCACAGTCTACCTGTAGATTATTCTCTGATGCAGTCATTGCAGTTTAACAAAGAAAGTTTAAGTTAACTTAATCTGTATTAATACCCCATGTTTATGTTCATTTACCGCCTTTATGGTGGATAAATAGAAGATTAATAAAGAAAAGTTACACAAGAGTACTTGTACGTGTCAGTCCCACCTGCCTTTCGGTATGCTGTTTTCAATGTATGCCTAAGATGGTACCACCATGTTAATAGTGCACTCCAAGAACTCGTCAGAGTAAGCCCTGTTAATAACTATCAGCAAAACAACAGCAGCTCTCTCTGCCATTCGTTCTCCTGCCCTTTAGCACATTCCTTAAATAAGTACTTGTCACTATTCATGTCAAGCAGCACGTTATAAAATACTTGTCATACTCTTGGATCAGAATACAGCATTTATTAGAAGAACTGTGCTCTTGCCTTTAGTATCTTCATCTTCAATAGTGGTATTGGTACTTTCAGATGACTCCTGTGGAAAATTAAGCAGAATGTATAAGATACACCAGTGGGTTGTGTAATTAAGGTATTTTATACATAATTTTCAACAAAATAAATTCTTTCTGATGCTACATTACATTTTTTAAATGTTTACACATGTAGAACTTTCATTTCATATAGACTTTGTTCTGTACTTTCATAAAATTATGGAAACGTGCAAACTGCCTCTGCTTGACAGACTGAATGGATGTAACTAGCTAATATCTGTTGTTACATTTATATTACACTTGATCTAATACTCTTCAGGATGAGTTGGGAGAAACAGTTTTAATAATACCATAAGATGAAACTAGTTTTCTAGCTTACTACATAATCTGAAAAAATCTTTAAAGAAAAATACATCATTTACTTACTAAAATTATGCACTGCAAGCATATGTATGCATGCATGCAGGGGTGTATCCAGAAATATCTGATTTGCATACCAACAGTCTATGCTACAAACCATTTTATGTGATATAAAGTTTAATCATATAATTAAGGATGTAGCATATATGCTAACATTTTATACAACAAGCTTTTAATAGTTTACATAGTACCAAAACAATTATGCATTGGACTGGACAAAGTTTTCATGATCACTGTCTCGCTCATGGCATTTTTTATTTCATTTCTATATTGAAAAGAAAGCTGAGTGCCCCTGAGATGTTCACAAAATGTTTCCCTCAATATTCATTTGTACACCACTGCATACATGGCATATGCCTGACTACATCCGTACATGCAAGATATTGTACCATAGGTACACAATTTCATGAAAGAGACAGCACAACAAGACCCAAATAGACAGTGTGGACAGTCTAACAACAATCACCCTTTCACAGTACACAGGACTAGACAATTGTTTTACGACATAAATAGAGGATTGTGTTAAAAGGGCATGATAACCAAAGGAACTGTAAAGGTTCTGACAATGATATATAAACCTCTTTCCCACAGCGTAATATATATTATATTCTGCATTTCAGACAAGGAAAGCTCAGGGATGCGAGGCCTCTGATACGTGAAGAGAAGGAGTTGTGAAGAAAACAGTGTTAGACAAGATGCTCTGTAGGTAGGAAAACATTATAGAAGGTTGCCTGTATGTAATATGATCACATACATGATATAAGGCTCTGTCTTATCAGCTCAAGGCTATTACATAACATTCACATCACCTTTTTCCAGTGATGTCAGTTTGCAAGAGAATTTAATTGCATTTTTGATTAGTTGAAATTAATTTTTACATGAGCCAGATGTCTGGAATTCATCATGTAATGGAATCAGTGTTTGACCTGGCAGAACTGGTATTTACTACCTTAAAACATGGTTAAGTGCATAGCATTGTTAGGGAAAAGGGCAAAACACACGTAGGTATACAGCCCTAAAGTATGGTAAATATCAAGGCCAATATAATTACATAAGTGGCCTTATGGAACTGATCTTTAAACTTGGTCTTCACTGATTTAACAACTTAATAATACATGAGAGCATAAAATGTGTGCTTCATTAAAAAAAAAAAAAAAAAAGAGAAGCAATGATTTAAAAAAATCATTGGGATTAAGTGTCTTTGTTGAACTTAAAGTGCAAAAATATAGAGAAGGTAAGTGACACCAGTGCCTGATGGTTAACCATGAGATAGACAAGCTTAGGACTGCAGTAGGACCTAAAGTTATCAACATTCTCCAGTTCTTTTTTGCCTAGTCTAAAAACATGTCATTCCTTTTCAGCAATTAAAGATCAGTATATACACAAACTGAAATGCAACTTGGCGTACTGTAGAGTGCATCACATTTTGTTCTAGTTTACCTTTAGTAGAGATCAACTGGTTTTGCTGTATCCTTAGCTCCTCTCTTATACTTGTTTGATAATACTGCCATCAATGTAGAGGATCATTACAGTTCACAAGGGTATGATTTACCCCTCAAAGCCCACAGCTGTGAAACACGGTACGAGACTGGGCACTTTCTTAACCTTAGACCAACAAGTTTTATACTAAAATTTTATCTGACTATGTAACTCCAAAACCTGTGGTAATTTAGGTAGCAAGGCCAAAATACTGAAAATTATAAAGAATAAATTAGAATTTGACTTGGTACATGAAGGAAGACTATATTGTGCATGATGACCATACATCTATACTCAAAAAGAAGACATATTAGCAGGAAGAGTATTTGACTTTTGTGAGTTTTTTACATCCCAGTGACAGAGATTAGCAAATTCTAAATTATTAACTAGTTTCATCTATGTCACTAAGTTTTTTCAGGAGCAATATATTATGGGTTGTTGCATAGTGCAAAATCAATCTATAGAAAAACATCTACTCTAAGACCACATCATTGTTATACACAAGTCTAAAAAGATGCTCAAATTGTTATCAAAAATTGCAGAGCTACAATTACAATCCCATGTACACAACTAAATATAGTTTTCGCTAGTCCCCTTACTGGTACACCCACCAGATACTTCACTCCTAATGACATTCACATAGTAGAGTTACTTGGAATGTGAAGGCAGAGGATTGGAACAGAGATATGCTATGACAAATGATGAGCACAGTGAATCATATCCTGATAATCAGTATTTGAGTATTCTGCACTCAGATTGATGGAAAAGAGCAGACAACCAGGACATTAATAATTTGTCTTGCTTGTTTCCATTGTCACAATATCCATTTCTGACTGAATACCTGTATATAGATTCATAGATGCATACTAAGCTAGCTACCCTTGTGGGCCATTTTAAGCCTAGCCACTTTATATTAGTGGAGACAATCAAACTCTGTACTTTGTGTCTGTGAAGTAAATGCCTTAACGATTATACCAACTCCCAATCCACTAGATTAATATCACCCGCGATGGGAGATGGGATAAGTATGGCATAGGCTCATAGAATTCTGAGTCAGTATGCATCACCTGGAGGAAAGGTGGGACAGGATATGTATGTTGTGGGTTCATGCAGCTCTGGGTCAGCAATTGCTACCCATAGTACAGATAGGAGAATGATGGCATAATGACTGCAAACTAGGAGCCATAATCAAAACTCCTAACGATGTGGACATCCTACAAAAGGGCCTCACTGAGACAGATGCCTGGTGTCAGAGCCATGGCCTCAAGCTCAATGCCAAAAAGTGCATTGTCATCCCCTTTGGTAAAAACTCTGTACCCATGAACTACCATATAGGCAGTAGTCTACTTAACACCGAAAGTGTGATAAGAGACCTTGGGACACAGGTGGACAGTAGTCTCTCATTTGATAATCACATCACCACAGTAGTCTGGAAATCCTTCTATGTGGCACACCTCATTACAAAAGGTTTCTCATCCAGAAAAAAAGAGGTCATTGTTCCCCTCTACTCATCACTCATTAGACCCATTGTAGAGTACAACACCCCTTTTGGTATATACCTCACAAGACATCTACAACAACCGGAAAGGCCACAGAAATACCTCACAAAGAGGATTACCGGCCTCAAACAGATGCCCTAAGCAAACCATCTCAAAAAACTCCAGCTTTACTCCGTCACATATCCCTTACTCAGAGGTGATCTCTGCCTAACATACAAAGCTATGTCAAACCCAGAGCTGTTGGACATGCTCCACTTAAAGAAATCCCAATCCCTCTGAGCTACATGCTCTCGGCACCTAAACCTTGTCACCACAATAAACAGAACATGCCGGAGGGATAGATCCCTGTCCCAGAGACTTCCCATACGCTGGAATAAACTGCCTATCTATATTAAACAAAGCTCCTCATTAGCACTCTTCAAGAAAAATCTTGATGATTGGATGGGAGATAGGAAATTCACCCCAGGGATCACCTCTGTGGCTCTGCTCGACAGTGGCACAGGAAAATAATTTTCTTGGGTGGCAAAAGCCAGGCTACCTTTTGGCTGGGCTTGTATAGGCCCCAGGGCCAATAGCCTTGTATCTACCTATGAACCTATGAACCTATAATGATGGCTCATACAGGTCAGGGTCAGTGTGTACTGTCTGGAGAAGATTTGGGATGGGAATTGTATGGTCATAATCTTCCACGTCACCATATACTTCATTGAGTAGAACTACATACTGTCTGAAGGAGAACTAAAACAGGGATGGTATGGTATGGGCACATACTGCTGTTGGTCTTGCTGCACCATTTTGTGTGTAAATGGGACAGGGCTGCACACTGTGGAGTCATACAGTTCTAGGTTCAGGTGTACTACTTGGAGGGGAAATGGGATAAGGTCGCTGTGATATGGGCTCAAACAATTACTGGTAAACATATATAGTCTAAGGTAGAGTAGGGACAGACCTGATATGAGATGGGCCTGCATAAATTTAAGTACAGTAGAGAGTCGATTATCCAAACTTATTGGAACTGAGGGTAGTTCAGATAATCAAACTGTTTGAACAATTAAACATACACTGAACTGGATAAAAAACTTCTAAAATCTTTTTTTTTTCTGCACTCAGGGAATACACTTTTCAACCATTCAGCAAGCCCAGTGGACAATAAAAAACATTTTTCAAACACAAACAGGCTACTAGTTCAAAAAACATGTACATGCTAATATGTATAATGTTTGCATATTCAGACTTTATGATTTTTCCTACCCAAAAACTTTGAAAGACTGGATTCGAATAATTGACATATCGTCAAATCAGCATAATCGGCTCTCTACAGTAGAAGGACAGGCATAATAGAAATAATGAGAAAGGAGAAAAAGAGGAATACAGAGAGGTCATAATTGCAGGAGAGAAGTGCTGTGGGGTGACCTAAGTCATACATCATGTTTCTTCTTTCCCTTTAGCACTTTCATATGCATCTCCCTAAACCTTTATTTTAATACCTATCATTTTTAGCAGGAAATCTTCTACTGTAGATTCTTGAGATCATGGAAAAACTGATCCATTAGAAACATTGAGAGAGGGCATCTCCTTCACTTGCCCAGTCTTTTGAGCTTGATTTACATTTGCTTAAACGTGTTGACTTGAGCTGACATTTGTTCAGAGCTTTACTGCTGACTTTTTTGTAGAGCACGATTCATACACTCGCTTAATGAGTTACTGGTGGCCTGACAAGAGTGTACCTTGGCTGCTGTAACACTGCCTGTCAGTTATTGCCTTTCTCTGAGGTATAGTGACCTCACAGTGGTAGCAATAATGCTTAGCGGTTGGGGGATTAACCCCCATAAGGGGAGTACAGTGGTATTTGTCTTTGCAAAAATCTGCTTAATTTTGTCACACGTGCTCACAACCTAAGCAGCTTGAACAAATGCATTCAAAGGGTGTGTGCGCTGAAGCTTTCATTTACTAATTTTTGACTAGGTAAGTGTGACCCAGGCTTTTAGGAAACAATGCAGTGGTCTGTGGACAGTGGTTCTCCCAAAAAAAAGGAATCACTCCCAGTACATAGTGGATTGGTTAAAGTCATAAATGCTTTTTGTTTGACTGGATCACAAGGAAACACTTCATTCACCAGTATACCTGGAGTGACAATGACTCTCTAAACGTGATGTTGACCATACCTTTCAAGTGTACCTCATTACGAGGAACGTACCTCATTTGGGGTCTTAAAAAGTTCATGTTCCTCGAAATTCCTTGAAGTTCCACACTGAAAGACTCTGTCACACAGTCAGTGTTAGGAATTTTTTTAAGTGAAATCCATGGCAAATAGAAATTAATTATATTAATTCATTAAAAGATCTTCTTTATAAGTAAAATTAGCATACTTTAACCATCCTATGGCCTTCCTAGTTGAAGTTGTTAGTAAGCCATTAGTATGTGTTCCACATTTTGCCCATTTGTTCCACATTATGAAGGCTAGTGTTCCTCATTTTGGAGATGGAAGGTTGACAGCTATGATGTTGACTTCTCACCAGAAGATGAACTTGCAGACTTTAACACTACACCTTTTATTCATTGGTATGAACCACACAACAGTGAAACATTATGAAGATCACTAGATAGTTTTAATTAGACTTTAATTCAAAATTACTTTGGTTTATGTCTGGTAATAAGAGAGGTAAAAGGAAATCCCCCTGTATTATTACCTTAGGAAGGGTTGGGGCCTACCCAGACATCAAGTCTAAATGCTGTCCCTTAGTCAACAATTATTTTATTCACCTGAAACACACGTGGAATGCAATACCATAATGGCACAAATCTTTGCAGTTAGCTCTCAACTGCTAAGCTAATAAACAGACTAGCAGTATGCATTCCCATTGTTAGTGAAGTAAATATATCTTGCCAGGGAATCTGGCAACAATGTTGAACTGCATTTGTCTAGTAGAAGACGATAGCATATCTAGTCTGTCCTACAAGTGCTTTTTTCCCTCACCCTTTCTCCAGCTACCCTATTCCATGTTCAGTGTCTCTGTGGATACTTTTCCCCCCTAGTCATTCCTTTCATTCCTTTAGTCCTTTCCCTCTCAGTGAATAAGTATTTTAACTCATTCAGCAAGTAACTAATTTCCGCAGACTACTGCCTGTGCCCCTACACCCCCAATCTTCCTCTTTCAGAGTGACATTTCACATTACCCTGGCACAATCTTATCCACTTAAATGTATCCCTGCTTCCTAAGGTCTTTAGTGGCAAGAGTTCCAGAACTCCAGTAGCCTCTGGATATATTCTTTATCTTCAACCTCATACATGCTCTACGGGCTTTTCTCTGGACTCTTTCCAGCAGACTGATATCCCTCTCCTAGTATGGCCTCCTGCATTACTGACACTAATCAAGCCATGGTTTGTCCAGGATTTCATAGGGCAAAGGAGCACTGTTTCATTACATTTTGAGTCTGTCCTTCAGTGATACTTGCCAGGCCATTCTGTCTTTCTGCTTCTGATGGCCAAATCCAGGTGTGATAAATGACTCCTGACATGCTTGTTCTGACACACCATTTCTAGTCCAATGTTGCTTACCTGCAGTACTCTTAAACTATCTGCACTAAATCTCTGTTGCTGTCATACTGCCCACATGGTTAGCCTTTTCACATCCTTCTTTATACTCTCTTCTATACTACACTGCACGTCTATGTATATTTTGTTAATGATGGGGTTGATTTGGTTTCTGTTCCTTGGAGAGGTCTGCAAAGAGTGCAGTGAAGTGGACTTGACCCAGTATCAAACCCTGACTTAACACTAGTAACTTTCACTGTTACTAACATTGTTTCTCTCACCACAACTCACTGTGAGATGTATAACTATTTAAACATATGGAATCTTTCACACCTGCTTATGCAATACTTGAATGATAAGGAAATGTTATCTGCATACTTCTCAACTTCTTAACAAAAGATTCTGGACATATACTAAACTAATGGGGGAACAAATGCCCAAAAATAGGGACATGTTTTAAATATTGCTCTTATAAACTAATAGAAAGTTGCTAAAACAACATGATTTGTGTTAGCACATATCTTCTGAAGAATATGAAGTATGAAACTCTATTGTATGTCATGAATTAGCGAGTTCAATCCTCAGTGATTTGCCAGAAAGCCACACATTTTTTTGTAAGGAACAGACAAAAAATTTGAGGGCAAAAACGGCAATCTGTGAAAATCTGGGGAGTTAGAATGATACTTGCATTTTTTGACCAAGTTTGTTGGAGTCAAGAATTCCACTTGGCTGACCAGCTGTGATCTGGGAATTAGAAAAATGAAGTTCAAGGCTGCTGGCAAAAGAACTTCCTTTGTGACAGACTGAGGTACTGCTACCAGAAAATAATGTTTCTTATTTTTTTCTGTTTATTAGCATTCAGTGGTCAAAGTTAGTGGGGAATGTAGAGTGGGTGTTGAGATATCACTCAGTACTAAATTTTATTTATTTATTTATTCCAGTTTGCTAACCGGGGAGGTCCACTGGGCCAAAGAGCCCATTTTCAGTGGAGGCCCAGGGAGAAAAGCTCCACAATACAATGTTGCAAGACATAATAATTAGACATACAAATAAAATTCAAAGCAAAAAAATGAGTTACATACAAAAGAACATTGTGTCAACCTACATAAATGTATCCCGCTCTAAGCCATACTGTTTAACCATGCCACTTTCTAGTTAGTCATAACCTCAACTCCTTCAGTCTTCCTAGCAGGATCATATGCAGTATACCTCTCGACCTATTAGCACAAGAAATCTGGACAATGCCTAAAATAACAGGGCAGAAAGATCCAAAACTAGGGACACATCCTAAATGTTGCTACTATTAATTTATAAAGTTCTAGAATAAAAACTTTTGTGTTAGCATACATTTTTCTGAGGGATATGAAGTCTGAAGATCAAATGTATGTCATTATTTAGCTACTTCAGTCCTCAGTCATTTCCCAGAAAACCACAAATGTTATGAGGAACAGACCAAAATATGAGGAAAAAATCTAGACATTCTATGGAAATCTGGATAGTTGAAAGGTATGATAAGCAAGAGCACAAGGCACTGGAGAAGACCAAGAAGACCATCTTTATTATTACTCCTGCCATGTTCTCCACAACTTAGTCATAAAACTAGACCAGGTTCGATTGACATCTAGTTGCAGGAAAAAAATCTCTGCTAGCTGTTGTTCTATAAATTATTGTCTTCTAGGAGATTAACCAGTTTGTATGTCAGGATTCTCTCCATGACCTTTTCTAACATTGGTAACCAAATAAAGCAATGTTCCAGGGGACTGTAACACACCACTCTCAAGTAAAATAAACACAAGAGCAAAAAATTGCTCCACTCTGCACTTCATTTATTAAAAATCACACAAATAAACTCATTGTTAAGCACTTCTTGACAAATTCTGAAGAAGCCCTCTTCCATATAAGGGATGAAATTGCTTAACAAGAACCTGCTGTCATAGTTTGGGGACAAAGCCAAGGGAGAGTTTTCTATCTGGTAAAATGTGAAGGAAGTTGCTACCCTAATGATACTTTCTGGGATGTTATTAGGGCCCACAAAACTAGTTTCCTTAACAGACAGCTCACATTTAATCAGGTGATGTGACCTAAGTAAGGGAGGTCATCCTCTTTGTCTAGCATAATAATTGTTTTACTTTGGGGGGTTCTAATCCTAGAGGTATATTTCTTTGCTTGAACAATGGTAATTGCTTACATTTCGGAGTATACTTTATCACTGATTTCTAAACCTCCACCCTACCTCTATTAGGGGAATTTCTTCCTGTCCTTGTCTTTCTGTTCATTTAATATCTCAAGGTTCTCCATATATTCTGAACAATATTTTTATTCTAACTCAAATTGTCTATGTCCCTGTCATAACCCTGTTAACCAAATACTTTTTGACATGTTCCTTACTGCCCTCTCCTTTGCTGCTGTTTTGCATGACTTGTACTTTGCTTCCCTCATCTCCCCAGCCTTCCTTCCACCTTTTCTACAATACATTGTTTGTCCTTATCACAAATTTTACATCCCATTTTATATATATATATATATATATATATATATATATATATATATATATATATATATATATATATATATATATATATATATGTGTGTGTGTGTGTGTGTGTCTGTGTGTGTATGTATATATATATATATATATATATATATATATATGTGTGTGTGTGTGTGTGTGTGTGTGTGTGTGTGTCTGTGTGTAGATATGGGTCTTGTCCTATGATTTTGTTTTGCATCTTCTTGAATCCATTGTCCACATCTCAGACTACTTCCTCCTTGACCCATTCATTATAACTTGCTCACCCCTTGAATTGCCTCCAGTCCCATAACTCTAGCAGTTCAGTATAATCCATCCAAATGAAATCCAGCACTTATCATTTTCCCTGATGTTTTTAACCTTTTCTGCCACTCTAAACCATGCAATGGTTTGATCCCTTTTGGAAAATAGCACCTTTTCACAGACATCTCTATCCCCCTCTGGCCAGGTAAGAAAATGTCTAGAATTCAGTCACCTCTCACTCCCTTCTGGATCTGGAGTTAAGGCTTTCCCTAGCCACACCTGACAGACTCATATCCCCATGAGTTTTATTCATCTTCACTTACCCTATTCCTGTATTACTTCAGCTTCTCACCTTCTTTCTCTGATGAGTCTGATGGCTGATCCACTGTATCAGTTCACCTGCACTCCCCTCCTCTTTCTGGTCCTTACTTATTTGTGCAGAGCTTTTGCTCCAAGTCAGCTGCCAAATATGTAATATTTTCTCTTGCAGAGATTGCTGTTTCTCTACCCTATTCTTATCTATGTTTATCTTAACCAGCTTATACCACAGCATCTCTACATCCCATCCCCTCTTATTATTGACTCATGTCTGACACTAGCAGTACCCACCCTCCTGTCCTGCCTCAGTGTCTACATTTCCATATTTTTCCCATCCATACTATTTGTTTTGTGGAGTAAATACACATAAATGCTCCAATTCACCCTCATTCATTCCTGAGCTGTGTTATTTGTCAGTTTTCTTTCCCTCTCAAGCCTGAGTACAAATCTTACCCTCTGCCCTACTTTTTAAATGCCGCCTCTTCCTTTCACCGTATTTATTTATTCATTTATTTGTTTAATTTATTTATTCATTTATTTGATATTTGGTTACCGGGAAAGCCCGACCAGGTAAGAAATCCATTTCCAGCAGAGGTCCAGGGAGAAAAGTAACATCACAAAGACAAAGAAGAAACAAAAAGTATAGCTTTTACATAACTAACATCAGAAACAAATACAAATAGAGAAGAGAGCCAATTTACAGATGAGAAAAAGCCATGTACATACATGTTTGCATGCGTGGCATATCTAAACATATCAAAAACATACTTATGGTTTACAGAGAAGATTAACAAAAGTATCTACAGATATGCATTTTAAATAAGAAGATTAACAGAATGTGGCCTGGGGGAAAAGCTCCCATCATAAAGAAAAAGTAACAAAAGTGTAGCTTTTACATAATTAGCATCAGAAACAGGACAGAAAAAAAACTATTTACAGATTAACAAGAAGCATGTACATATGTTTTTACATGGGTGGATAAACAGGCATATCCAAACATATCAAAACAAACTGAAGTGTTACAGAAAAGATTAAGAAATGTATCTACAGATATACATTTTAAATATGAAATGTAAGATAATGTGGTAGGTAGGATGGATATATATATATAGGAGGAACAGTTGTATCATGAAGGAAATGCATAGATTGATATGTTTACATTATGAAGTGAGTATATAAATGGTCAGGATTATCTGACTATTGTGCTAACATTGTCATTTATTAATAGAACAAACAGAGAAACAATAGTTAGAACAGGATAGGGGGGTGGTGATGGCTGGTAGAGTGAGGAGGAAGAATTAAGATGCAGAGTCAGTAAGAAGGTGGTAGGATTTTTTTTAACACAGGGTGTTAGTGATTAGACAGAATAGAGTAAGGGGATCTAAGACAGGAGAGGGAAGGTGAGAGTTAGTGGAGGTGGTAGTAGCAATACCAGTAAAGGAGGAGGAAGTAAGGAAGAACGGTAAGAAGAAAGGAGTGGGGTACTAGAGCTAGGGTAAAGTAAAGAGAGAAGAGTCAGCTTGATTTGGAACATGGACAGTTTAAATACCACAGTAGGAAGTCTTTTAGTATAAGCTTAAATGTATTGTGGTTTGCAGGTGTTCTGATAATCTAAGGGTAGTGTGTTCCATAGTTGGTCACTGAATAGGAGTACAGACATTGGCAAGCAGCTTTGTTTGGCTAATGTAAATTTAGAAGCTGCTTGTCCTCAGAACAGAGATGCCAGCTACGTGTGTGAATCTGGAGTATTGATTTTAAGGTGGGACAGGTCTTTGGTTTATAGATAATTTTATGGGCAGTCATTAATTGCAGGTAGTTTAGGTGTTGTGGGAATTCTAACCAGTTAATGGGGGGTATGAGAAGAATGGTGGTGCTTATGACATACCTGTTGCAAATGTTGTTATAGCAGGCTTTGAGTTTGGTTTGTAGTACTATCTGAAGGTTGGTTAGAATGAGGACACCATACTGTAAGGAGGGAAGCAGGTAAGTTGTGGCTAGTGTAGTTTTGGTGCTTGTATCCATGAAGCTTTTGTAGTGATAGAAAGTTTCTGGTGAATTTTTTTGGTAGTGCTGTCTGCATGTAGGTCAAAGATTACTTTATCTACTATTACTCCTAACAATTTGGTGTGAGGGACCACTTTGATTTCTGCATTATTCAATGAGAATATCTTAAAGTCCTTTGGTGTAAAGAGGAGGGGTTTGGTTTTGTTGTAGTTGAGTAAATGTTGTGCATTATTGAGCCAGAATTCAATGGAAGAGAAGGCAATTTGGGTTAGTTGTCTAAGGTGTACTATGTTGTTGGAAGAGGTGATGAGACTTGAGTTACTGGCGTATTGAATTATTGAATTTTGGTAGGAGGCAGTATGGAGATTATTTATAAAGATGTTAAATATGGGGGTCCAAAAATAGTTTCCTGTGGACTCCAGCTTTGTTAGTTAGATATTGTGAGAGAGTACCTTGATGTTTTACTCTTTGTTGTCTGACAGATAGGTAGCTAGAAAATCATTGTAAAGATGACTGAGAGAGACCAACAGAAGAAAATTGCTGTAAGAGTTTAGGGTGTGAGACAGTATCAAATGCTTTTGATAGATCAAGAAATAGTGCTGATGTTAGTTGGCAAGAGTCTCTTGCTTTGTTAACTTTATCCAAGAAGGATATAATTGCGGTAGCAGTACTATGTCCTGATCAAAAGTCGTGTTGGGTAGGTGTTAGTAGCTTGTTGTAGATGAAATGGTCAAGGAGTTGCTTATATTTGCATTTTTCTAAGAGTTTGGAAAGAAGTGATAGGATGGCAACTGGCAGTAGTTAGACAATGCGCTGGATTTTCTCCCTATGTTTAAAGGTGTTATAATATGACACTTTAAACAAAATACGTATACATAATTTTCATCAAAGAGAATGGTACTTATGATACTGAGACTGGCATTAGAGATCTTGCACAGTTGCACAACCAGTACAAATCACAGGCATTCGGTGTGTAACATTTGGTAGTATTTTAAGTTAGGGGGAGTGAAGACAAGGTTTGGGCATTATGGAACTGGAGGAGACAGAGAAAGAAAAATTAAGGGTGGGGCTGGTTGCAGAGGGTGGGCAGTTCTCTTTTGAGTAATTTGCAGTACATAAAATATTTTTATGATGTGCTTGTATTTCAGTAAAGCTTTTCATAGTTTAATTGGAATGAAGTGGGATGGCAGTGAAGTAGTATCTAGCCATTGTTGTCAAAGCAATGAATTGGTTGTGATCCGTACTCTGTTTTTAAGGGATTTATGAAACTGATCTAGATTTTTGGAGTTACATATGTCTGGGGTCACTGCTTGCAACTTTCTCATTCAATCTGCATCATCTTAAGCCCATTACTGTCCATGCCTGCCACCTAAACTGAGCTGAATTTGTTCTAATTCTCATCCCTCCATTATTCAGTCTGCATGCACACTGCACTGTTATCCACTCATGCTGCCCCCTTTTCTTGTTTCCCACCATACTGTCTTCTGTCTGATAGTCTTCTCTCCCTCTGCTCTGTATTCATAGTGTGAACCACTTTCATGTTCCTTTTCCCCATTGTCACAAAAGCCTTCATCTTGTAACTAAGGCAGCTCCCATAGACTCCTCCCTGCTCCTCCCATCTCCGTCTACCTACCTACTCCCTCCATATTCCACTACTCTTCATGGCCACCTGTTCTTTCTGCTTGATCCTTTCTCCTCCTTCCCCTCAGACTATGAGACAATGTTTTGCCCACTTCCTCCAGCTCTTCTCCTGAATTTGTCTCCTGTCCAGATGCCATGAGATCTACCTTCTCTTCACCTCTCCTCCTTCCCCACAGACTATGAGACAATGTTTTGCCCACTTCCTCCAGCTCTCCTCCTGAATTTGTCTCCTGTCCAGATGCCATGAGATCTACCTTCTCTTCACCTCTCCTCCTTCCCCTCAGACTATGAGACAATGTTTTGCCCACTTCCTCCAGCTCTCCTCCTGAATTTGTCTCCTGTCCAGATGCCATGAGATCTACCTTCTCTTCACCTCTCCTCCTTCCCCTCAGACTGAGACAATGTTTAGCCCACTTCCTCCTGCTCTCCTCCTGAATTTGTCTCCTGTCCAGATGCCATGAGATCTACCTTCTCTTCACCTCTCCTCCTTCCCCTCAGACTATGAGAAAATGTTTTGCCCACTTCCTCCAGCTCTCCTCGTGAATTTGTCTCCTGTCCAGATGCCATGAGATCTACCTTCTCTTCACCTCTCCTCCTTCCCTTCAGACTATGAGACAATGTTTTGCCCACTTCCTCCAGCTCTCCTCCTGAATTATGTCTCCTGTCCAGATGCCATGAGATCTACCTTCTCTTCACCTCTCCTTCTTCCCCTCAGACTATGAGACAATGTTTTGCCCACTTCCTCCAGCTCTCCTCCTGAATTTGTCACCTGTCCAGATGCCAAGAGATCTACCTTCTCTTCACCTCTCCTCCTTCGCCTCAGACTATGAGACAATGTTTTGCCAACTTCCTCCAGCTCTCCTCCTGAATTTGTCTCCTGTCCAGATGCCATGAGATCTACCTTCTCTTCACCTCTCCTCCTTCCCCTCAGACTATGAGACAATGTTTTGCACACTTCCTCCAGCTCTCCTCCTGAATTTGTCTCCTGTCCAGATGCCATGTGATCTACCTTCTCTTCACCTCTCCTCCTTCCCCTCAGACTATGAGACAATGTTTTGCCCACTTCCTCCAGCTCTCCTCCTGAATTTGTCTCGTGTCCAGATGCCATGAGATCTACTTTCTCTTCACCTCTCCTCCTTCCCCTCAGACTATGAGACAATGTTTTGCCCACTTCCTCCAGCACTCCTCCTGAATTTGTCTCCTGTCCAGATGCCATGAGATCTACCTTCTCTTCACCTCTCCTCCTTCCCCTCAGACTATGAGACAATGTTTTGCCCACTTCCTCCAGCTCTCCTCCTGAATTTGTCTCCTGTCCAGATGCCATGAGATCTACCTTCTCTTCACCTCTCCTCCTTCCCCTCAGACTATGAGACAATGTTTAGCCCACTTCCTCCTGCTCTCCTCCTGAATTTGTCTTCTGTCCAGATGCCATGAGATCTACCTTCTCTTCACCTCTCCTTCTTTCCCTCAGACTATGAGACAATGTTTTGCCCAATTCCTCCAGCTCTCCTCCTGAATTTGTCTCCTGTCCAGATGCCATGAGATCTACCTTCTCTTCACCTCTCCTCCTTCCCCTCAGACTATGAGACAATGTTTTGCCCACTTCCTCCAGCTCTCCTCCTGAATTTGTCTCCTGTCCAGATGCCATGAGATCTACCTTCTCTTCACCTCTCCTCCTTCCTCTCAGACTATGAGACAATGTTTTGCCCACTTCCTCCAGCTCTCCTCCTGAATTTGTCTCCTGTCCAGATGCCATGAGATCTACCTTCTCTTCACCTCTCCTCCTTCCCCTCAGACTATGAGACAATGTTTTGCCCACTTCCTCCAGCTCTCCTCCTGAATTTGTCTCCTGTCCAGATGCCATGAGATCTACCTTCTCTTCACCTCTCCTCCTTCCCCTCAGACTATGAGACAATGTTTTGCCCACTTCCTCCAGCTCTCCTCCTGAATTTGTCTCCTGTCCAGATGCCATGAGATCTACCTTCTCTTCACCTCTCCTCCTTCCGCTCAGACTATGAGACAATGTTTTGCCCACTTCCTCCAGCTCTCCTCCTGAATTTGTCTCCTGTCCAGATGCCATGAGATCTACCTTCTCTTCACCTCTCCTCCTTCCCCTCAGACTATGAGACAATGTTTTGCCCACTTCCTCCAGCTCTCCTCCTGAATTTGTCTCCTGTCCAGATGCCATGAGATCTACCTTCTCTTCACCTCTCCTTCTTCCCCTCAGACTATGAGACAATGTTTTGCCCACTTCTTCCAGCTCTCCTCCTGAATTTGTCTCCTGTCCAGATGCCATGAGATCTACCTTCTCTTCACCTCTCCTCCTTCCCCTCAGACTATGAGACAATGTTTTGCCCACTTCCTCCAGCTCTCCTCCTGAATTTGTCTCCTGTCCAGATGCCATGAGATCTACCTTCTCTTCACCTCTCCTCCTTCCCCTCAGACTATGAGACAATGTTTTGCCCACTTCCTCCAGCTCTCCTCCTGAATTTGTCTCCTGTCCAGATGCCATGAGATCTACCTTCTCTTCACCTCTCCTCCTAACCCTCACACTATGAGACAATGTTTTGCCCACTTCATCCAGCTCTCCTCCTGAATTTGTCTCCTGTCCAGATGCCATGAGATCTAACTTCTCTTCACCTCTCTTCCTTCCCCTCAGACTATGAGACAATGTTTTGCCCACTTCCTGCTGCTCTCCTCCTGAATTTGTCTCATGTCCAGATGCCATGAGATCTACCTTCTCTTCACCTCTCCTCCTTCCCCTCAGACTATGAGACAATGTTTTGCCCACTTCCTCCAGCTCTCCTCCTGAATTTGTCTCCTGTCCAGATGCCATGAGATCTACCTTGTCTTCACCTCTCCTCCTTCCCCTCAGACTATGAGACAATGTTTTGCCCACTTCCTCCAGCTCTCCTCCTGAATTTGTCTCCTGTCCAGATGCCATGAGATCTACCTTCTCTTCACCTCTCCTCCTTCCCCTAAGACTATGAGACAATGTTTTGCCCACTTCCTCCAGCTCTCCTCCTGAATCTGTCTCCTGTCCAGATGCCATGAGATCTACCTTCTCTTCACCTCTCCTCCTTCCCCTCAGACTATGAGACAATGTTTTGCCCACTTCCTCCAGCTCTCCTCCTGAATTTGTCTCCTGTCCAGATGCCATGAGATCTACCTTCTCTTCACCTCTCCTCCTTCCCCTCAGACTATGAGACAATGTTTTGCCCACTTCCTCCAGCTCTCCTCCTGAATTTGTCTCCTGTCCAGATGCCATGAGATCTACCTTCTCTTCACCTCTCCTCCTTCCCCTCAGAATATGAGACAATGTTTTGCCCACTTCCTCCAGCTCTCCTCCTGAATTTGTCTCCTGTCCAGATGCCATGAGATCTACCTTCTCTTCACCTCTCTTCCTTCCCCTCAGACTATGAGACAATGTTTTGCCCACTTCCTGCTGCTCTCCTCCTGAATTTGTCTCCTCTCCAGATGCCATGAGATCTACCTTCTCTTCACCTCTCCTCCTTCCTCTCAGACTATGAGACAATGTTTTGTCCACTTCCTCCAGCTCTCCTCCTGAATTTGTCTCCTGTCCAGATGCCATGAGATCTACCTTCTCTTCACCTCTCCTCCTTCCCCTCAGACTATGAGACAATGTTTTGCCCACTTCCTCCAGCTCTCCTCCTGAATTTGTCTCCTGTCCAGATGCCATGAGATCTACCTTCTCTTCACCTCTCCTCCTTCCCCTCAGACTATGAGACAATGTTTTGCCCACTTCCTCCAGCTCTCCTCCTGAATTTGTCTCCTGTCCAGATGCCATGAGATCTACCTTCTCTTCACCTCTCCTCCTTCCCCTCAGACTATGAGACAATGTTTTGCCCACTTCCTCCAGCTCTCCTCCTGAATTTGTCTCCTGTCCAGATGCCATGAGATCTACCTTCTCTTCACCTCTCCTCCTTCCCCTCAGGCTATGAGACAATGTTTTGCCCACTTCCTCCAGCTCTCCTCCTGAATTTGTCTCCTGTCCAGATGCCATGAGATCTACCTTCTCTTCACCTCTCCTTCTTCCCCTCAGACTATGAGACAATGTTTTGCCCACTTCTTCCAGCTCTCCTCCTGAATTTGTCTCCTGTCCAGATGCCATGAGAGCTACCTTCTCTTCACCTCTCATCCTTCCCCTCAGACTATGAGACAATGTTTTGCTCACTTCCTCCAGCTCTCCTCCTGAATTTGTCTCCTGTCCAGATGCCATGAGATCTACCTTCTCTTCACCTCTCCTCCTTCCCCTCAGACTATGAGACAATGTTTTGCCCACTTCCTCCAGCTCTCCTCCTGAATTTGTCTCCTGTCCAGATGCCATGAGATCTAACTTCTCTTCACCTCTCCTCCTTCCCCTCAGACTATGAGACAATGTTTTGCCCACTTCCTCCAGCTCTCCTCCTGAATTTGTCTCCTGTCCAGATGCCATGAGATCTACCTTCTCTTCACCTCTCCTCCTTCCCCTCAGACTATAAGACAATGTTTTGCCCACTTCATCCAGCTCTCCTCCTGAATTTGTCTCCTGTCCAGATGCCATGAGATCTACCTTCTCTTCACCTCTCTTCCTTCCCCTCAGACTATGAGACAATGTTTTGCCCACTTCCTGCTGCTCTCCTCCTGAATTTGTCTCCTGTCCAGATGCCATGAGATCTACCTTCTCTTCACCTCTCCTCCTTCCTCTCAGACTATGAGACAATGTTTTGCCCACTTCCTCCAGCTCTCCTCCTGAATTTGTCTCCTGTCCAGATGCCATGAGATCTACCTTCTCTTCACCTCTCCTCCTTCCCCTCAGACTATGAGACAATGTTTTGCCCACTTCCTCCAGCTCTCCTCCTGAATTTGCCTCCTGTCCAGATGCCATGAGATCTACCTTCTCTTCACCTCTCCTCCTTCCCCTCAGACTATGAGACAATGTTTTGCCCACTTCCTCCAGCTCTCCTCCTGAATTTGTCTCCTGTCCAGATGCCATGAGATCTACCTTCTCTTCACCTCTCCTCCTTCCCCTCAGACTATGAGACAATGTTTTGCCCACTTCCTCCAGCTCTCCTCCTGAATTTGTCTCCTGTCCAGATGCCATGAGATCTACCTTCTCTTCACCTCTCCTCCTTCCCCTCAGACTATGAGACAATGTTTTGCCCACTTCCTCCAGCTCTCCTCCTGAATTTGTCTCCTGTCCAGATGCCATGAGATCTACCTTCTCTTCACCTCTCCTTCTTCCCCTCAGACTATGAGACAATGTTTTGCCCACTTCTTCCAGCTCTCCTCCTGAATTTGTCTCCTGTCCAGATGCCATGAGATCTACCTTCTCTTCACCTCTCCTCCTTCCCCTCAGACTATGAGACAATGTTTTGCCCACTTCCTGCTGCTCTCCTCCTGAATTTGTCTCCTCTCCAGATGCCATGAGATCTACCTTCTCTTCACCTCTCTTCCTTCCCCTCAGACTATGAGACAATGTTTTGCCCACTTCCTCCCGCTCTCCTCCTGAATTTGTCTCCTGTCCAGATGCCATTAGATCTTCCTTCTCTTCACCATTCATCACTGCCCTCTAGTCCTGTTACTCTATCTTTTCTTTCATCTTCTTGTCATTTCTTTATGACCGCCTCTTCCACCTTCTCCTTACTTGCTTCCTGCCTATCCTATCCAATATTCCTCTGCTTCCCTCCACTCCTTTGCCCACACCATGTTTCACACTCCCAATACCCTTCCTCCTATTACTGAATTATTATTTTTCCAATCTCCCTTCTAGCTCCCTCCCTGCAGTCCCTGGCTAGATATTCTCACCTGACTAGTCAACTTCTACCTTCTGCACCTCATATAGGCACTTCTAAAGCTACCCAGCTTGTTGCAGATCCTACATCCTCTGTCACCCATCATTCCCTGAGTTAAACTCCTCTTCCACATCCTAAGTACCTTACCCAACTATATACCTCCCCAGTTCTAGCATACAATGTTCCTTTCTTATTAGCACACTCTGCTCACCTTCATGGATCCATTCTTTCATTTTTTGTCTTTAATTTAGTAACACCTCTTTTTATCTTTCTGCTCTATGTGATTTCTGCTTTAACAAATGTTAGACAAATGAGCAAGTCTTTAAGTTGCAGTGAAGCAAACTTCACCTAACCACCTTTAAAAATATGACTCACAAACAATAAGAAAGTGTCAGTAGTTATTTATTGTTAATAGAGTATCCTATTTAACACACACCTTCTTCTGCAGGTTTCTAGTCTATCACATTAAATCCCTTTTCTACAGGATTTTCTGTCTTCTGATTTCTCACAGCTAGAACTCTATAACAGGTTTTATTTTATTCACTGTCTATTTATCTACCTATCTAATATACACACATGCATACACATAGATATACATGTACATACATTTGTTGACTGGTCCAAAGACCCTGTTCTGGCATGACCTGAACCAAAGGGAAAGCTCAGCTTCTTCTTCACTTTTAAGCTGCCTCTATTTATTTATTTATTTTTTTACCTACAAATTTCTAACTATATTTTTGACTCAGACTAAACTGTACATATTTTACCAGCTTCTAGCTGCTCACTCTTGCTAAATTATCAAGAGTATTACTTATGTTATTACTTATCCTCTACTCTTGTAACTTTTACTAGACTACTGCCAGTCACTGCCAGCAGCAACCCCCCCCCCCGTTTTTATTTACTACTCTATCCCTTAGACTGCCTCTTCTCTTTCTTCTTCCTTGCTGTTTTTCTTTCCTTTCTGAGCCCTGACTACAGTCTCAGTCCCTTAGTCTTATCAACCTGTCTCTAGGCTGCACCTTCACCACCTCTACCTATTCTAGGCTTCCCTTGAGCCTATCCCCATACTGTTTTTCTTTTCAGCCTCACTTATCTTTTTATTTTATTTTTTCTTCCCCTTCCCTCCACTTTACTCTTAGCTACCCTCCTTTAGCCAGCCTCCTGCCATTGAATTGCACCTTACTGATTGTTTTCTCTCCCACTTGCTCTCACCTGAGTTTGTGTCTGCCCCGCTTCACTCCCCTCCCTATCCCCAAATCCCACCCACCCCTAGGGGTCCTTACCTTATAGCTCTCTAGACACTCCCCCCACATCCACTACCCTATCTCCATCCTTATCAGTTGACCTCTCCCCTTAGCTATTATCTCTCTTCCTTTTCTCCTCCTCCTCTTGCTACTCCCATCTCTACCATCCACCTCCAAACTACCTTCTAGTTTCCTTGTACTCCTATTTATTTCACCTCTTTCATTCATTATCTCCTATTCTTCATCCCTTACCTGGCCTAGCCACACCTTGTACCTGCTAATTTCTTCCAGCATCTACTTATTATTGACAACCTCTTTCCAGTTCTTGTTTTTACTTTTTCTTTCTCATAAAACCTTACACTACTAGTTATCACATAACCACTAGCTCTTGTACTAACCAATTCTCACAAACTATATCATCCTAACACTTACTCAATACCATGCCTCCAACACTTAAACCCTTTCTCTCATACATCCTTCTCTTTACCACTATTCTAGCCTCTCTTTCTATATCCTACTATATCACCTTCTTTGAAAACAACTCTTTAAAGGAACAAAATCATCATCTCCAGCAAACACTACCATCCTCTTTTCTCACTACCCTTAATCACAGTAACATAACCTGCTCCACTAATTATCTTCTACCAAAATACCACAGAACAACACACATGACATTCTACCTTAACAAAAAATATTGTAACAACTTACTTAAAATCCTTAAATTCCTATTTTATTCCAATCATTACCTCCTCCTACATGGAGATATACATCCAAACCCTGGTCCCTCCACTAAGACTAATCTAAACACAAATAGACATCCTCTATCTATACCTCCACCTTGTATTAAAACATCTAACTCCCTTCTAATAGCTCACCTTAATATTAGAAGCATTAATAACAAAGTTCATCATCTCCATGCACTATTAAACTTGCATTCATTTGACATTTTATGTCTTACAGAAACATGGTTAAAACCCTCTACTCAGGACCAGGAAATAACCCCTCCTGGCTACAACATACTCAGATATGACCGCAAAACTAGGAAAGGTGGTGGTATAGCCATCTTCTACAAATCTAATCTCCAACTTACCCTCCATAATGAACTTTCACTAATAGATCCTAAAGCTGAATCATTATCTACTAAACTCCAGATCAACAATAACAAATCAGTCTATCTAATTTGTATGTATCCTCCCCCTGGTAATAATACTCAGACTCTAGAAAACTTACTTAGTTCAATTTCCAACCAACAACCCCAAGAAACCATAATACTTGGTGACTATAACATTGACTGGATAACCTGTTCAAACCAACACCCAACTAACCATATTAATCTCTATGGGTTCTCGCAATTAATAACAACTCCTACTAGAATCTATAAACAGAATAGAAAAGAAACAACTCTTGACTGGATCCTTATTAATAACCACCCCAGCAGTTACACCCCAGGAACCCTTCCTGATAGTATCAGTGACCATATGCTTACATATGTCAAAAGACAAAAAGTGAAAATTCCACATACTCATAAACTAAGAACGTCCCGCTCAAAAAAGTTCTTTAACCCTGATAACTTCCTTACTGAATTGCAAGCATGTGACTGGTCACCACTAACTCACCTTGAACTTAATAAAGCAGTGACCTACTTTAACACAACTTTTCTTCAAATCCTTGATCATCATGCCCCTTTTCACTCTACTAGAATAAGATCCAAATCTGCTCCATGGCTATCTAAGCAAACAAAAGAAAAAATGATCCTTAGAAATAAAATCTGGGCCAAATGGAGAGCTAGTAGATGTCCATCTGATCATCTCCTCTTCAAACAATTAAGAAATGCCACCAAAAAAGATACTGTTAGAGATAAAAAGGAATACTATCTTCACCTTCAACAAAGTAGTCAAAACACCCCTCAAAAATTCTGGACAAGCATTAATAAACTTCTTAAACCAGGACATTCACCTACTCCTACCCCTACTGGCTTTCACCCCAACAATGCTACACAGATCCCTGATGCCTTTAATAAGTATTTTACAGAAGCCATTCAATCCCTAGCTAACTCCTTACCTACACCGACTGCATCCTTACCAAATACCTCTCTACCCTCATCTAGGAACTTTCAAATTCAACCCGTTGCTACATCTCTTATTTATAAGCTTCTTAAGAAACTCAAACCTTGCACCCCATCTGCTGACCAACTCCCATCTGAATACCTACAAATAGCTGCTAAAGCTATCAATTATCCTGTATCCATACTGATAAATAGGACTATCACTGAAGGAACAATCCCCACCTTATAGAAAATATCTCATATAATTCCCCTACATAAAGGAGGCTCATCAACTGAACTCTCAAATTTTTGCCCTATTGCCTTACTTTCCCCATTAGCCAAGATTATGGAAAGATGTGTTCACAAACAAATGCTTAACTACCTTCTTCAAAACAAACTTCTAGCTAACTGTCAACATGGTTTTAGACCATTCCACAGTACTACAACTGCCCTCCTTTCCTTCTCTGACTCCATAAACAATAATAGGAACAATAATTGTTTCTCCTCAGCACTTTTCATAGATCTTTCAAAAGCCTTTGATATGGTTAACCACAATATACTTCTTGACAAACTAAACCTTTATTCTCTCAGCCCACACTCACTACAGTGGTTTAGGAGCTATCTCCATAACAGGCAACAAGCAGTCCTTTGGGAGAACAACCTATCTTCCTTACTCTCAGTAAATATTGGTGTTCCTCAAGGATCAATCCTAGGTCCCCTTCTTTTTTCCTTATTTATCAATGACTTACATCTGAATATACCACAAGCCACCTGCATTCAATATGCTGATGACTCAACGCTAATCTGCACTGCTAAAAATATTCCCTCCCTCCAGTCCCTCACCCAAACAGTCTTCCAATATGTTGAAAATTGGTTTATGCAACACTGCCTCCACCTTAACCCCACAAAAACTAAACTTCTTCTCTTTACTCCTACTCATAAATCTCCCACACCTCTCTTTACTATCTTCTCAAATAATGCAACCAGTATAAACCCTGATAAGACCACTCAACTGCTAGGTGTAACTATTGATAACCATCTCAACTACGATGAACACATTAACACCACTATTAAAACTGTCAACAAAAAAATTGGGACACTCTACAGAATTAAACCCTTTCTTACCCCAGAAGCTAGAAAAAACATTGCACAGACACACCTGATCTCTGCCCTCTTTTATGCCTCACCTATCTGTACTAACATCCAAAAATAACATTACCAAACTCTCTATCTGCTACAATAGCATAGCCAGATTCATCACTGCTACTCCTCTAAGAACTCACCATTGTCTTAACCTCAAACATCTAAACTGGTTAGAGCTAAATAACCACTTACTCTATCAACAACTACTCATCATTCATAAGACCCTTTACTACCCTGATGTCACCCCTAGCCTTACAAAACTGATTATACCATATACAAACCTAGCCACACTCCGTTCTGCTAATAAACTCCTAGTATCTCTAACTAAATCATATAATAAAGCTGGGGATTCATTACTTGCAAATTCCATAGGTAAAATCTGGAATCAACTCCCTCAAGAAATAACTAATCAAAACTCTACCTCTCTTTTCAAAAAACACATTAAAGAACATCTCAAAACAAATGGATGTGTCCATGTGCAAATCCCGACTGAAATCATGTCCTCACTCACCTAGTTCTACCCCCCTATCCCCCTTACTGAGCTCCTCACTAAAACTTTCAAGAGTTTGAGAGTCATATCTAAGAATTAGGCTTTACCAGTAACCTTTTTATCTGCCTGTGTAACTTCTTTTTGTGTTATTGTTACTGTTTTATAAGTCTAATATAGTAGTATGTAGTATAAGTTTATCTCCTATTTTTAGTATTTGTTTTGTGTTGAAACTTATTTTTCTTTCTACCTTGTATTGTTTACTCATATTATGCTTTATGTGATAAATCATTGTTTATTGCCTGTACTGGAGCTTTTCTCCCCGGGCCTCTACTGAAAACGGATATTATGTCCAGCTAGACTAGCCCGGTCAACAAATGTAAAATAAATAAATTATTATACAACTTTCTATCTACCCTCTTTGTTAAATCCCTCTAAAAGCGTTGATCAGCCCTCTCTAAGTCCTTCTACAAATCTTTAGCTACTCTCTCTCTCTTTCTTAAATCCTTCCTGCAAATCTCTAGCCACCATCTCTGTTAAATCTATCTGTCTCTTTCAAGCTAACCTTTCCATAAAATCCTTTTACTAGGGTTTAGCAGTCCTCTCTGTTAAATCCTTTCATAGGTTTCAGGCTGTCCTCTCTTTATTTTAATTTTCCTTTGGTCCCCTTTGTACATGTTTCAAGCTGCAATCTTTTCTTCCAATTTCTATTTTTTACTGGTTTTACGCTGTCTCCTTCTCTATTTAAATCCTTTTTTCAACTATTTTCTAACCACTTTCTTGGAGGATGGCAACATATAAAGTGTTAAAATATTTCTGCAGACTTTGTCTAGTTTAAAGGTAGAATTTAGAACACACATTTACAACAAACAAATGCACACTCCTGTGTATAGATCTTTGAATACTATCTATCAGGAGTCTTACTATTACTATCAAGTCCCTGCTTATCCTAGGGATTGGTAATCCAAATAAATCCAGGAAACAAAAAGCCAAGATGAGGAAGAAAGGAATGGACATACCATTGTCCTTTCTTGGTTATGCTGTGAATGCTTTGGTTCTTATGCAGAATAGAGCCATAACAATGCCATAATACGTGTGATAATGTGAAATGGTGTGAGAAGTTAACACAAAGCTGCAGTGTCAGACTAACAATAACTTCCTTTTTGGTGGTGCTGCGGTAGCATTGTCGCCTCACAGTTAGACGTTGCCCATTCGATTCTCAGAGCGTCTTCTGTGTGGCGACATGCATGAATGGGTGTTCCTTCGTTGAAGGTTGTGTGTTAGGCCTGGCAAGCCAGCATGTAAAACTCTACCGCCAATCATTAGTGGACAGGAGTTCCACTGTGGCGACCCCTAACCGGGAAAAGCCGAAAGACACAAACTTTCTATCTGTTCTCAGTTCTGCCAGTGAATACTAACAACATTCATTTGTCTTCTGCAGGCAACTTCAGTCCAGTAGAGTATGTACCGTGGTAACAGTTCTTAATAACAGTAGTTGACTTTTTCATTAATATATGTTTTATTTCAGACAGAGGAATATTTATACCTGTTTAAATAATGGCTGATGCATTTCCCATGGAAGTCATCCATAGCTGGCAAAGTATGCTTGCTAATAATTATTATAATTATTGTTGTGTTTTTCATATGAATCAAACTCTACTTTTGTGTGCATGTCCAGTTCAAGATATTGCATTTCAATTAAAACTCTTAAAAGTGTTGATTTTTAAAAAGAATCACAGTCAGTGTGCAATACTTAGAAAGTGGACAAACACAAGCTGGTAGGTACTCAGAACCAGTGTAAAATGCTTCCAGATACAGCAATAGTGAAAACTAGTTCATAGATTTATAGGTGAATACTAGGCTAATTGACATGAAGGGCCATTTTAAGCCTAGCCAATAATCTGTGGTCAAAATCAAAACCTGCTAAGCCCTGTTTTCCACACACTGAAGATCATCGACCCCATTCTTAATGTTTTTTGATCCCATAAAACAGATACCTTGTTTCACAAATTTAAAGGAAATCTGCACCCTCCAATGTAGCCTCATCCCTGGGTTATTTTCCTCCCTTTAAAATCAATTAAGTATGCCTTGGTATGCAGAAACCATTCAATACATTTCAATTTCTTCACTTCTATCTCTCCTGCCATAGCCCATGAAGGTTCCACCATCTTTTTTTTCACTATTCAAATCTTTTTCTGTTCACAAAATAATGTTTCCCAACCTACTTCCAAAATGCAGTATATATTATACAACAGCAAAACCAGAGCAGTATAGCAGTCCTCTTCATGGTCATTGTTGTAGTATTAAAAAACATAAAACTAAACACTTAAGTTGATTCTAATACATAAGTACATACTTTTCTACCTAAAGTCTTCCTTTAATTCTCATTTTTTTTCAAAGTTTATCAGAAATGGGATGTAGGAATAATGTTAAAATAGGAAACATATTTAAAAACTCCATTTTAGAAATGGTGTACAAGCAGCAAAAAAAGAGTTTTTTATTTTCCCCTTGGAGATCAAGCTAGAGCCCAGGTCAGGAAACCAGTGAATAAAGAACCTGACAACAAAAATACTTTGCTTTTTCTTCTGGAAAATTCACTTCTGAATCAGATAACAAGCTGTTTCACTTCAGTTTCTGCTATGATTTGAATAACAACTCAGTAAGGACCCAACTCACCAAGCACATCTGGTGCTACCCCTGTATTTCCTGTGGGCTTGCAAGTTCCTCATCTCAACCACTGATATAATTATTTCTATCTGTATGTAGATAGATAGATTGGTAGAGAGATAGATAGATAGATAGATAGATAGATAGATAGATAGATAGATAGATAGATAGATAGATTGGTAGATAGATATATACTACCTCAGTGGTTACCATACATATATATATATATATATATATATATATATATATATATATATATATATATATATATATATATTTATATTGATCCATATTAGATGACTGAGTTTTCAGAAACCTGAAATTCATATGGTTGGGACCATATGATTGAGTTTCCAAAAACTCAAAGGTTTTGAATGGAGATTGTAGTACAGTCTGGAATGGGAAATGTACCTTCTTCCTCACTGTAGTGAAATCTCTGAGTTGATATATTTAATTTGCTGGGGGTGGGGGTCAAGGGGGGTAGCCCTCCCACACACAAAAACATAAAAAAAGTTAATTTTTTTTTTTTTTTTGCTTTGGATGTTCGAGTTTTTGGAAACTTGATGAATTTCAAATTTCTGAAAACTTGATCACCTGATAGGGATCCATATATATATATATATATATGTATATATATATATATATATATATATATATATATATATATATATATATATATACACACACACACACACACAGTGATTTTCTATGGAAAACAGTGATTCTGGAATTCAGCTTCTGTAAGATGAACTTCAACAGATAAAATTTCAGCTGGATTATATTTGAAGAAGTGCAGGGAAGCCTTCACTGTTTGAAGACCAGAAAATGACTTAAAAGTAGATATCATTTCAAAATCATAGATCAGCATTATATGTTAATGTCCCACTCCCCCCCCAAAACAATGAACAAAATAGAGCAGCATAATTGGTTTCATAGCAACAAAATCTGAAATGCCATATACCAAAAAATGTGAATTGTGGAAACGTTTTCTTTGGATTGTATTAGTTTGTCGTTTTTTGCAGATATATAATGATATGAGACAGTACTGATCTTCATTATCTAGTAGTCATTGGTTTGACTCCCTACATACTCCTGTGTCTCTTTGATCACATCTCTCCATCATACATTATCTCAGGTTACTCCCTGAAAAGTATCACGTATACCTACAGTAAGATAATTCCCAGTTAATAAACAAATGAAAGAATAATGAAAGTAATTCTTACACAGATGAGATGTTTAAAAGGCCAGCTATAAATGGAACTCACAAATGCAACCTAAAAGAAAGCCTTCAGTTTAATGGCAGTTAAGAAAAAGGGTGAGAGAGGGAGAACGAACAAAGCAAAAGACAGAAGGCTATGTTCATTTCTCTTTTTTATCTATACTGTATTCTGTGTGAAGCTTTACAAATTCTTTTGATGTCATAAGTGTTTACTTCTTTTTTTTAAGAAATGAATAGTCGGGAGAGAGTGAGGAATGAACAAAGCAAAAGACAAAAGGATATGCTCACTGCTTTTTATCTGTGAATTTTTACAAATTCTTTTGATGTGATGAGTGTTTACTTCTTTTTTTAAGGAGGTTATAGCCTTAGAAATGAACTGATGAATAACCTAAACAATGCAGAGCAAAGAGAATATTTCTTGTTCAGCTGTGTTATACACGTGGCAGATGTTATATGTCTTTCTACTTTTATTTGTTAAAGTTAATAAGGATTTATAAAAGACATCCAGACTCGTTAAGAGTGTTTTTGTACTTTTAATTCATATCAGATCACATTGCCAAGCTCAGAAAGTAATTCCTTCTGCAAACTCTTGGACTGATGCCATCTTTAATCACTGGACCCTTGCAATGTAAACTTCACATAATGTTGATTTATATGAAATCAAATGAGTCTGCAAAAGTAAGCGACTCATAAACATTTCAGGCAGCACAGACTATAAAAATTTCTATGCAGGGAAATTAAAACCAATACATTTTCCTCTGTTAAATATTCAAAGAAATGAATTCTGAAAGATTTTAGGGTGCTTATTTTTTCTACTGCATTACTGCTCGGGTTCCCAAACTGTGAAGCTTAGCAGCTGATTGCAGGTAAGTGAATGCCTGTATGAGTGTGTGTGTGAATGTCTGCTTGTGAATGCGTGCAGGAAAGCAAAAAGAGTCTGTGTGTGTGAGAGAGCTCTGGAGAGTGAAAGCAATGTGTGAGTGAATGCAGGAATGAATGAAAATGTGGTTGTGAGTGTGTGAGTGTGAGTGTGTGTGTGCATGCGTGTGTGTGTGTGTGTGTGTGTGTGTGTGTGTGTGTGTGTGTGTGATCGGGAGAGTGAGAGCGATGCGTGAGTGAATGCAGGAATGAATGAAGAAGTGGCTGTGTGTGTGTGTATATGTGTGTGTGTGTGTGTGTGTGTGTGTGTGTGTGTGTGTGTGTGTGTGTGTGTGTGTGCGTGTGATTTGGAGAGTGAGAGCTATGTGTGAGTTAATGCATAAGTGGGTATGTGGTATGTGGCATGTGGATGTGAATGTATGAATGAATGCGTAAGTGGGTGTGTGACGTGTGAGTGTGACAGACAGTGAGAGCGATGGGTGAATGAATGCAGGTATGAATGAGGAAATGACTGTGTGTGTGTGTGTGTGTGTGTGTGTGTGTGTGTGTGTGTGTGTGTGTGTGTGTGTGTGTGTGTGTGTGTGTGTGTGTGTGTGTGTGTGTGTGTGTGTGTGTGTGTGTGTGTGTGTGTGTGTTTGTGTGTGTGTGTGTGATTGGGAGAGAGTGAGAGCGATATGTGAGTGAATGCAGGTATGAATGAGGAAGTGACTGTGTGTGACTGTGTGTGTCTGTGTGTATGTGTGTATGTGTGTGTGTGTGTGTGTGTGTGTGTGTGTGTGTGTGTGTGTGTGTGTGTGTGTGTGTGTGTGATTGAATGTCCAGATTTTTGCCTCACATTTTTGGTGTGTTCCTTCTAAAATATGTACTTTTCTGGCCAATAGTTGAGGATTGAAGTAATTAAATAATGACAAACATTTGAGTTTAAGACTCCACATCCTTCAGACAATTCATGCTAATGCAAAACCTATTATTTTATCAACGTTCTAAGTTTGTAAGAGCAATATTTAAAATCTGTCCCAGTTTGTCCCCTCATCATTTTAGGCTTTGTCCACATTTTTTGCTCGAAAAACTCAGATTTCATACCCTTCAGAAAATTCATACTAATGCAAGATCTACTATTCTATCTTTCTAAGTTTATAAGAGCAATATTTAAAATTTGTTCTTTTTTGGGCCTTTGTCCCACTTCTATTTATGGCTTTGAAAAAATTTCTTGCTCTGAGGTTGAGAGGTATAACAAATGTGTCAGGGCCATCTCAGTCAGCCAGAGACATTTCAAATTGTGACATACTTGTTGCACCCCACTCCTCCATGTAGTGACTCTGGATGTGTCCAAGCAAGGCAAGGAGCAGTTATGCAGTGTAAATGTGCAGAGTATCCCTCCATTCAAGGTAGACACAAGTACTACAGCGGCTTTTCATCTGTCCTTGATTTTGCAGAATGTTCTGGTTTTCTGTCATATTTTTCTACTGTTGATTTTTGCTTCTTATTATTCAGAAAATGCATGTTGTTGCAGTGCCTGTTGCTCTGTACTTAAGTACCAATGCTTTAATGACCATCAGGTAAGCTTGTCTGAGATTGTAGGATGCAAGTAAGCTTTAATAAGCATACTGTTAAAGAATTACCAACATTGAAAGCCTTTTTGTTGTTGCCATACAGAGAATATTTACATAACTAGATAACAAGTCTTAGGTATTGAAATGCATATGACAGTATCTGTAATAAAGTACAGGATTACAGTATTTTCAGAAGCTCATTACATTTGCTGCAGATTTGCAGTCATCTTTGCAGGCTTTACCTGTAAAATAAACAGAATGACAATCTATCATTTGCGGTCCATAACCTGTGCAGTAATCCTTTAAGCAATTTATCTTGAGCTTGTTTCGTGTTTGCTATTCATTTCTTACTTTGATCATGTTTTCCCCATGCAACAAGTAGATAGTTGTTGACAGGCAGCAGGTCTTTTTTGGATAAGAAACATTTTTACAAGTGGGGATATCAGAGATTGCTACTTTCAGCATGTTACTTGGTACTTTTATAAAGCTGAATATAAATTATAATTAGAACTGCAGTGCAAGATGTGGTTTGAGGTGAGTACTGCTTGTTTTTCTGCACTTGATTTTGACTGGCATTCCAGTAATTTATTTAAAAAGTAATTTATTTTTTCATGTCTCACAACCTTTTTGTTTCGATCTAGATATTAAGTAACCTGTCATGTAGCCAATGCATTGAAATATTTTTTCTTCTAAACTTAATTTTGTCTTGATTGGACTCTCATAATGATGGTTTGACACCCAGGGCAGCGTATTTTATTAAAGTCCCAGTTTTTGTAGTTTTGAGCATAGCACTGCCCATTTCTGTTTAGCCACACCCCTCCCCGTTGGCCCCACCCATTCAGCTGTCTCCTGCAGTCCCCCTTTGATTTGAAGTCACCAGCTACCACTTAAATGTAAGATCCATTTCTGCAATCTGCATTCAGATCTTTAGCAATCAGTATTGAAGGCTAACATAATTAGCATACCTCTCAACTGTCCAGATTGCCACAGAATGTACAGATTTTTGCAAATGTGTAGCTTTCACAAAAATTGTTAAGGACAGAAATCACTAAATAATGGCATCTGAATTTCAGACTTCATTTCATTCATAAAATGCAATCATCACCCTCCTCCTCATCATCATCAACAATTCCCCTTTTCCCCATTTTCTACATGGGTTTGTGGTGTCATCTTAACTGTTACTATCTCTCGTGATTCAATGTCACTTTCCTACCTTCTATGACAGTCATTCCAGATTGTAGTAAATCATCTCACACACAGTTCATCCCTCTTTCTGCTGGATGCCCTTGTTTCCTATTGCCTGCTTCCCATCTTTCCATATCATATTCACCAGATTGTTTTCTTCTTGTCTGCACATGTGCCCAAACCAGCACAGTCTGTTCTCTTTGACAGTCTCTTCGGTCAGTGCTACATTGGCTTTTGCTCTGATGTCCTCATTTCTTCGTCTGTCCCACAGTGTACATCCTACTACCCATTTCAGGCATTTCATGTCCATCACTTTTAGCTTCCTCAACTACTTTGCCTTTACTGCCCAGGCTTCTGTACCATACAGTAGTACTGGTTGCATCACTGTTTTGTTCACCTTACTTTTCAGTTTCTTTGGCATTCTTCTGTCATACACCACCCAACACTCTGTGTGAGTTGGCTGTAGCCCCTCTGATTTTAGTTATGACCTCTTCATTCAGGCTTTCCTTCTCCTTAGCCAACTCTTTCAGATACTTGAAACTGTAAACCTGTTCCAATATCTCCCCTTTTATCTAAATGTATCCGCTACTTCTGATTTTCCTCATTTGCTGTCATTACAATTGTGTTATCTGTATTCAGTTTCTTCGCATATGCCTTCAGTTTTGCATTCCATTCCTTTGCTTAAGTTTTTTGGCTCAGAGTCTGCCTGTAATGCCAGATCATCTACATACAGCAATGCTGTTGATCCGTTCCCCCATCCGTTTGCTAATGTAGTCCATCAATGATGGGAACAGCAACAAGCTCAGAGCTGAACTCACTCCCATTGAAAACTCCTCTGTAAGACTAATCAGATTTGAGTCATTGGGTTCTTATACAGAGTTTGCACTAATTCTACCAGTGTTTCTGGGACTTCATACCACTGTAGGACTGCAAAAATCAGCTTTCTTACACATGAGAGAAAAGTATAAAGCATTTAAATAAACATGTCAGTTAAACTGCAGATCACTATGGTAAAGATGGTTAAAATACAAGTACAGAAGTTTTCTGATAAAAACTGTAGCATTGCACTGGTGCTTGAAAGTTCATTTATTTTTATTTGCTTGTTCTTTCATTTTTTTTAATTTTTGTTTTGTTTATAGTTTCCATTTCTTAAGCATAATGCTCCACCAAGGAAAGGCCCATTTTCATCAGAGGCCCAAAGAAAAATGCTCCAAAATATAGACGATGCAATCATGTAACCCTGAAGAGAGGCATTACATAATCTGATTACAGAATAATGAAAAAAATAGCAATAATCTACAATATGTATCATTATAGTATATAACAGTCAGAAAAGTGAAGACTAACAAACAAACACAACTACTTGACAAATACTAAAGTACCGGTAGACATCATGGAAAATGTGTTGGAAGATGGGAAAGAGCAGAGCAACATAAGAAGTCAGATAAGAATAACAATATCAACAAAGAACTATACATACAACAAAAACAGTTGCAGGCCCAGTCAGTGTATATGCGATCTGGGAGAGCCACTTTGCCAAAACATTACAGGAAGGTTGTTCCAGTGAATGGAAACTGCTCTTGGGAAAACAGAGCCATTTCATGGAGGGAGGTTACTGTGAGAGGAACTTAACAATATGCCTGATGCACAGTGATTTCAGAGCTGATTATATGTTATGAAGTTGTAGTTCCCCTGTCTATGGGTTATTGGGCTTTGCCCCCATGTAAAATATCTTTATTTAAATTCCATCTCAGTTTGTCTTATTCAAAATGTCATTTGAACTATATTTTTGACTAGATATTTCTGTCACGAAATGCATCCTTTTAAACTGGAAATGCAGTGAACTTAGACAATTTACAATAAACATTATGGAAGATTTTGGCACTTAGGATCAACTCTTTTCTTACTTTTCTTACTCTGGCAACTAGAAAAAGAACCTTCGATCTACAATATTGACAAAGAATTCTGCTTTTATTAGCAAATAGTAAAATTCAAATAATTTGTATCAAACTAGTTAAAATGTACTTAGGCAAGACTGAATTGACTGACACACTGCTGGCCTGTGTGAATGGTGTGTGATTATAAGATTTGGCTGCTTGTATCAGTTCGAGGATCAGGTCTTGTAGAAAATCTCAGAACAACAGTGTCTTACTCCACTTCCTTTCTTCAGCTACTTCCCGTGACAAGCAAAACATATACAAATGCCTGAAACAGCTACAACTGTGGTGGTGATAGGACCCCAGGGATAGACATCCTAAAGATCAATAATATAATTTTCCCCAGTGCATAGACTATATGCATTAAAAGGATTCCTGTGTACTATAAAGGAAGTTATTCAGCTACATTGATAACCTACTGCTATGTAAACCTTAAGTCCTGCAAGTTTAGCATAATGGCAAATTTAGAATCACAGTTTAGTATTTTTATAATCTGGCCTAGTGAATCAGTGATCTCTTCATATACTTCTCAGTTCCACTGCCCAGGCTTCAGTCCTGGCCTTCATATATTATATGTCTGGAATGTGGATGGCAGTTCTGTGGTAGCCTGGTTCCCTCCCTCATTCCTAAAATATACTGCTTAAATCGATTGACCAATGTAATAATATATACTAGGTTTGCTGTATGGAGAATTTCCCTCTGTTTCGCCACAGGAGAACTTTGTTTAGAGGGATTAACTGGATTAACAAAGAGAAATAAATCTGAAATAATTACTCCTTTTCACTAATTGCTATTCTAGTGAAAAGGATATCAATAAAGTGACAAAGATCAAAAATAGCTATACTGTAGCTGTATTTTCAGTGAATTTTAGCAAATCAATGATGTTGACAATATAGTCACTCCTACTCAGGACTCTGTTTTCAAGTTAACAAAGTCCATTTTTTGTAAATTTTCTGAAACTACAATTTGGGCAGATAGTTTGCTCATAGACATTACAAATTTACTACAATTTTAGGAAAATGTACTCATAGCAAGAGTTACAAGCAGGGAAATAAATACCTCTGGTGAATCAAACAAATAAACAGAAAAATATTTTTCATATAGTGTCTTTCTGGTTGCTTGCTGTTCTGGCTAAAGCTTCCAGTTATAGGTATTTAAAATATTTTGAAAAAAAAAAATGAATGAATGACACACGATTTCCATCTACACATTTAAATTTTCATTATTCTAACAATTTTTTTAAATGTTGACTGTTTTATTGATGCAACTGATTTGTAACCAATATTACATTTTTTTTTGCTATTAAATAGTAACATATGTCAAAATGAACTATTTATTTAGAGCACACTGTAACTTACAAAAGCTTACATCTATTTGCTAGAGAGGTTTACACTGTCTCAGAACTTGAAAAAATAAGTAAATGCAAAGGACGATATTCAAAAAGTAGTATTATTTATTTATTTATTTATTTTACATTTGTTGGACGGGATTGTCTGACTGAGCTGAAAAACCCTTTTTCAGCAGAGGCCCGGGGAGAAAAGCTCTAACATATTATACAATTTTCATTATAAATTAGCAATAAACATCAATGTTTCAGGATTGAAAGTAGCAATTCAATGTTATAAAGTGACGATAATCAGGAGTATAGCAAAGCTCTTTCAAGATGTATAAAAAGAAAATATGTCATTAAGATGAATATAGTTTTTGGGGTAAGAGATTACAAAAACCCAGTTTTATCATAATGTAGTTGCATGAAGGCAAGACAATTACTATACAATGTTTTACTAAGGTAATTAGCTTAATAGTTTTTAGAAGACAGATTGAAAGAGTAGTCAAGGAAGATTATTGAGAGCTAGTGAGAAGAGTGAGTTAAGGGCAGAAAAGTAAATTAAGGTATGGGAAGTAGGGAATGTTTAAGGAGGGACAGTGCAGTGGCAGGACCAGTGACCTTTAAAGTGCTCTTTGGTGGCTGTCTTAAATTGTTTAGGATGTGTAAGGGTCCTGATTTCTATTGGGAGCCTATTTCAGGCAATAGTAGGGTGACAGCTGTACATGTTGCGTCCAAATTTAGACTTGGGTTTGTAGATTTGTAGTAGATCTTGGTTAGAACTTCGGAGAGGTCTGGAGGGAGGATAATGTGAGATGAGAGGGGAAAGTGTTGGGTAGTAGGAAGGCTGGTATAGGATAGAATGAATGTTCTTGAGCTGAGAGAGAAGAAGCTGGTGAGGTAATTCAAGCCAGTTTAGGTGTTTTAGAGAGAGAGAGAGAGAGAGAGAGAGAGAGAGAGAGAGAGAGATTGATGGGTTTTGTAGGTATGTTAGGCAGCAAATCTAGCTACCTTGTTGTAGGTAGATTCGAGTTTGGTTAGGAGTGTTGAGTTAAGATTTGTGAGAATTTGAGAATTGTACATTAGACTGGGTGGAAGGTCAGTAAGAGAGAGAGTAATCTTGGCTTCAGAGGTAAGGAATTTCTTGTTACAGTAAAGGAGCCCTAGTTTTGAATGAGTCTTTTTGATACAGTTATTAATATGCAAGTCAAATTTAAGCTAATCATCAATGGTGACACCTAAGAGCTTAGTGCTGTATTCTACCTGGATGGGAGTGTTGTTAAGGGACTTTATGGAGAAGGAGGGTTTAATATTGTTGAATTTTTTAGGTAGGAAGAGTAAAAGCTTTGTTTTTTAGGGTTAAGGATGAGCTGGTTGTTGGAGGGCCATGTTTTGACTAAGTTAAAAGATGCCTGAGTAGCTGAGAAGAGTTTAGAGGGACAGTTGGCTATGGTGATGACAGTAGAGTCATCTGTGTATTGCACTAAAGTTGACTGAGGACAGGAGGTATAGAGCTGGTTAGTAAAGATATTAAAAAGTAAAGGCTCTAGGATAGACCCTTGAGGTACATCCATTTTTACAGGGAGAACAGGAGAGAGTGCAGAGTGCCATCTCACTGATTGGGATCTATCAGTGAGGTAGCTAGAGATCCATGCAACAGTATCAGAGGAGAAGTTGAGGTTAAGCAGTTTGTGCAGCAGAAGTGTGAGACTGCATCAAAAGCTTTTGAGAGGTCCAAAAATAGGGAAGAGATACGTTTCTGGTTATCCATAGCTATAGAGACAGTATTGAGGAAGGATACTAGAGCTGTAGTGGTGCTATGTCTGGGTCTGAAGCCATGCTGAGTGGGTGTAAGCAGATTTTCCTGTATTAGATACTGCATAACGTGCTTATGAATACATTTTTCTAGTACTTTAGAGAGAGGGGAGAGGATAGCGATAGGTCTAAAGTTGGAGATATCAGAGGAGTTACCTCCTTTATGTACAGGTAGAGTGTAGTATTGTTTCCAGATGGAAGAGACTTTCAATTTAGAGATAGAGCGATTAATTAGGATCGATACAGGGAGAGCAAGAAAATCGACTGCTAGTACAAGAAAAGTGGAAGGAATATTGTCAGCTGATGTTGAGCATGGTTTTAATTTAGAGAGTAGAGTTTTGATGTAGCTAGTAGGTACAGGTTTGAGGGCGAAGGTATTTGAGGAGATAGTATTAGGAGCAGGTTCAGAGAAGTTGTCGGTGTTAGTAGTAGCAAGAGTTTGAGTTGGGGTTGAGTAGCTTAGATATGGAATCAATAAAATAGGTATTGAAGATTGTGGCAGTTTCTTCAGGTGTCCTGATTGGGCATGGATTGGGAGAACTAGGATTACCAGGATGTAATACTTGGTTAATAGAGTTCCAGAATTTTTTAGGATTAGATCTTAGGGCATTGGGAGGTTTGTAATAGAAGTCCTTTTTATCTTTGTTTACATGTTTTTTTGTCAGATTTCTGAGTTCTTTATATTTTTGCAAGTTTGCAGGGAGCTTAGTTTGTGACTATTTATTCCACAATCTGTCTGTAGTTATCATAAGGGTACGAGTGGCTTTTGATAGCCATGGAGATACGTTGGACTTAATATGGACTATGCAAGGGGAAGCAAGTGAGTCTAAGATACTAAGGAAGGTGGAGTTGAAAGCTAGGACTGTTTCTTCTAGTAGGAGTTGGATAAGGAATTTCCAGTTAACTTTAGAGAGGAGGGCATTAAAGGTTTCTGGATGGAAGTTAGAGAGTTTGTGACAGGTAATAAACCTAGGAGGTTTTAAGAAGTGGGGAGTGAACCTAAGCACTTTTATAGGAGAGTGATCGCTCAGGGTGTTTGGTAGGGTTTCAGGGTTATGATATTTGGAAGGATTAGATACAAGTATCCAGATAATAAGAGTACTAGATTTGTGAGAGTTATTTGTATGAGTCGGTTGGGAGATTAGCTGTGTAAAGCCATATAAATTAATATGAGTATTAGAGTTTGGATTACTGAGAGTTAACCAGTTAATGTTGACATCCCCAAGGAGGAGTTTCACTGGGGATGTTTTGAGAAAAGTATGAATGAATATTTTCGAGCAGAGAAATGTTTTCTCCTGGAGGAATATAGATGGCCGCTACTGTGATAGTGGTGTGGTCATTGATTTTAAGGTTAGCTGTCAGTAGTTCAGCAGGCAAAAAGGATGGGATCAGTTTCATAATACTTGTAAGAGTGAGGTGGTTGTAGTACAGGATGGCTATGCCACCCCCTTTTATGTTGATCTATGAGGAGTATATTTATACCCAGGGGGGAGAATGTCTTTATCAGAGGTTTGGGGTTTAAGCCAAGTCTCTGTTAGGGTGATGACATCAGGGGTGTGGATTGCTATCCAGGCATGGATTTTACTAGCTTTGTTAAGAATTCTACGGGTGTTCAAATAGTAAAAGGAAATATGTTTGTTTGGAGAGGATGAGTTTATTAAGTAGGGAGAGGTAGAATTATTCATAGTAGGGTGATAGATGGGCCCAGGATTTGGATATATGTATAAAAAAATATATATGTATGTATATATATATATATATATATATATATATATATATATATATATATATATAAAATAGATATATATATCTATATATATATATATATATATATATATATATATATATATATATATATATATACACATATAAAATATATAGTATAAAATAACCTTAACACTATTACTGAGTGTGACAATGTGAGGTACTGTCAGCTATGCTTGTAGAAGTAAGGCAGTGGATGTGTAACATATGCCAGCATATCTAGCTGGAGTTTTGTAAATAACTATATGTCATTTGTATATCAAACTGATTTGTACAGATGCTTGTGCTGAAAAATGTATTTGTAAAGCTGCTTGTGTTAAAATGTACCAACAGTGTGTCCTGCTGGACAGCAAAGAAATATACATTTATATCAGACTGCACTGTTGTAACTTGGGAAATGTATATATGTCGATACAAGATACTGGAAGAGAGAAGAGGTTAATCTCAGTTGTGCTAACTTGGAAAAATAGTATAATAATAAATTACTTAATCTAGGCCATAAAGATTGTATCTTACAGTTTTGATTGCAGCCAGAGAAAAATGTATGTGCCAGAGTATCATTTATTAGCTCCTGTAGGAATAGTGGAAGTGTTTTATTGTTTTATGACTTCCAGAAGCTGCAACAGATCTTAGTAAAGCTCTATGTGTGTGTATTATTGATACATATGTGCAAGATTCTGAGTCAGTTGCTAGGAGAGGGGTAGTATGGGAACCAGAAATCAGATGACAAAATATGTGTGATGTCATTTTGTAATCCATCACAAAAATGATGTTTTAATACTTGAAGAGACTGAAGTCTCAGAGCACTCTGTTTTTGAAACCTGACATAGAAGGATCCCTCACCTACTTTATCTTGCTTTGCTCTAGTAAGTGACCAGGGAATAGTAATTCTTTAAGTCAGTCAGGAATATATAGTGAGATTTGTTAAGTACTGTTTTTCTGTATCTGAGTGAATCAATTCATCTGTTTTATTTTAATATCTCCTATGATCAAACCTCTGGTGTTTATTGTAAATAGATATTCTGTATTTTCACATTCTTTTATTATTTATTTATTATTAAATATATTTAAACTTTTCATTGTAACTGGTCTTTTAGAGAATATTTTAACCATTGAGAGTACTCATATCTATTTGGTGACACTTTGGCCACTCCTGAAAGCCTTACTATATTGGTCAAAATACTACCATTTGTATTAGTATTAATTTCACTCAGTATAATTGGGTACCCTTGTAAGATCCTTAGAGTAGCTGGCTTTGGAGTGTCTGGTGGCAGTAACTACCTTATAGTCTGGCAGAATAGGGCATAGCTAATAACTCTGTACCAGCCTTTCCCAGATTTGTGTCTGTATATGTGTGTGTGTGTGTGTGTGTGTGTGTGTGTGTGTGTGTGTGTGTGTGTGTGTGTGTGTGTGTGTGTGTGTGTGTGTGTGTGTGCGCAAATCAAATTCCAAAGAATATGTATGCATGTGTGTGTGTGTGTGTGTGTGTGTGTGTGTGTGTGTGTGTGTGTGTGTGTGTGTGTGTGTGTGTGTATGTATGTGTCAGCTGCTTAGAACAGGGACACAGGGCACTGGTTTCATAGGTTCATAGGTGTGTACTAGGCTGCTGGTCCTGAAGCCTTTCAAGCCTAGGTCATAGAAGTGCCCTGGCATTGTGCTGCCTGACATTAGTTCCCAGTGCCTCTATCAAGTAGAGCCACTGGTGTGATCCTCGGGGTGAACTTTCTATTAACCATCCACTCATCAAGATTTCTCTTGAAGAGGGCCAGTCAGGTGCTCTGCTTGACATGTATGGGAAGTCCATTCCAGAGCATGCACAGTCTCTGTGTTATGAACCTGCCCCTCCAGCATATTCTGTTGATAGTGGTAATGAGGTTGAGGTCTCTGGAGTGTGTGATGTGGAGGGATTGGGATTTCTTTAGATGCAGCATTTCTAACAGGGCTGGGTCATACATGGCTTTGTAAGTCAAGCAGAGACCACCTCTTAGTAGATGATATGAGACAGAGAATAGCTGGAGTTTTTTGAGTCTGTCCATTTAAAACATGTTTAAGGCCTAGGATCCTCTTTGTGAGGTACTTTTGTGGCCTTTCCAGCTGTTGCATGTGTTTGGTGCGGTGCATGCCAAATGGGGCATTATACTCAATGACTGGCCTAATGAGGGAAGAGTAGAGAGAGATGATGACCTCTTTCTTCCTGGATGTAAAACCCTTGGTAATGAGATGTGCCACATAGAAGGACTTTTTCACCATAGTGGCAATGTGGTGGTCAAAGGAGAGGTTGCTGTCAACCTGTGTCTCCAGATCTCTTATAATGCCTTCAGTATTCAGTGGGCTCCCATCAATGTGGTAATTAGTGGGAACTGACTTTTTCCCAAAGGGGATGATGATGCATTTTTTGGCATTAAGCTTAATGCTATGGTTTTGACACCAGTATTTGGTCTCAGTGAGACCTTTCTGTAGGATGTCTACATCACTTGGGAGTTAATACTGGGTCCCAGCTTGCAGCCGTCTGTGAACTTGGTCAGCCAGAGACCCTCCATGTTGGCCTGGACTTCTGAGAAGTAGATGCCAAACAGAAGGCCACCCAGGACTGATCCCTGTGGGACCCAACTCGTGACTGGTCGTCAGTCTGACTTGGAGTTTGCTACTTTCACACTGCGGGTTCTATCTGTGAGCCAATTTGCAACCCACCTAGTGATATGGGGGTTGATGCCTACTTTGGTGAGTTTATCAATAATTCCTGAGTGGGGAACTGTATCAAAGGCCTTGGCCATTTCGATGTAGGCTGTATGAACTGCCTTGCCCTCATCCACAGCTCTGGTGACTGACTCAAAGAAGTCAACCAGGTTGAGCAGGCATGATCTACCTTTCACAAAACCAAATTGAATGGGATCTAGTTTGGAGATTCCCTATATCCTTGTTAATTAAGTCCATTATGATGTGCTCCATAGCCTTACATATCAGACTCATCAGGCTTATGGGCAATATTTCCCAGGGTCTGTAGTCGCTTTTCCTTTATGGAGAGGGCTGACTGTAGCAGTGCACTATTTGGTAGGGACAAATCCTGAGCTGAGACTGTGATTGAAAAGGGCACACAGATGTGGTGCCAGTTCACTTTGTAGTTCATGTAGAACACATCCAGGGATATTTTCAGGTCCCAAGAAAGCTGTATTCTTGGCCTTGGACAATGCAGCTTTAATCTGTTCTGCAGTAATGCTGGGTGCCTGACATTCCTCCAGTATTTAGAGGTTTGGATGAGGGATCTCAACTTTTTTTTGAGGCTATTAAGGGAGTTTTTCTGGTCTTGGGACTTCACCTTTTTTTGCAACAGTTTCTTCCTTCTATTCAAGAGCTTATTCATGGCAGGGGACCACCAGATTGGCTTCCTTTTTTTGGAGGAGAGCGTCTTGGTTCTGTTGGGTATGGCTAGTTCCATGTATTTATGTAAATGTTCATACAGTGCAGTGGTGTATGATTCAGCAGTCATGCATCTATTTTCCATTGACATGGGTGCCGCAAAGTTAGCCACCTCTGTTTTTAGGAGCCCAAAGTCAGCTGTGTAGAAGTTTTTCATGGTGGTTACCTTTGCAGGGCGTGTGGGTGAGATGTGGATTTGCATGCTGATTAGTTTATGGTTGGATCTAACCAGGGAGGAATTGACTATCAGTGTAGAACAATGGTTGCCCGTGTTAGTAATAACCAGGTCAAGGATGTTGCTTCTTCTAGTGAGGGTAAGAATGAGCTGGTCCAAGGCATTGGAATTGATGAATTACAGGAAGCATTGGGTCAATGTATTGGTGGATGAGTAGTTTTCCCAGTTGATGGAGGGGTAGTTGAAGTCACCTAGTATGAGACTGTTTGGTTGGACCCTAATAGATTCCAGGGCACTTTGGAATGTGCAGTGAGAGTCTTTGGTCCATGTTCTGGGGCCAAAAGGTGTGGAATGAGTTATAGCCTGGTGGTGCAGGGGTGCTTTCTGCAGCTTAAAACCAGCAAAACGTAAAAACGTTACAGAACAAATGTCAATGTTCTCCATTTTAAGGAGTGCTTTGAGCAAGTGCATCTTGAGATTTAGACTTCTAGCATTGAGCAGCATGACCCTCAGATTGCATTTATTTATAGTTGTTATGATGGTAATTTGGTCTTTGGAACATTGCCTAAAAAAGGCACTATAGGGTTCACAAGAGCCTTTGCCAGCATCCAGAAACCCAGGGGTGACAGATGCAGGCCATCTCTGGCAAAGCATGGAGGTCTATTAATCATGTCATCCCAAGCAGACAGATACTGGATCCCCTTAGAATGACACCACAAACTTAGCCAGTTGTTGAAGTCAATCATTTTCTGCTTGTACTGCGATATCATTCTGGGTGATGGCAGGATGCTGCTCAAGGCTAGCATCATACCTACCTAGGCCACATAATACGAGAGTTCCTCCGTGTCTCTTTTTGTGTAGTCCAAGGAGGTGTGTTTCAGATCATTCAACCCACATGGACAGTGACGGAGCCATACTTGTACTTGTGAAGTGACCTGAGTGCGTGTGTTATGTGTCGGATTCTGGCACCTGATAGAGAGCTGACTGTAACCTTTTCCTTATTCAACCTAGTGAGTGGAGCATCAGTGTGCCTCACTATCAAGTCACCTATGATTAGTGTAATGGGCAAGCTGTTTTGCCTTAGGGGCTTAGATTGAAGGGCACACTGTATAGGTGAGCTATGTGTCTTGTGGTTTGTGCTGTGTTGTGGTGGTTGAGTGTGTTTCTGCCTTGGAGGTCTCTGCTGTTTGGGTAGATTTCTATTGAGAGCCTCCACGAAGGCGGGTGTGTGGTTTGCGTTTTTATGTGAGAGCTGTGACCAGGTGTTCTGGAAGGCTATGTGTTGCATGCGGTGTCGTACAGGTGTTGATCTTCTCCTCTTGACCAGCTATTCCAGTCTTGGCTTGAGAGTGCATGGCTTCTAATTTGAATATATTCGTGCATCTCTCATAAGTCTGAGTGTTGGGAGGTAAAAGGAGAGGGTTGTCTGTGTACATGAGGCAGTTGCTACACTGCCTCAGAATGCCCAAGTTCACCAGGTTAATAAGAGAAAGCACAGAAAACTGACCTTTAGACATGCCAGGAGGGATGGTCATTTCCTTATATAGCCCTTTTACAGGAAAAATGTCACTCAAGGTGTCTGATTCTGTACAGAGCACTGCCAAACACTTGAGAGGAAATTAATACGTAGACCCTGAAAATTTAAGGATGAAGTATTTAGGCAGATATTCTGAAGTTAGAAAGAAATCAAGCAGTACTTACTGAAAAATAAAGAATTAGCTTGCCAAGAATGATGAAAAGAGGGGAGTCGCATGAATGGCTACTAATGCTGGTCTCAGCACAGCTTCACTCTGTTGGGATATAATACTCCTTTGCGTCTTCTCTCACCAGAAGCAAAATGTTAGCAACAATCCCAAGAAGAGAAGCAGGCCATGGCCTGTTTGGTGATCCACAGTCTTGTCCCAGATGAAGCAAGAGTGTACAGACTTGTAGCCTTTTTCTGGTAGATGCCTTGAATAGCAACCAGACCAATCAGGTACGTTAAGTACAGACACTCTCTCTCCAACCAGAAAGAGGCAGGAATCAATGTACTCAGCTACTACTCTCACCAGGATCAGAATATAACTACAGATTCCAAGCTGTCACCTATAAAGCAGTTATCAAGCTTTCTGGTGATCAGCAGTCTCCAGAAAATAATGTAACTGCACTCCTTCTCTCACCATGAGAAAAACAGAAGCACTAATCACAAGATGGTTACTGAGAGGCAGAATGTGGGCTCTCCAAAAACTTGTGGTCTTGCAATAAATGCTTAAAGGCAAGATGAAAAAAATGTTTATCCTAAACACTGCAGTGGCCACTCAAAGTAAAAGTAGGTAACCTAAGTTTTACCTGTCTAAAAAGTTAAGTTTTAGTGGAGAGTCACTATTTTTAAAACAGAAAGATAGATTGAAAGGGGGTAGTCACTTTTGTATTCTGGTACTATGGAATACAGTAGGATGGCCAATACATTTAAATAGCTGAAGGGGAGTGATTTCACAAAGTGATAATTTTGTGCTTACTCACACCAGCCAGTAAAAGCAGAGAGGAAATTAGATATATGGTCAAATTAACATAAGGGGCAGGCAACCAGAAAGGCAGTGGAGATTAAAAACACAACAGTAACTGGTTGGGAGGGTGTGAAAAATTTCTGTCTGACTCACAAGACACAGAGCTGTGGTCTCTTTTCAAGTTTTAATATGCAGTTAAAAGTAGAATACAATTAAAACACAGAGAGACTGGTGGAGGACTTGGCTGGGACAATTGGCTGAGGACTCAAATCTACAGCTGTACCAGCAAGGAGTCTTATTGGAGATCTGGAGAAAGAAAGAGAGAAATCAAGACCCTGGACTGAGTGTGTTCCCTGTGTATTCTTAAGGAAAATTGTTCTTGATGCAGACAGATGCATCTGGAAATACTGGGTGCATCTATTTTTGTTGTTAGTTAATGTCTCTCTTCAGCGTCAGTGGTGAGGATCCAGGCGCCTTGATTACTGGTGCAGAGTGGGAATATCACATATTGGTGAGCAGTGGTGTGGATATTAATTGAACTTCTATAGCCTGTAGGCATTTGCTAATGAAGGCATGTGTATTCTCAGCAGCCACAAGGTAAGCATTTAGAGTTTCGTTTCACAACAATTTTATTTTTTTTTTGTTAGTTTAGTTTAGTCAGGGAAAACAGGCAAAGATGTCAGCAGAGGATTTTTGCAAGCTGACAAAGACCCAGTTGGCCAAGATGTGCAAAGCCAAAAGACTGCTGCATACCAACCTGACTAAAGATGAAATGATTTTAACCTTAGTCACGGTTCAGACTAGCAACCAGGAGGATAACCAGCCTGGTGATGGGAATTTTCACTCCTCAGAAACAGGACCGTTCACCTTTTCCTCAGAGGACAGGGGGGTGAAATGTTTGGAATTAGAATCAGCAGGGTGACTGTGGAATTTGGAGGGTGAACAAAAGGAGAAACAGATGGAATTAGAGTCAGCAGAGAGACTGCAGTGGTTGGAGGCTGAAGAAAATGAGAAGCAGCATCAACATGAGAGGGAGATGCTGAGTCTTCATCAGGAGCATGGAGGTAATGGGTAAGGGAATAACCGAGCCCCAAAAGGAATAAAGGTCAGTAAATGTCTTCCACAGTCTGCAGAGGGTGAACATTTTCATAGTTTTATTCATATATTTGAAAGCATATGTAATGTTGACCAAGGGCTCTGGATATGGTTCCTGAACCCCTTACTCCATGGTAAAGCTGTAACTGCTGTTTCTAAATTGTCTGATAGTGACTATTTAAACTATTTATTTATTTATTTTATTTTACATTTGTTGACCACGATATATGTATTTTTTTTTTTTTTTTTTAGGGGGGAGGTCCATCTTTAGTTGATCATTTGAGTAAACTTTAATACGTGTACATATGTATACCCTTACAAAAGAAAATAAATTATCAAAATATACTCTTATTGTAGGTAGCTGATAGCTGGTGTTAACAAGTGGGAGTGGGGTATACATGGAGACTATAAAATTTAGGGGATGAAATTTGACGTGGGCTTATGTGGTATTAGCCTGGCTTGGAGCAGGAGCAGAGCCAGTTGTTAGTGAGGTGGTCTTTGAGCAGAGTTTTGAATTGGTGTAGGTTGGTAGCATTTAGGATGTGTTGATAGATTGACTTCCAAAGTTTAGAAATGTGGTGGGAGTAGAGGGCATCCCCAGATTTGTTGTTGCTTTTGGATACTTGGAGGAGTGTTTTGTGTGAGGATCAGAGTTGGCAAGCGTTGGCATTTGGTTGGAGTAATTGTTGTAGGGCTGGGGTTCTATTTGGCTGGTATATTAGTTAGTGAGTAAAGACAAGTTGGGTGTAGGTTAGCTGTTGTAGGAATTCTAGCCAATTTATTTATTGTCGGGCAGAGCAGTGGTGGGACCTATATGGGGAGCTAGTGGCGAACTTGGCTAATTTATTGTAGGCTGATTCGAGTTTAGTAAGGTCAGTTTTGTTAAGGTTTGTAAATATGGGAGAAGCATAGAGAACAGTAGATAAGAGATGAGTCCTGGTGATGCTTAGTCTAGAATGGCTAGTTTGGAAAGGATTAATCTGATAAAGAGAGCCTAGTTTGATGTGTGTTTTTTTAATGGTTTGAGAGAGGTGTAGGTCAAATTTTAATTTGCTATCAATTGTGACACCTAGTAATTTGGTATGTGAACTGGTGTTTATGATTGTGTTGTTGGAGGAGTGGATTTGAAAAGTGGCTGAAGGATTGGGTGTTTTGGTGGGGAGAAAGAGCATGAGTTTGGTCTTGTTTGGGTTCAGTATGAGGTTAGTGTTAGTTAGCCAGGATTCTACTTCAAGGAAGGATTGTTGTGTTATAGCCTGTAGTTGTGTTAGAGAAGGGGTGGAGCATATCAGGGTAGAGCCATCTGCTTATTGGATGACAGAGGGGAGAGATGTGGATTTATGGAGTTGATTTGTGAAGATGGTAAAAAGTAGGGGGCCTAATATGGAGCTTTGTGGAACTCCTTGTTAAAAGGGAGCAAAGATGACAGCTCCTGTTGCCTTCTAACAGCCTGCTGGCATTTGGTTAGATAGTTGTGGAACCAAGCTAGGGAAGAATGACTGAGATGTGATGTAGCCAGTTCTGACAGCAGGTTTTGGTGCGAAACTGTGTCGAATGCCTTTGAGAGCTCTAGAATGATGGATGAGACATATTTATTCTGATTTCTGTGTTCATTTATTGTCTTAGTAAAACTGAGGGGGGCAGTTGTGGTGCTGTGGTGGGGGTGAAAACCATGTTGTGCGTTTGATAGGAGGTTATTGGAGAGAAGGTAGTTTAGAAGCTGGGAATGAATACATTTTTCTAGTATTTTGGAGAGGGTGAAAGAATGGCAATGGGCCTGTAATTAGTAAGCTCTGTAGAGTTGCCACCTTTATGCAGTGGGGTGATATAGGAGACTTTCCAGATTAGTGGTACATGGTTCTCAGAGATGCAACAGTTCATGAAGAAAGAAATGGGGTAGGCTATGTCTACGGAGGCAGCTTTGAGGATTTCTGATGAGAGGTTGTCAGCAGCTAGGTTGGTGGGCTTGAGCTTACTGAGTAGTTTTTTATGGTATGGATTGGGACGGGGTTAAAGGAGAAGGAGGAACAAAAAAGTTACCACTATCAAAGGCTCAGGTTCTGCGTCAGTAGAAAACAAAAGTCCATAAATCCAAAAAGAAGCTGACACAGACACAACCACAGTATCCAGTTCAAAAATGTTACTGTATGTGCACAGAACACAAGCGCTTTCACTACATTAGCTTCATCAGGTGTATGAACATCACAATAAAACACAGCACTTAAATAGCATTAAAATCTCAGTCACCTGATACACTCCACTCAAAATGTAAAAGCATATTCCATCCATTTCATTAACACATATAAAAAATTAAAAATATTTTTTATTATATACAAAATCAAACATGCTTGCAGTAAAACCATACTTAGATAACAAAATCAATATTATCTCCTAAGTGGTCTACTTTTACACCGGGGTCTAAGGTGTAGAGACACATTGAGGCCATGCCCTGAATCCTTTGTCATCCTGACAATCCAGGTAGATTCCAGATCTTCAGTTTTATTGCATACATCACCTAGCCTAACACTCTCTATTATTCTGCCAATAACCAAGAACATAAACATATGCGTGGAGTCAGTGTTTATAACATGCTTGGCAAGTACCTTAACTTTATTCTGCCTACTTATATTGTATATATGCTCCCTTATGCGTTCTTTGAGTGTTCTGTTGGTTTTTCCTATATAGAACTTCATACGTTTATCGCATTGAGCAAAATAAACAACATGCTTAGTATGACATGTAACATGTACCTTGAACGTATAGGTTTTTTCTGGTCAGGATGGTAGAATTCAGCACTGTCATCAATGTAAACACAAAAGTTACAGTGGTCACATGGTCTAGTACCATAGTCACTGTTTTGAGTTGAAATCTCTCTAGGAAAGCATAGTCTTCTTTTTAAAGACCTGCTGTTCCTAAACTGAATTTTAGGATCATTATCAATAAGCTCTGCTATCTCAGGATCAGTAACTAAAACTTTCCAATGCTTATTAAAAATGTCTACATATCGAGACACATCACTAGTATAATTCAGGGGGATTCTTAACTTCATAACTTTGCCATAACCACCTTTCTTTTTATCTATCACGACCCTCCCAGCAGAAAAGTAAGGTTTGGCCTGAGCATGCCTCAAAGCTACCACCTTATTGACATTTATAGAAATGAACTGTTCATTATATCCTCTCTCTCTCAGGTTATCAACAGCCACATCTACCTGTGCATGAAAATCCTCCTGTCTAACATTCAGCCTAGATGCTCTGTACATTTTATTACATACGACATTTCTAAAGACATATGGAGGATGTAAGCTGTCTCTATGATACAAGTGGTTCACATAACATTCTTTCCTATGGAGCTTAGTAAAAAGGTTCCCATCATCATTCCTTGCAACCACCACATCCAAAAACTCAATGTCATGGAGTGCTGATTTGAATGTAAACCTTAAAAAAGAAGTACTAGCATTAACATAATCTTGGAGCTTTAAAAAAGTTTCAAAGTCACCACCCCATAAAAATAAAAAGGTTGTTTACAAACCTATGGAAAAAAATAATGTAACTACTATATGGTCCATTTAGTACATGTTCCATTTCCCAAATTACCATGACTGCACTGGCGTAGCTATTGGCACAAGATGTGCCCATAGCTACACTATTGCATTGTTTGTATACCTGTTGTTCAAACACAAAGACATTGTGCTCAAGCACAACTTCTAATAATTTTACCATCAAGTTAACCATACATTCATCATAGCTAGCATACTGCTCTAAAAATGAAGTGATACTAGCAATACCCTCAGTATTGGGTATCACCATAAATAAAGAGAGACTACATCCATGGTAACAAGTAGAAAATCTTCACAAGCACTCTTAGAAACAAAACCATATAGGTAATTCAAAAAATGCTCACTGTCTCTCAATACATGCTTCAAATTATCCAACACAGGCCTTAAACGCTTCTCAATGTATATTGAAGCAGATTCAGTACGCCAATTTCTACCCAAGACAATAGGTCTCATGGGTGGGTCTACACTGTTTTTATGCAATTTAGGTAATCCTTGTATAAATGGAATTGTAGCTTTATCAACAAACAGATAACTAAAAAACTTATTGTCTATTAAATTCAGTTCCAATAAACACTGCATCAATACATGCACATCAAAAACGGTGTTATTGATCTGTGCATGAGACATTTTCTCATAACATCTCTCATTATTTAGCATGCCAAACATCTTATTCACATACCTAGCCCTATAGGTTCATAGGTTCATAGTTAGGTACTAGGCTATCGGCCCAAGGGCCTACATAAGCCTAACTAACAAGGTTCCCTGGCTTACGCCACCCAAGAAAGTTATTTTCCTGTGCCACTGTCGAGCAGAGACACAGAAGTGATCCCTGGGGTGTATTTCCTATTTCCCATCCACTCATCAAGATTTTTCTTGAAGAGTGCTAATGAAGAACTTTGCTTGACATAGATGGGTAGCCTGTTCCAGAGTATGGGAAGTCTCTGGGACAGGAATCTATCCCTCCAGCATGTCCTGTTTATTGTGGTGACAAGGTTTAGGTCCCTAGATCGTGTAGCTCGGAGGGCTTGAGATTTCTTTAGGTGTAGCATGTCCAACCGCTCTGGGTTTGACATAGCTTTATATGTTAGGCAGAGATCACCTCGGAGTAGGCGATATGCTATGGAGTAAAGCTGGAGTTTTTTGAGGCGGTCAGTATAGGGCATTTGTTTGAGGCCAGTAATCTTCTTTGTGAGGTACTTCTGTGGCCTTTCCAGCTGCTGCAGATGTCTTGTGAGGTACATTCCAAAAGGGGCATTGTACCCTATAATGGGTCTAATGAATGTCGAGTAGAGGGGAACTATGACCTCTTTTTTCCTGGATGAGAACCGTTTTATGATGAGGTGTGCCATGTAGAAGGACTTCCTGACTACTGTGGCAATGTGACTATCAAAGGAGAGACTACTGTCCACCTGGGTCGCAAGGTCTCTTATCATGCATTCTGTGTTAAGTAGATTGCTGCCTATGTGGTAGTTCATGGGTACAGAGTTTTTACCAAAGGGGATGACACTGCACGTTTTGGCATTGACCTTGAGGCCATGGCTCTGTCACCAGGCATCTGTCTCAGCAAGGCCCTTCTGTAGGATGTCCAAATCATTTGGGGACTTGACTATGGCTCCTAGTTTGCAGTCATCTGCGAACTTCGTTAGCCAGAGGCCTTCTGTGTTAGCTACTTTAGAGAAGTAGATACCAAACAGGAGAGGTCCCAGGACAGAACCCTGTGGTACTCAACTTGTCACTGGTTTGAGGTCAGATTTGCAGTCTGCAACTTTTACAGTGTGGGCTCTTTCAGTGAGCCAGTTGGCAACCCATCTTGTGACGTAGGGATTTATACCTAGTTTAGTGAGTTTAGCTATAATTCCAGAATGGGGGATGTTGTTGAAAGCCTTTGTGAGGTCAAGATAGGCTGTGTGAACCACCTTACCCTCATCTACGGCTTTGGTGACTGCCTCAAAGAAGTCGATCAGGTTCAGGAGGCATGATCTGCCTTTCACAAACCCGAACTGGATGGGATCCAGAATTTGGAGGTTACCAATGTCTTTGTTTCTGAGTTCCATGATGATAGGTCAACAGTTCCTGGGATCAGTGGTGGTTCCCCCTTTGTGGAGTGGGATAATTGTTGCTGTGCGCCATTCAGTGGGGACAAAGCCTAATGATAGGCTATTATTGAACATGGTGCTTAAGTGGGGATCCAGTTTGTTCTGAAGTTCGTGTAAAACGCAGCCTGGGATGTTGTCCGGTCCCATGGATGCTGTATTTTTGGCTTTAGAGAGTGCAGCTTTTACCTGCATAGTTGTGATTACAGGGACTCTGCATTCTTCCTGTATAGATATGGGCCCTTTACGGGGTGAGAGGGGGGGTAAAGTTAGCACTGAACCTATCTTCCAGGATGTTGGCAATATCAGTTGGTTCTGTAATTTTCTTGCCTTTGTGCTGTAACTCAGAGCAGATCTGGGTGTTGCCATCGAGATTCTTGACATAGCTATAGAATGCTTTGAGGTTGTCCTTGGAATTAGTTGTGATTTTGTTTTCGTAGCTAGTTTTGGAGGATCTTATAAGGGATCTCAGCTTCTTACTGAGGCTGACCAGGGAGCTCCTCCACTCATGGGATTTTCCTCTCTTTTGCAACAGTTTCTTCCTTCTGTTGTACAATTTGTTTATGGCAGGCAACCACCAGATTGGCTTCCTTTTTTGGAGGATAGCGTCTTGGTTCTGTTTGAGATAGCACGATCCATGCACTCATGTAAGTTCTTATAGAGTGCATTTGTTTAGGATTCAGCAGTTGAAACTGTATTGTCCATCTGGATGGGTGTCATGAAGTTCACCACTTCTGTCTTAAGAAGTATGAAGTTGGCTTTGGAGAAATTTTTTACTGTGGTTTCCTTAATGGGGGTGGGGGTGGGATATGGATATCAAGGGTGATTAACTTATGGTTGGATCGGACCAACGAGGAGTTGACTTCAGGTGTGGAACACCAGCCACTCATGTTGGTAATGACTAGGTCTAGGATATTGTTGCCCTAATGGGGGTGTGGATAAGTTGATCCAGGGCATTGGAGTTTATGAATTCCAGAAAGCGTTGAGCTGAGTTGGTACACAAGTAGTTTTCCCAGTTAATGGTGGGGTAGCTGAAGTCGCCCATTATTAGGCTGTTTGGTTGAACCCTAATATTTTCCAGTACATCAAGAAAAGAGGAGTGGGAATCCTGGGGCATGGTGGGGGATCTGTAGCAAGCTACAATTTGGATTGCAGTTTTTCCCAGAGTTAGTTGCACTTGGATAACCTCGGATGCATTATCCTGAGCAACTAGCCTGGAGGTGTGGATATCCTTAATGAATATGGTGCAACTGAAGTTAGCAATAGTGTTTTTTCAAAACCAATACTACAATAGGCCCGCCCATATTGGCAGGCCTAATAATTATGTCCATATTATTTTCAAGACGTTTAAGGGCCTCACTCTCTTTTTTAATTAAATTAAACTGTTTCTTATTTCTATAGGATGCTGCTTTATCAAACTTCATGTCATAAATGTGTTGTATACAAAGCTTTTCAAATGCTGTCACCAACAAAGTTGGTTTAGGTATAAAGCTACTTGGTTTCGAAAAAACACTATTGCTAACTTCAGTTGCATCATTATTCACATTACTATAAAGCAATTTAAGTGCTAAATTCCTTGTAAACATTTTAACATCATAGATAACATCAGTAAAATCGGGCTTACTGGCAGGTTTGAAAGACAGACCTTTCTGCATCACATTACATTAATATTCTGATAACCTGTAATTGGAAAAATTCCATACTAGTCCTTTTTTGCATTCAAAAATGCTCTCTTTATAGTGTTCTGATTGTTCATGTTGCCCTCCAGTTTCCTTTTGTTTCGACTTTGACTTCTCCCTCTCTGTTGTTTCCTGACAAACTTGTCATTCTGCTCCTTTACCGGTAATGGAAAATGGAGGTTGTACTGCCCAGAAGAATTTACACAAGCAGAACTGTTACCAGCTAACTCCGCCATCACATTAATGTTTTTACCCCCTGCAGAGTCTCTATGGACCAAAGCCGTGATAACAATAACTTTCTTCCGAGCTCCCAAATCTCTGCTGGGAGCTGCAGTATTATCTGACATATGTGGTGCATCATTCTCGTTTGTCAGTCTCACATGAGTGAGACTATGCATCTTCAACCTGGTAGTACTGCCATCTCCAGTCAATAATACACCTTCCTCATTTGTGGGTCTCACATTAATGATGCAAGATGTCTCCGATCTACTAAGAGTACCATCTACAGTCAAATCTGTAGAATTAGACTTATCCTTGGAGTCAACTACTTCATCTCTGGGCCAAGTAAATACATTCCCCAGGTGGAATTCTTTACAGTCCCGACAAACCTTGTTGATTTTCCCTTTCTGTAGTCTGGCCTCATACACAGATAGGGAACTTAACATATCAGTCAAGTACTCATCTAAATTGACCTCAGGATAGATTTTCACCAACTCTGAGTACTTATTATTCACGGAATCAGTCAATGCCATAATTTCTCTTTCTGCAGCACTCACTAGGAGTTTAAGATAGTTAAAACTCGCTTGAATATTAGTCTTCTGCCATTCCAGCAGAAGTAAATTACCACCATTGATATGAGATGGCATTTTCAATATGCACAGACCTCGTGGCACAATGCGTTCAACCAAACACAGTTTTAGATGAAACTTCTGGTATTGACTTCTCTTCAATTTATACAAATCTTACTCAGTGGCAAAGAAATGGGTCTTTAGAGCAATAATACCAACTGCACTGCTTCCCTCTGAGGTACTCTCCATGGAGCAACCAAGTAGTGGGTTAGCATCATTAATTATTCCAGTTAAAAATGTTTTCAATTTGTTACCATTAGTCACAAAATCAGTCCTGGAATCAAAGGTTAATAGGTAGGTACTAGGCTATTATTTCCAGGGCCTATATAAGCCTAGCCAAAAAGGTACCCTGGCTTTCGCCACCCAATAAAATTATTTTCCTGTGTCCCTGTTGAGCCGAGCCACAGAAGTGATCCCTGGGGTGAATTTCCTATTTCCAATCCAATCATCAAGATTTTTCTTGAAGAGTGCTAATGAGGAGCTCTGTTTGATAAAGATAGGTAGTCTGTTCCATAGTATGGGAAGTCTCTTGGACAGGAATCTATCACTCAGGCATGTTCTGTTTATTGTTGTGACAAGGTTTAGGTCCCTAGAGTGTGTAGCTCGGAGGGATTGGGATTTCTTTAAGTGGAGCATGTCCAACAGCTCTGTGTTTGACATAGCTTTGTAGAGGGAGTGTGGCCCAGTGGTTAAGGTGTTTGCCTTACAAAGACAAAGTGCAGGGTTTGAGTCTCACAAGTGATAATTTGCTAGGCTTACAATGACTTGCAAGGGCAGTTAGCCTAGTACTAACCTATGATAGTATAGAAAGCCTATGACTGATAGGCAGAGATCACCTCTGAGTAAGCAATATGCGATGGAGTAAAGCTGGAGTTTTTTGAGACGGTCAGCGTAGGGCATCTGTTTGAGGGAGTAATCCTCCTTGTGAGGTATTTCTGTGGCCTTTCCAGTTGTTGTAGATGTGTGAGGTGCATACCAAAAGGGGAGTTGTACTCTATAATGGATCTAATGAGTGATGAGTAGAGGGGAACAATGACCTCTTTTTTTCTGGATGAGAAACCTTTTGTGATGAGGTGAGCCATGCAGAAGGATTTCCTGTCCACTGTGGCAATGTGATTATCAAAGGAGAGACTACTGTTCACCTGTGTCCTAAGGTCTCTTATCACACTTTCGGCGTTAAGTAGACTACCACTTATGTGGTAGTTCATGGGTACAGAGTTTTTACCAAAGGGGATGACAATACCCTTTTTGGCATTGAGCTTGAGGCCATGGCTTTGACACCAGGCATCTGTCTCAGTGAGGCCCTTTTGCAGTATGTCCACATCGTTCGTAGTTTCGAATATGGCTCTTAGTTTGCAGTCATCTGAAAACTTTGTTAGCCAAAGAACTTCTGTGTTAGCCTGTACTTCGGAGAAGTAGATACCAAACAGGAGAGGATTCAGGACTGAACCCTGTGGTACTACACTTGTCACTGGTCTGAAGTCAGATTTGGAGTCTGCTACTTTCACACTGTGGGTTCTGTCCATGAGCCAGTTGGTAACCCATCTTGTGACATAGGGATTTATACCTAGTTTAGTGAGTTTATCTATAACTCCAGAGTGGGGGATAATGTTGAAATCCTTGGCGAGATCTAGATAAGCTGTCTGAACCACCTTACCCTCATCTATGGCTTTGGTGACTGCTTCAAATAAGTCAATCAGGTTTAGGAGACATGATCTGCCTTTTACAAACCTGAACTGGGTAGGGTCCAGAGTTTGGAGATTATCAATGTCTTTGTTTATGAGTTCCATGATGATACCTTCCATGGCCTTGCAGACCAGGCTCGTCAGGCTAATGGGGCAGTAGTTCCCAGGGTCCGTCATGGCTCCCCCCTTGTGGAGTGGGATAACCGTCTCGGTGTGCCATTCAGTCGGCACAAAGCCTTAGGTGAGGCTATGATTGAACATGGTACTTAGGTAGGGTGCCAGTTCATTCTGTAGTTCATGTAGAACGCAGCCTGGGATATTGTCAGGTCCCATGGATGCTGTGTTCTTGGCTTTGGAGAGTGTGTTTTTTACCTGTGCAGCCATGATTACAGGAACTTTGCATTCTTCTGATATAGAGATGGGCCCTATAGGGGGTGAGAGGGGGGTAAAGTTAGCACTGAACCTATCTGCCAGGATGTTGGCATTATCAGTTGTTCTGTATATTTAGTGCCATTGTGCTGTAACTCAGAGCAGATCTGCGTGTTGCCATTGAGATTCTTGACATAGCTATAGAATGCTTTGTGGCTGTCTTTAGAGTCAGTGGCACTTTTGTTTTCATAACTAGCTTTGGAGGATTTTATGAGGGATCAGCTTCTTACTGAGGTTGACCAGGGAGTTCCTCCAGTCATGAGATTTTACTCTTTTTTGCAACAGTTTCTTTTTTCTGTTGTAGAATTTGTTTATGGCAGAGGACCACCAGATTGGCCTCCTTTTTTTGGAGGATAGCATCTTGGTTCTATTAGGGATAGCATGATCTATGCACTCGTGTAAGTGCTTATAAAGTGCATTTGTGTAGGATTCAGCAATCGTATCTCTATTGTCTGTCTGCATGGGTTTCATGAAGTAGAACCAGAGTCCAACTCAATAATTTCATCTGTAATCGTGGTGAGTCAAGTGATAACAAGAAAAATCAGCAAGATGAGGAACAGAAAAGTTACCACTAACAAAGGCTCAGGTTCTGCATCAGTAGAAAACAAAATTTCATAAATCCAAAAAGAAGCTGACACAGACACGACCACAGTATCCAGTTCAAAAACTTTACTGTATGTGCACAGAACACAAGTGCTTTCACTACATTAGCTTCATCAGGTGTATGAAGAGCACAAAAAAAAACAGCACTTAAATAGCAGTAAAATCACAGTCACTTGATACACTCCAATCAAAATTTAAAAGCATATTCCATCCATTTCATCAATACATATAAATATAAAAAAATAAAAAAAAATGTTAATACATACAAAATCAAACATACTTCCAATAAAACCATACTTAACTAACAAAATCAATATTATCTCCTAAGAGATCTACTTTTAAGCCAGGGTCTAAGGGGTACGGACTCAGTGAGGTCATGCCCTGAATCCCCTCTCATCCTGACAATCCAGGTAGATTCCAGATCTTCAGTTTTATTGCACACATCACCTAGCCTAACACTCTCTATTATTCTGCCAATAACCAAGAACTTAAACATATGCGTGGAGTCAGTGTTTATAACATGCTTGGCGAGTGCATTAACCTTATTCTGCCTAGTTATATTGTCTATATGCTCCCTTATGCGTTCTTTTGAGTGTTCTGTTGGTTTTTCCTATATAGAACTTTATACATTTATCCCAATGAGCAAGATAAACAACATGCTTAGTATGACATGTAGCATGTACCTTGAACGTATAGTTTTTTTTCTGGTCAGGATGGTAGAATTCAGCACTGTTATCAATGTAAACACAAAAGTTACAGTGGTCACATGGTCTAGTACCATAGTCACTGTTCTGAGTTGAAATCTCACTAGGTAGCATATTCTTCTTTTTAAAGACCTGCTGTTCCTAAACTGAATTTTAGGTTCATCATCAATAAGCCCTGCTATCCCAGGATCAGTAAATAAAACTTTCCAATGCTTCTTAATAATGTCTGCATATCGAGAGACACTAGTATAATTCAGGGGGATTCTTAACTTCATATCTTTGCCATAACCACCTTTCTTCTTATCTATCCTGACCCTCCCATCAGAAAAGTAAGGTTTGGCCTGAGCATGCCTCAAAGCTACTGCCTTATTGACATTTTTAGAAATTAACTGTTCATTATATCCTCTTTCTCAGGTTATCAACAGCCACATCTACCTGTGCATGAAAATCCTCCTGCCTAACATTCAGCCTAGATGCTCTGTACTGTTCAGATCAGCACTCCACGAAACTGAGTTTTTGGATGTGGTGGTTGCAAGGAATGATGATGGGAATCTGTTTACTAAGCTCCATAGGAAAGAATGTTATGTACACCACTTGTTACACACAGACAGCTTACATCCTCCATATGACTTTAGAAATGTAGTATGTAATAAAATTTACAGAGCATCTAAGCTGAACAGCAGGTCTTTAAAAAAAAAAAACTTTGCTATCCTAGGGAGATTTCAACTCAAAACAGTGACTATGGTACTAGATCATGTGGGCACTGTAACTTTTGTGTTTACATTGATAACAGTGCTGAATTCTACCATCCTGACCAGAAAAAAACTACACATGCAAGGTACATGCTACATGTTCATAGGTTCATAGGTAGGTACTAGGCTATCGGCCCTGGGGCCTATACAAGCCCTGCCAAAATGGTACTCTGGCTTTTGCCACCCAAGAAAATTATTTTCCTGTGCCACTGTCGAGCAGAACCACAGAGGTGATCCCTGGGGTGAATTTCCCATCCAATCATCAAGACTGTTCTTGAAGATTGCTAATGAGGAGCTTTGTCTGATATAGATAGGTAGTTTATTCAAGAGTATGGGAAGTCTCTGGGACAGGAATCTATCCCTCCAGCATGTTCTGTTTATTGTGGTGACAAGGTTTAGCTCCCTAGAGCGTGTACTCTGAGGGATTGGGATTTCTTTAAGTGGAGCATGTCCAACAGCTCTGGGTTTGACATAGCTTTGTATGTTAGGCAGAGATCACCTCTGAGTAGGCGATATGCGAAGAAGTAAAGCTGGAGTTTTTTAAGACGGTCGGCATAGGGCATCTGTTTGAGGCTAGTAATCTTCTTTATGAGGTATTTATGTGGCCTTTCCAGTTGTTGTAGATGTCTTGTGAGGTACATACCAAAAGGGGCATTGTACTCTATAATGGGTCTAATGAGTGATGAGTAGAGGGGAACAATGACCTCTTTTTTTCTGGATGAGAAACCTTTTGTGATGAGGTGTGCCATGTAGAAGGATTTCCTGACTACTGTGGCGATGTGATTATCAAAGGAGAGACTACTGTCCACCTGTGTCCCAAGGTCTCTTATCACATTTTCAGTGTTAAGTATACTACCGCCTATGTTGTAGTTCATGGGTACAGAGTTTTTACCAAAGGGGATGACAATACACTTTTTGGCATTGAGCTTGAGGCCATGGCTTTGACACCAGGCATCTGTCTCAGTGAGGCCCTTTTGTAGGATGTCCACATTGTTAGGAGTTTTGATTATGGCTCCTAGTTTGCAGTCATCTGCGAATTTCGATAGCCAAAGACCTTCTGTGTTAGCCTGTACTTCAAAGAAGTAGATACTAAACAGGAGAGGACCCAGGACTGAACCCTGTGATACTCCACTTGTCACTAGTCTGAAGTCGGATTTGGAGTCAGCTACTTTCACAGTGTGGGTTCTGTCAGTGAGCCAGTTGGCAATCCATCTTGTGACATAGGGATTTATACCTAGTTTAACAACTGGAAAGGCCAAAGAAATACCTCATAAAGAGGATTACTGGCCTCAAACAGATGCCCTATGCAGACCATCTCAAAAAACTCCAGCTTTACTCCGTCACATATCACCTACTCAGAGGCGATCTCTGCCTAACATACAAAGCTATGTCAAACCCAGAGCTGTTGGACATGCTCCACTTAAAGAAATCCCAATCCCTCTGAGCTACACACTCTAGAGGCATAAACTTTGTCACCACAATAAATATAACATGCTGGAGGGATAGATTCCTGTCCCAGAGACTTCCCATACTCTGGAATAAACTACCTATCAATATCAAACAAAGCTCCTTATTAGCACTTTTCAAGAAAAATCTTGATGATTAGATGGGAAATAGGAAATTCATACCAGGGATCACCTCTGGGGCTCTGCTTGACAGGGGCACAGGAAAATAATTTTCTTGGGTGGCGAAGCCAGGGTACCTTTTTGGCTAGGCTTATATAGGCCCTAGGGCCAATAGCCTAGCACCTACCTATGAACCTATGAACAAATTTCACCCAGAACACAATATTCAACTCTCTCATGATTAATTCCTTGTACTTGTAGACCTTGTCTTCCAAGGAAAGACTTTGCTAGTGGAAAAAAATAGCTAATGACTTTGCAAATACTAAAAAGAACTGCCATTTCCATGCCTTTCATTATTTTATCTTATTTTTCAAATCTATTTGCGTAAAAGCTTCTCTATAACTTAAATGAAGGACATTAATATAGACATCCACTTCATAAAAATGAGGGGAATTATTATCTTCATTCTACATATAATGTGATGAATATACTTTTAAACCTTATTAGCCCAAGGTTATAACATTATATTATTTTTTAACTTTGTTCTAGCCAGCCTTCTTACCCTGTTACAGTGTAATTAAAGTCTGGGTACCTTACAACTCAGAAAAACTACTTTCTTGCTTTAATATCTAACATACACAGTGGTCACTGATAAGACTACCCCAACTCACATTTAAAGTACTCCTATTACATACTACATAAAATGGCTTTATTTTATAACATGCAAATTACATCATGGAACTGGTATATGAATAGTAAGAAAACCCACTGGTTTCTTAGTTCATAGGTTCATAGGTGTTTACTAAGCTAGTCACCACAAGGGTCTTTTTAAGCCTAGCCATGCTCCCAAATCTCTGACAAGTTCTGGTACCCTTTACAAGTGTAAGCAGGCGCTCAGAAGATGAAACATTTACAAGCATGGGCCTGGAAGATGAACCATTTGCAGGTTGCCTGTGTCCATTAGAGACATAGTTGCCAAGGCAGGGATGTATTTTCTGTTTCCCATCCAGTTGTCCAAGTTACAGTTGAATTGGGTTAGGGAGGAACTCTGTTTCTCATGGATGAGGAGCCTGTTCCAGAGATGGGGTATTCTCTGGGATACACACCTATTTTTCCAGCAGATCCTATTTATATCACAGGCAAGGTTTAAGTCTTTGGAACACATAATTCTGGTGCTGTTTGCTTTGTGGCTATGCAGAAGGTCCATCAGAGTGGGGACTGACAATGCCCTGTATGCTAGACATAGATCTCCCCTCAACAGCCGGTGAGAGACTGAATACAGGGATAGGGCCTCGAGGTGGTCTGCACAGGATATTTTACTTCCACCCTGTATTTTTTCAGTGAGTAACCTCTGTGGACATTCCATTTGTTGGAGATGCCTGATTAGGTACATACCAAAGGGGGTATTGTACTCAATAATAGGTCTGATGAATGCCAAATACAGTGGAACAATGACTTCCTTGGACCTAGATGCCATACCTTTGTTTAAAAGTCATGCAACATAAAATGATTTCCTCACTACTGTAGAGATGTGATGGTCAAAGGTTATATTATTTTTTATGTGTGTCCCTGATTACTGTGTCAACTCTAATGGGTGTGTTGTCAATTTGTTAGTTACCAGGGGTGGAGGACCTCCCAAATGATACTATGTATTTCTTGCCATTTAGTTTTAGTCCATGGCTCTGTCACCACTTGTTTGTCTGTCTCAGTCCTTTGTGGAAAACATTTGTGTCACTGTAGGAATTCAATGACAGTTCCTAATTTGCAGTCATCTGTAAATTTAATAAGCCAGAAACCATTAATACTGGCCTTCACTTAGTAAATGAAAAAAGGAACAGTCCAAGGACTGATCCCTGAGGGACTCCACTTGTGACTGGCCTCTTTGTAGATTTCCCAATTCTAATGTCCTGGGTCCTGTCTGTGAGAAAGCTGGCTATCCACTGGTGACATTCTGGTTTGTACCTAATGTCTTGAGTTTGTGCCTGAGCGGGGTATTGTGTCAAATGCCTTGGCAAGGTCAAGGTAGACAGTGTGAACCATTTTGCTCTCATCCATTGCTTTGGTAACCTTCTCAAGGAACTCTGCCCTTGTTGAAACCAAACTGGGTTGGGTCCAGTGTATGGAGGTTTACTATATCATTATTGATCATTTCCATGATAATTCTTTCCATGGCTTTACATACAAGTCTAGGAGACTTATGGGGCTGCAATTTCCAGGGAATGTAGATGGCCTTGCTGTGCACAGAGGGTGACTTGCTGTTCTCCTTTCATGAGGCATGAAGCCTGTTTGGAGGCTATAGTTAAACAGCAATTCCAGAGGGTCTGATAGGTCATGTTTCATGCTATTCAGAAGGCATCCTGGGATATTGTCTGGGCTCATTGTTTCAGTGTTATTTGCCTTAGAGAGAGCATTAAGGACCTGTTCCCTAGTGATAGCAGGGGAAGTTATATTTGATGGTATTTCCTGAGTGAAGGTTGAGGGGGATAGAGGGGTAAAGTTGGAGCTGAATTTGCCAGCCAGTAGTTTGTTATATCTTCTGGCTCAGTATAGGTGGCTCCATTTACAATGAGCTCTGCACAACATTGTGTATTACCTTTGAGGTCGTGGACATAACTAAAGAATGCCTTGTCGTTGTCCTTGGCCTGGAAGAGCAAATTTACCTCAAATATGGCTTTGGTAGAATTTGTCTTGTCAACTTCTTCAGTCCTTTCAGTATCCTTCTAAACACTTATGGCATAAAGTAGGGTATGTGCTTTATAGTTCACCCACCAATTTAACACAGTCAGCATAATTCCAGTCTTTCTCAACCACTTCTTTTTGCAAAGCCACATTTCAGATGGCTATTCCTATGTCTAATGGGATTGATGCTTTACAGTCTCCTATGTATTCACTAATTTCACAATGATGATGGTCTTCCTCCTAATCCTCTCCATCTCACAACAACAATCTCTGGTTCAGGTCTAAGGTACTTCTGATGCATCTAGTGAACTCCTGTGCTTTTCTCGCTCAATTATAGAAAAGGTTTCAGTGGCAAAGTCTCTCTATGGGATTTGTTTTTGTCAGAAGAATTTGAAGTAGAGGCCCCTTCAGCTTGCTGTCTTCCATTTGTTAGCTATTTTTTTTATTTCCGCCTTAATCTGCTCTGCATCCAAAACTGTCTTTTATCCTTCAGGAAAATATTCTGCAGAATGCTGGATGCAGCAGCTTGAATCTTACATCTGCCCCTTATCATTCTCTGAATGCTGGGATAAACTTGCTTTTCTTCTGTATGGTGAAGTGTAGATCATCCTTTTCCTTAAACACTGTGCTTTTCCAATTTTTTTATAATTTTACATCTACCAAAATTTTGTCAGAAGCATCTGGTGGTATGATTGCATCTATTCCTAAATAGGTCTTGGCTGCTTTCTTTTTTTTTACTGTTTTATTTGGTTTAAAAACAACAAATAAGCAAATCAATTAAAAAAACAAATAAATAGCTATTTCCTTAGGTTGACTGCTGATCAATACATCAAAGTTATACATCAACAACAATTAATATTTTTCAAGCAAGTCTAAGTTTAAGCTAAGGTTTATATAAATGTGTAATAATAGAAGTTCTCATCTTTATTGTATGCAATTCTCTACTGCAAGCAATCTTGCCATAGTAATAAATTCAACACTAGAGTAGGTAACTTTACTTTTCCAGTTCTGAGCAATTCCTTTCCTGGCTATAACAAGAATAGACCAAAGATGAGGCACTTGGATTTTTGGAATTATCTCAGGAATTGCAGCATTAAATAAAACTAAAGATTTAGAAATATTACATCTATTGTATCTGACCATACAGCTTCAACAAAGTTATTTTCTTTCCAAATAGGGGAGATGACTTCAAATTCATATACCATATGTTTCCAATCAGCTATTATTTCAGAATCACATGTCCAGCATTTAATTCTATTTGGTTTATAGATAACTGTAATGTTGTTAGGAGTAACAAAAGCTCTGTGCAAAAATTTCCAAGTGAAAATTTTCCAATATAATGAAGATGTAATTTTATCTGCAGATTTTAATATTAATTTCTTGTATTCTGCAGAGAAGTCTTCATTATTAATTTTTGAGGATTAGTTCCAATAGGAGTTGTCTAAATATGTGAAATCTAACTTAAGAATTTTATAAATTTGTGACAAACATGATTTTTTTTCATTGCATTATTATTATTTATTATGAATTCCAATAAATTGGAAACAATTTATTATCTAGGTTAAATTTCTTATTTACCTCTGTGTTCACAAAATCTCTCTATATTTGTAAAATCAACCATTTCTCAGAATCTTGATTGTATCTGGACCTTACATTTTCAACAGTATATATCAGTACCATTTAAGAATTGATGCCAGTAAAATAAATTACTTACTTGTTTCAATACAAGCATTTTGTTGAAGTTATACATTTTTAAGCAGTCATTTGTGTATGCAATTGAAAACAGAAAATATTAAGTCTTTAATACAATGGTTAGAATATATGAACTTTTGGAAAGAGGAAATTATGTTATTTAAATAGGGAATTTGAGAAGAGGGTGTAATACCATTTATGGAAAAATCTTTTAATAACCAGATAAAACTAGAGTCTATGTTCAGCTAACAAATTTTAAAAAATGCAAATGGCTAAATACTGAACTGTTAACATCAAATGGAACGAATAGCGAACAACTTCTGCAAAAAGAAATCCACTGAATAGCCATAGTTGGCCAACAACAAGGAAGTAACACAACACATAAGGTAAGGGAAGGGAAACCTATTAAATTTGCCCTATTCCTCACTGTAGTGTGATCTTGAAGTTGGTACATATAGTTGGGGGTCACAACCTTTCACATTTGGGGGGGTGGGGTGGTTATAGCCCCACCTTGGTTGCTTGTGTCCTTGATAGCTGACAATGGCCATTCAATGGTTTTATTTTCAGGGAAGTTGTTGTTCGCTATATGTTTCGTTTGATGTTTACCATTCTGTATTTAGTCATTCATAGTTTTTAAAATTCAGTAGCCAAACATATACCCATAAAACTAGTAGTTACTATTTTTTTTATAATTAGTTGTAATATATTTATTTACTTATAATATTTCTTGATGTGTTAGTTTCCATTCTGAATCATACAATAAATCTATCCACAATGGTATAACATTTACAGTTGTTGAAGTAGCATACAATTGAATATTAGGGAATAGTATTCTGCCATTATCCTAAACTTTTCTCTGCCAAACAAAGGAAACTTTTGATTTATTAGAATGTCAAAAAGTTTCAGTAGAATATTATTTATCTTCTTCATCATTTTTTGTTGGAAATAGTACTAAAGATTGTAAAACAAACAATATTTTACAGAGAATTGCCATCTTAATAAGCATTCATCAATATTCCATGGTAAAGAAGAATTTGTTACAATTTGTTGACTAAACTTAAAATTTTATCAACAGCCTGTTGAAAGTTTTGTTTGTATAATTTCTTTACTATTAGACATAATGTTTACACCAATGTATTTCATTTGATTGCTATTCCAATACAAGTTAGACTATTTTTCATATTTTTAATTTTTTAATTACTAATCTACTTAAACTTAAGTTAGAGATTTCTTCAAACTGAATCATAGAACTAATTCTATGTTTTAGTGAATTTTCTATATTTCCTGTTGTTAGTAAAATATCATCACTGAAGAGTTGAATCTTTAGTTTTAAATATTCTTTTATTTTGATATCATTAATGTTGTTATTGGATCTAATACTATTAGCAAAGGTTTCTATAGCTAATGCAAAAAAGTAAAGGTGATAATGGACAGACTTGTTTTGTGTCTTTTTGTAATTTAAAGCAATTAGAAAGAAAAGAACCTATTTAGCACAAGCACAAGATATATTTTATAACTTAGAAATTAATGCAATTAGCTCAAGTGACAAATTATACAGTTTAATTGTTTTAAACAGGTATGACCAATTTACTGAGTCAAAAGCCTTATCTGAATCGAGACTAATGATAGAAAGTTATTTTTATATTTTATTTGCATAGTCTGTTAATGTATGTATTCTTCTTATATTATCCTGTACTTGTGTATTTAAAATAACCCCAGTCTGATTGTTGTTAATTAGTTTAGGTATACGTAGATTAATTCTATTAGCTAAAATGGACATGAACATCTTATAGTTCACATTTAAAAGTGAGAAAGGTCTGTATGATGAACACTTTGTAGGATCCTTATCTTGTTTTAAAATAGGTGATATAAGGTAATATTTCCATGATGTAAAGTCTTCAGCAGTTGCTTTTATTTCTCTATAGACTTTATCTAATATTTTACTGCATCATCATGTACTTCATATAGTTCTGGTATAAAACCATCTATGCTTGGTGCCTTATTATTTTTTAACTTTTTTATTTAATCTTTTATTTCTGTTAAAGAGAATAGTCTGTCAATTTTTTTATTTGTTCACTTGTTAGTATATTATTTATATTTTTTCTTTAGAAAAGTTTCAGCTATATCGTCATTATCTAGGTTATTTGCATTATTATTTATATTTTCATAAAAGATTTTAAAGCCCTCAATAATCCTTTTAATATCTGTTCCATTTCCTTTTTTATTATTTATATGTGTTATAATTCATTTGATATGATTTAGTTTATACATTTTATTTGATCTACGAGCTAGCTTAATATCTTAAGGGGTTTATTGAATATACCTGAAGTTTAACTTTTTCCAGGTTTTTTGAAACTTTCTGATTTAGAATTTCAACATATTTTGTATTTAAGTGTTTATGTTTCAGACTGATTGATAATGTCATTTAACTTTAGATTTAACTTTAGTGTGTCTATTTTTAGCCTGTAGTGTATTCTATTCTTTGTTCCATTCACTTGTTTTACTAATATACCAGCTTGTAACTCTTCCAATTAAGTAAGCCTTTAGTCAATCCCACAGGACAATATTAGTTACTTCACCATTCATGTTTAGTTCTAGGAAATTTTGATCTCTTTAACATATCGGTCCTTGAATCCTTTTATTTTATAATGTACACTGGTAATCTCCTGTGATGTATTAGATTGTCAATTTTTTAAATATTATTAAAGATGTTAGTATTATAGTCCAATAATGGGCATGAAACTATTTAAACTTCTCTGATATGTGATAACAGATTATTTGAGACAAAAATGTTATTAATATTTGTTTGTGTTCCATATCTATATGAATAATGGATAAACTGATGTGACTTTGTTTTCCTTAGCTCATATATAGCCTTTAAATTTACTTTGCTTGTAGTATAGCATGTCTTTCCTGGGTGGTATTGTATGTCAAGTATACTATCAGAATGTAACTTAACATGCATATTTTGTGTCATTTGCCACATCTTATATATTTAATAGTACATTACTCAACTATGCCAAGATATCAGAAAGTGTGCCACCTAAATTAAGTTTCATCATAATAATAATTAGCTTTTAATAAGATGAATAATTTAAACTTTTAAACTCTAAGTGAGAATAAGTGACTCTAATTTCATATATAGCTAAAAGAATCAATTTTACCATCTCTTGTTGCATGTCTTTTCAAAGAAGTTAATAGATTCCAGTCCAATTTTTATTTTTTAGGATTTTAATTTTTCTGTATAAAGTCCATTGCGTATTCCAAGGTGTTAAAACTCTTACTTCCTTCGGGAGGGAGAATCTTTATTTTTGATGGAAACAACATTTTTGCTTTAATATTGTTGTTCTTTAAGCTTTTTATAAGTGGCATACATGCTTTTCTCTCGGACATCACTAATGTATAATAGCATTTATGGACATTAGGGAAACTGGAGAAATAATGAGGTTAGGCTGCAGTTGTCTGGATGAGGCAGAATGTAAGGGTATGAAAGAAGATCCAGTTGTAGATCCGGAAACCAAGAGATCTTTCTTAAGTGAGGCCTGATCAGGAGAACCAAATCTGTCTGGGTTAGTATGGAGTAATGACTACCACTGATTTGCAGGTTGATGTCTTCTGTAGAACTTTGGGAATTAGGTAAAGAAAGACATAAACCAGACTGGAGGGTCATGGGAAGACTACAGCATCCCTAAATGACTGATCTTCTGGAGGAACTAGGGCAAAGCAGTTTCTCCACTTGCTGTTGGAAGATGTGGCAAACAAATCTCAGCAAGGAAGGCCCCAGTGACTGGAAATCTCTTGAGCCACAGATGGACTGATGGAATACTGATGACATGGCTTCAATGCATTACAAAATGCTGCTCTTTTGCTTGTTTCAGCTGAATAATCATGATGAAACCGGCCTCTTGTTTCTGGTACATTTCCTACTTTTTTGGAAGTCTACAGTTTTGAAAAAAAAAAGTATTATTTACTAGGAAACTTCATCCAGTGTGATTGTTGTAGAAAATCTCTGTGGAATAGGGTGTTAATCTTTCAAGACATAATTTCAAAAATACTAGCATTTAACGGTGGTCCCCTGTTCTACTTTTGATCATAATGCTCTCATTTTAAAATTTGAAACTGCCTTCAAAAAACTACCATTTATGACTATAATTCATGCTTAAATAACCAAGTTAAAAGAATTTAAATCCTGGCTACTTTCTGAAGTATTTTTTAATTAAAATAAATAATAGAGATAAAGCCAATGTAATTAAGGTTTGGGATTCATTAAAAGCTTATAATTTTTTGTAAATCTTTTTCCTGGTACAAACAAAAATTGAAAGAAAGGGAATGACAGCTGGTAAATATTCAGTCAGAGTTTATATATATATATATATATATATATATATATATATATATATATATATATATGGGTCTACTTCACATGGTTGACAGGCCATATGATCGACACTCATTTGGTCGACAATTCATTTGATCGACAAGCACGTTATGTTGGGGGCTTCGCCCCCACACCCCCCAATGTGGGGGGCAGTGCCCCCCACAACCCCCTAACTATATATATCAACTCCAGGGTCACACAACATTGGGGAGGGGGGCAAATCTGCTTGTCGACCAAATGAACTGTCGACCAAATGAGTGTCGATCATATGGCCTGTCGACCATCTCAGGGAGACCCATATATATATATATATATATATATATATATATATATATATATATATATATATATTCTGACCTCCTATAACATAAAACAGCTTTAATATTGGAAAAACTAAAATTAGCCTCATTTGCCATGTCACCAAACACATGTACAAATTATCCAAAGGAGTCAAAATACAATTTAAAAGTAATAATATTCACTTGTAAAACAGAACCCACCTGAAATAAATGATAATCACTTTATTACAAAGAAGTCTGACATAAAATTAAACAACTCAAAACTAACAAAGCTCCTGTTATTGATGAAACAATATCTAAAATTTCTAGATTATTTTCTCCAAATATCATTCAAATTTTTCAAAAAGATTGTTAAAGAAATTAAAAAAAATCCAAATGACCCCCCCCCCCCCTTTCAGGGAAATGCTTTCTAATCATTCCCAAACTAAAAAAATCCACAATTGTGTTCTTTCTATAGACAGATTTAAATCATAATTAATGACTATAAAATCCAGTTTTACTGATAAACTAAAGGAACCTCTATCCCAGATAATCAACATGGACAAGACTGGTTTCATACAAACACATGATAATAACAGAAGAATATTAACCCTTATAAAAATTATAAATAGTGTAGATACTGAAAAAGTTGGATCTATTTAAATCTTAGAATAATTTGAATTTCCTTTGCTATTAATTTCTCTTTTAATAAATGTATATAACAATAATAAAGCATGCACTGAAGTAGGGCAATTCACTTCTGAATTTATTCCTTTGACTACAGAAACAATAGAAGGTTGCTCTTTGGCTTCTATTTTGTTTGCTATTCAAAATATCTGTTTATAAATTGAAAGAAACTTACAAACAAATAAATATAATAACAATGTCAAACAAACCTCATTCGTAGATTATATAGGTATCAATATAATGAAAAACAAGAATTATAAACAAGGAAATTTTAGAAATCATTACAAATCCAACTCTTAAATGAGATAAAATGACAATATCTTTTGAAGACAGATTACAATAAATAAAATGGTTCTATTTTCAAAAATGCTTTATATATATATATATATATATATATATATATATATATATATATATATATATATATATATAATTCAAGCCCTAGTCCTCTCTCCAGATAAAATGGAAACAGAGGAAATTAATAAACAGATACTAACATTCTTTTGGTTTCCAAAAAAAAAAAAACTTGGGTAGATTTTCAACAACATATCAGACTACAGGATTCAGGAGGAATAAACTATCCAGGTATAGACACTTATGTTAAAGAGTAATTTTCAAAATCTATATTAAAATGGATAGATCTTAAGTACAATTTGAATTGGAAGAAGTTACAGGTTTCACTCTTCAGTACAAAAAATTAAAACTGAAAATATTAATATTATCAAGCCAAATAACTCCTTTTGGTATTGTGTAACTATATTCAGTTTAATATCCTTAATCCAGCATAATCTACCTATTTGAATCTTATTCTGAAAACATTTAGAATAACACTCTTGATAAAACTTATATACTTAAATTAATAACTTGGAAACTAAAAAAAAATTATTTGCTGGCAACACTGCTTCAATGATAAGAACATTGAAGAGATGCAGCATCTCATAAATGAATATAACATAGATCTACAAGACTAGATACATTTGCAGAATATAACAGCACATGCACAGGATGAATGCCTGATCCTTGCATGCTCTTAATATAAAGAAAGCTCCAAATTGCTTCAACTTTTCCATGAAATTATATATAACTGTTGACAAATAGAATATATAACCCCTAAACTTTATAAAATTATTTCAACATATAATACTAATTTAAATGATAATTTTTGGAATTATACTACAATAGGTCTGAGCACATCTGTAACCACAGATAACAGAATCCAATTATTGAGATCAATCCATCCATCCTCAACCTCTTTTTCCAATTTTGCACATGGGGTTAAGGTGTCACGTTCAGCAGTGACAACCATCTCGACCCAAGGTTCACACTGCCAAATGGCCAGCCCTGCCACAGTAATTCATTCGTTCCACTCACTCGCACACACACTCTTGCCTACGGCCAATTTAGAGTGTCCAATCCTCCTACCAGCTATTGAAATCTATAAGAAATATATATTAGACTCATTATTAGCATACTTTTATAGAGAAATTCCTATATAGATCCTTTTTAACACCCAAAATAATAGCCAAAATTACAAAAATAAGAATGTTGAATGCTAGTTTGTAATGCAGATTGGACAGATACATTTTGTGACTGCTCTTCTATACAATCCTTCTGGAACAAAATAGAAGATTTCTTGAAAGCTTTATGGTTTGATTATTCCTCTCTAAAAAATTTACTAATTCCATTTAATTTAGTTGAAAATCACAAAAAGAACAATGAAAATCATTATCTACTATGGACAATGTTAGTGGTGGCAAGAAAAAACATAAAAAAAGAAATGGAAAAAGCCTTCACCACCTCAATTTGAAGAATTCTTGACTTGTTTACAAGAAACAGTCAGCAAAGAGATCAGAATAAATGAGAGCAGGCTATATCCTAAAACCCTTATCAAGAATCCATGGGCAAAATGTTATTACTTAACGATTCATATCAGCACAACTTCACTTTTTGCAATTGAACACTTTATACATTTGTTTTGTAATAGGAGCTTCCTCTAATTGAAAATTTAAAATATGAAACTACTAAACAATATTTTCCAGGCATGCTCTATATATTGGAAATCGTTCTTAAAGTTGATATTTGACATTTCTAGAATTATACTAGCATTTAACAATGAATGTGTTGTGACATTATTATTCAAGTTCAATAAAAAGAAAAAATTTGGGGAAAAGTGCTATGGACTCTCTCAGTTATATTGCTTCTTTCAACAGATTAATCCATGTCATTCCATCAATATATATTTCAAGGACTCCACACAATTTACCCTCTTCGGAATTTCAGAAATAACTGTGACACATATTTTTGTCTGTCTGCTTCTGTCATCTATAACCACAATTTTAACTTCTAAAAGTTGCAACATTGCTTCTATGGTGGTTATTCTGTTTTACCTCTTTCATGTCTTCCTTCCCTTGAAATCAAACAGCTGGTTAAGAATGGCAGCTAAGGGCTGCTTCCACTTTTTCCATTCTTTACCTGACCTTTTCATATAGTCCAATAAATCAGTATTAATCTTGTGCAGTTCTGACATTATTGGCTGAAATTTCTCCTTCCATGCTTCCCATTGACTTTTAGTCAGCAAATTTTCAGTGTTAGTTTTAAGACAGTCCTCCTTATCCCAGAATTTAGCCTGATCTTGCACCAGCTCTACCCCACCACCTTGTTTTGTTTTTGTCATAAAAGCAGAAATAATAAACCACAATACCACCATGCCTTGTAGATGAATCTATTTTGACAAAGAGAGAGAGAGAGAGAGAGGTCAGTTTAAACAATCCCCACTTGCTCCCTGCACTAACAGGAATCCATATCGAAATTTGTTAAAGAACAAACTGTTTTTGTAAAGACAATAACACAACACTGTATACAGTCTTACAATGTTCCCATTAAACATACTGTAAAGGTAAGTATTGAAGATGATGCTTACTTTTGACATTTCCAATTTATCAGAATTTATTTGTCTAGCAAAAAATTCATGAAATAGGGGAATACAAAATAGTCATGCTAGAGCATCAAGCGGTACTCATAAACAATTCTCATGGCTAAAACTCAAAGGTATATTGGAAATGTTTTAGTATTTTTATATAACATGCATTTTTTATGGACTCTGTATATAGTTTTATTTGCCCTTAGTTGATTGTTTTGTTGTAATGAATTCTTACTGATTTAAAATGCAATAAAAGTTAAAAAAAAAAGATGATGATCAACTGATAAATCTATCATGAGTTCCATTTGTATGATTAAGTACGATAAGTACAGTCCTCAGAAATGCTAGAATTTAAGTATGATTACAGAGAAATATACTGTATACAAAGTCTAAATGGGTGAATCTTGGAGTGTAAACTCTTCTCCAAAGTTCAGCAGTTTCACAGTTTATATTGTGTGTGTGTGTGTGTGTGTGTGTGTGTGTGTGTGTGTGTGTGTGTGTGTGTGTGTGTGTGTGTGTGTGTGTGTGTGTGTGTGGGGCAGGGGCTTATTATATTGACAAAATGGTATCTACAAATTTTCTAAAATATATTCACTATGAAACCACACTTGTCAAATCATCTTACCAACTACATACAATTTTATTTTTATTGTTATTAAGGCTAAAGGAGTGTATTCACATTTTGGCAGGTGTTACTCTTTGCCCACAGATTTAGTAATATTTGCAGCATGTACAAAATACATGCAGGTAGAATGTTTAGCAGTTCGCATCTACGCTTCATTCTGTCTGGTTTTTCTTTGCTCAGTTTTAATGCACTTCCACTTTTGCTACAATTAGCTATGAAAGAATCAGATACTTATCTGCTCACTGCATTCTACAGCCCTGTTATGGAGGGTTTTCTTTTTTTTTTTTTTGATTTTGTTGTTACAAAGTCATCTGTTTCTCTTGTTTCCAGTTAGAAGTGATCCTCTCTGCACTAAAATATCTCACTAATACTTTAGCTGCCCTCCCAGATTGAGCTATGAAACCATGCTAACCACACACAGCCTGCAAACATTCCCTGCCATGAACAAATTAGGTCTTTTTAGATTGGAGTGGACTGTTCATAGGATAGTATGCATCTCTTAACTAGTGACTATTTCATCATATTATTCCCTGTAGTGAGATGTGCATACTCTGTATCTAGCCACCTTTTCATGGGCATACCTCAAAGGCCAACATGAACAATAATTACCTGAATGCCCACAACAAAGCCCAAAGTCTCAAGTTAGCAAGGCTTACTTTAATAAAAACATTCATAGACAATAACAGTGTTTTCTGGAAAGTGAGTACGATAGGACAATTGAAGATAACATCCTGGATTTTATCGATGCCCTAAAGCTAAGAGGGGGCTACAGACACCTGATGTCTGGTACCATGCAAAAGGACTGACCCAAAAAGACTGATGGCCTACTGGGTAAAGCACTGTGGAATTAGTTGAGTCTACAGCAAGGGACAAGTCATAAGAATCACCCACAACCTTGATTAATGGCATTAAAGACACCCTGAGGTCCAAAAGGAAAATTATCTGAACAGCAAAAGCCTTCACAACCCTTTGGGTGAGTATTCTCCTTTTGTACATAAGTGAGACCAGAACATAAAACACTTGGTAGAGAAAATAACACTCCACTCCTTCATGAAGCAGTGACCCATGCAGCGGGAACTTATTTATGTGGGTTCTGTTCAGATTGCCAGCACACACACCAGGAACAGCAAAATATACAGCACAAAAAGTTGGAGTAACTGCAAATCTGTAGAGATTGTACATATCACACAGTAACCTCCTACGAACCTATGAACCAGTGTTCACCATGTTTTAACTTTTATGTAGGGGAAATATTTCAGTGGCTCAACAACCATATAAATAAAACGCTGTAATCTATTAAAAGTAATTTTTCAGTAAGACTCTTTGAGCACAACTGTAAGCAAAACATGTGACAAATTTGTTATTCATGCAGTGGAAACTGTTGTTTCAAACCTTTTTGGAGGGAGCTACAATGCTATCTTAGAAAAGCATAACCTTTCCTAAAACATCAGGCTGAATGCTTGCAAAACCTAGCACTCAATGAGAACACATTACTGTTTGTATGACTGAACACTGGAGACATTGCAAAAAAAATAACAGATTTGGTGAATCCTAAGGTGCAAGTTTCTTTGGAGTGCAGCACTTTTACAGGATTTTCACTGCCTCACAATTTAGCTTCACTTATCATCAGCCCAGTTAAACTTATGTTTTTTGTGTAAATATTTCTCATGAAGTCAAGACCTTATCAGATAGGATCTGTGATGGCAGTTTGTCTTCCCAAAAAAAAAAAAAACTTATTTACCAAAGAAGTCAACTTGTTTCTTTAACTTTGTCAGAGAACCTGAAGCTCTTACACTAGCTGGTTGTTTATCCCAGTTCCTAATTCCCATGTGCAGAAAAAAAAATCCTTTTCATGTTAGTGTGATATTCTTCTATGACCATAAGCACATTACTTTTCCTTGTATCTAGCTATGTAAAGAGAAAGTGATACCTACATGGCCTCCAGGGCCCCATCCTAGAGGCTTATCTGCCCTCATGAGGTACTCACTGTATAATCAGCAGAAGAGTTAATACTCTAAATGACCCCCAGAGCCCCATCCTACAGGCTTTTATATGCCCTCATGAGGTAGCACACCTCTTATTTTTATGCAAAGTACCTAGCCCTTAACCTTGCACTCTATCCTTGTGTGGGGATTGATTCCCCAACAGCACAAGGTTTGAATTTGTATTGATATGAGGAATAGAATCAAACGTTTTTGCCAGATTCAAGAAAAGAATAGCTATTGAGATATTATCAAATGCATCTACTACAGGAGTATAAAAAACTAATTAGTTTAGAAATGCAGGACTGATTCTAGATAAACACAAGCTAGTTAACATCCTTAATCTGCCTCTGATCACAGGATGCACAACAAGCTATCTGGTCTATAATTATCTAAGTCACCAGTTTCACCACAATTGGATATTGGAGAAATGTTACATTTCTTCCAGCACTTGGGTACATACTCATGATCAAATGTTAGTTAATTTAATGCCTTAGACATGGTATTATGGCTCCCTTATTTGGCTTAACAAATAGCCATCACATCCATAATGGTCACCTTAAGTCGGCTTTAATTTTATGTAAGGAATCAGATATACACCCTTGTGATGTAACAGGACAACTGTATTCACATGGTTATATTTCTTTCAAAATATTGATGGTGTCAGTCAAAACATAATTAGAAAAATGATTTGCAAACAATTGAGAATGAACTTTTGGTTAGTAATGGCACTGTTATTTGCCTTAAAAGTAGTGTCATGTGTATTGTTATATCCGAAGATCCTAAAATATTGATAAAATGATTTTCATTGCCTTTGGTGTACTGATCAAGATGTAGCCATATTTCTATTTGGTCTTCTTTAATTCCGACTTGCCTTTTGCATGCATCTTATTGTATCTAACTTTATTCTCTAAAGAATAGAATGTCCTGCAAGATAGCAGAATTATTTATTTCTCCTTGCCAGACTTTTCAGATTCTTCCCAACCATGATGCCTTTTTCTTTGTGTTACGACAATCCTACTATTATATGATCTGAGGATCTTACTGGTTAGCGTGGTTATAAGTTGGGCAACTTGATATTTGGAATGTTCTCAGATCAGGTATGGCAGAACATATGCTATAGATGCCCAAATTCGAACAAAGGAAATGCAATTTCATTTTGAAGACTTTTGGGGCTGAAAATATGTCTGGGGTACATTTACATCACCAGTCAGTATAGCTGGATTATTAGAACCAACTTCATAACTCAGATTTAAACTCAAATACTTCTGATGGGTGATGTTTGGAACTCTGTTAGAAACCTACCACAGTAATGTTTTGTCTAGCCATAGTAATATTTACTAAAATAATTTCTTTTAAAGAATTGTTAATTTTTAATGATGAATTCAAGCTGTAGTAAACATAAAAAGAGACTATCAGCAGATCTTTTTCTCCTGTAATGAAGATAGGAGTATATCTTGGGATATTAAAGAATAAACAATGTAGGCTAAGCCAAGTTTAAGTTTCAATGTTCACATCTATGCTTTTTTTTGGTTTACATATTTTCTGTATTCAATAGCCTTTTATCTATTTCTGGCATATCTATTTTCACACCAGGTAGATCTACCTGGTGTGAAAATAGAACCCACAACCTTCTACACCAAAAGTGAATGTTCTACCTGCTGTGTCACTGACACTGCAATGTATGCTAAATCTCCAAATTACAGTGAATCTGTTTCTGTGGTTATCTGGGGAATGGATGGAAGCATTTGGTCAGGGGATGTGTGAACCATTGGGTCAGCCCAAACACAGACTTACACCAGGGCTACAACTCAGTATCAGGAATGCATGATGTGCAGTGTTGTTCCTCACTTCCTTCAGTTTTGTGGTTTCTGGTTTTAAGTTTACTTGTACTACCACTGGAAAGTGCAATTGCAAACTCCACCCAAACCCCACCTTCTTCCAGTCTGCCAGGCCTTTTTTAATGTAGTCATAATGCAGTCGGGAGTGGAGGATTTACCAGATAACTTTTTTATTAATAAAAGTTAATTGTGAACATACAACAAGGGGTGCGGATGGTATGGGGGAGGCAGTCATCTTTCTGCATATGATATGGACCTCTTCCAAAGGGTTTTTTATAGTAAACCATATCAGCCAAATCCACACACATGCACATTCCCACCCTGATGGTACTACAGTTAACTAATGCCCTATTACTTCTGCCTGCATAGAAGCTACACCTTGCTCTATATGTGTGGTCTGACCCTCCCAATGTTGCAACCTTAACTTCCCAGGTGCTTACAACATGACCCTCCCCATGCTTGCAGCCTGAAGTTCTCCAGTGCCTGCAGCCTTATGGTCTTCCATGCCTGCAGCCTAATAACCTCCCATGCCTGAAGCCTGACACCCTCCCTTGCCTGCAGCCTGATGCCCTCCCTTGCCTGCAGCCAGATACTCTCCCATGCCTGCAGCCCAGTGCCCTCCCTTGTCTGAAGCCCAATTCCCTGCCATGTCTAAAGTCTGATGCTCTGTTATCCCTGAAGAGTGATTTCCCCCCATGCCTGCAGCCTCGTGCCCTTCCTTGCCCGAAGCCTGTTGTCCTCCCATGCCTAAATCCTGATTCCCTCCCTTACCTGTTGCTCATTTCTCTCTCATGCCTACAGCCTGAAGCACTCCCACGTTTGAAGTCTGCTTTCATCACTTAAGTCTTTATGCCCTCCTATGCCTGAAATCTGATGCCCTCCCATACCTACAGTCTAATGTCCTCTCACACCTACAGCCTGATGCCCTCTCACACCTACAGTTTGATGCCTTCTCACACCTATAGCCTGATGCCTCACATGGCTGCAGCTTGATGCCCTCCCTTGCCTGCAGACTGATACTCCCCCATGGCTGAAATCTGATACCCTGCAATGCCTGAAATCTGATGCCTTCCCTTACCTGAAGCCTGATGCCTCCCTTGCCTGCAGCCTGATAATCTCTCACATCTCCAACCTGATGCCCTCCCATGTCTGAAGTTTGATGTTTTCTCATATCTGAAGTCAGATGATCTGTGCCTGAAGCCTTATAACCTCCCTTGCCTGCAGCCTGATACTCTTCCACAGCCTGAAGCCTGATTCCCTGCAATGCCTAAACTCTGATGCCTTCCCTGGCCAGATGCCTAATGCCCTCATATACCTGAAGTCTGATGCTGTATCATGTCTGAAGTCTTTTGCTCTCCCATGCCCAAAGCATGACTTCCACACATGCCTGCAGCCTGGTGCCATCCAGCACATGTAGTATGGCTTCTCTTAATTTCTGTTCCCTGAGTCTGTACCCATATTTCAGCCTGCAGCTTATCTTATTCTTGGAAAGCCATCGCGGGCTTTTCAACTTAAATAACAATACAGTTTTAAACTCCCTTTTTACTGTGGCACCTTTTGTATTCTTCTATTCAGAAATGCAAAAGGATGTTTTAGCTTGCACAAATACAACATGAAAAGAACTGCTCTGACACAATTCTTCATTGCAAAGATGCAACAGATCTCTTTAACACTGCATTATTTTTTAATACATCTGCTTTTATGGTGGACAAACAGAACTGGAGATTGTTGATGTAATGTGGAGTCCCTTTATAGGTAACAGCAAAATGGTGGCAAATAACCATCAGGCGCCTTTGTCAACAAACTTAGAAATTCAAGTGTCTGTCATTCCTGATACTTTGTCAGCTAATCAAGGGGTAGTATCCTTAGCTGTTTCTAAATGAACATAACTAACATCTCTTTAGCTGCAGTTATAGCAAGATTAACATTCCTGTGCTCTTACAATATGAACACCTACATCTTTACTCATTCTTTTATGTCTGCTAATATTCTGACATTTGTATATTCATAAATGTTACCAGTCAGAGCCCAAGTAGCACATTATTACCATCAAAAGCAAACCTGATGCTGCAAGCTGCGGTGGGTACTCAGGGTTAAGTGCCACTCTGGCCCAGTCCACACATAACAGGTGCATCAGGGTGATTGTGGGGCCTTCAGTTTTAAGTTAGACTCAAACTTGAACCTTGGCAAGGAAATAATTAGTAATAAATAGCTCACCATCAGCTGAGTACTGGAGCTTGATTTCCTCTTCTGAAAAATTAGAGACAGAAAGGTTGATAAAATGCATTTGAAAAATAAAATGAAAAGAATGACATGGGAGTTGGTTTGCTTTAAATATAAGCATCTTACTTTTTTCAGTGGGTAATGATAACAATTGCTGTGAGCTAAAAACCTGGCTGCCATTAAAATGTGTTGTTTTAACTTCAGAAATGTATTTACCCCATGAAAGCCTTAAGGGGACTGCATAAACGACTACTTAAACATGCATTATCTCTTATTCCAGCACCAGTACAAAATAAATTTTAAACAAAATATTACTTATTTATAAATCAAAGTGTAAAGTAAAAAAAAAAGAATTCTTAAGGTAAGTGCTATCAAGGTAGAAACAATGTACAGAAAAGGTGCAGTTTTTTTCTTCTGCTAAAAGCATGCATTTTGCTGTCTGTGGTACCCTTGTCTCATATGTCACTTTGTTTAAGGAATTCTTTCCAACACCTTGTGTGTGTATCACTTTGGGAAGCCAATTAAATGGTTCTGTCTTTCTTTCTTCCTAAATAAGCTCATGAATAAACTACTCATGCCTTGATAATTAAGACTTAATTAAACCATGGTGCCATTAATACATTTCAAACTCATTTTGACAGATGTCTACTTCTGCACATCAAGCTGTGTGTAAATGCAGAAAGTTTCACACAGAGGTGTAATAACATCTGAACACCTGTGGGTCCCATTTACACCGACAGAAATGTGGCAGCCCATAAAAAGCAGATATTCAGACTCCTAGTGTCTCTCAGTGGTTGGAGTACTCACAGAAAGAGCCCCCACTGAATAGGTGAACACCTTAATTTAAAGCTGTTTAAAGTAGGCAGCAATGACATATGAAAGGGTGTTAAATTGTTGGTCAGTAATTTCCAAACTCATAAGTCCAAAAGAAAGCCACAAAAACATAATATTAACTACTGGCTCTTGGCTCTAAACAACTATAGACTAAAGGGAAGGCAGCACTTTCAGGCAAAGGTAATACTGGGTGGACAGTTGTATTGTGTTTTTGAGAATGTGCCCTTTCCACTGTGCTCATTTAACTGGAAATGCAGAGCAGTACCTGTATTCCAATGGTTGACTTACAGTTCACATCTTATGGGCATTATAACTGCATGTATTCCCATGTTATAAGTGTGCTAACCATATCAGTCTTTAAGTTTCCAGGAAATTGTACTGTGCCCAGAAACGAGGTTGAATCACTGGTCAGATCTGCATGTGGAACGTAACTAGGAATATCAGTCTCGTAATGGGTACTGCTTCTTTGCATATGATATTTTTTTGTATTAGTACCTGCACAGATTTAGACAGAACGTCTTATTTTACCAGACCCCAGTGGTGCAGAATGGCCTGTGATGATCAGCTAAGTCGCATTACCATTCAGTGAATCAGTGACGTGCTATGCAAATGTATGTGCATGCAAAGATCCTGTTTTTATCAGCTTAACACATGAAGAGTTGACATCATCACAGCTTCCAAATGTATAAATATATATATATATATATATATATATATAGATATAGATATAGATATATATGCAAAAAAGGAGCACCATTCAGTCTTACTTGCCACTGACTGTTTCTCAGAATGTTCCATCTCTGCCTGCTTTTCTCTCTGTTTTTATCACTAGGAGAGAAGAACTATGAAACCATTATGGAATGTTTGCTGGTTTTAGGTAGAAATTAACATGACAATGAATTTGGAGGATTTTGAGCCCGGCAAAGATATAAGGAAAATGAATCCAATGTATGTCACTGAAATATAGAAAAAAAAATTATTTCCTTTTCCAGTACCTGATGGTCGGAATTTGAAAAACGCAAGGTGGCTGAGCTGCCTTTGCACTTCTGGATGTCATGTTATTGATTTCCTATGATGCTAATTATATAAGAACACAAGCCTTTTAAGGGCAACAAAGTTAATCTTTTTGTGTATGGGCTTGGCTTGCTACAGTAGAAGGGGTAAAAATCTTAGCATGTAACTGGTGATACTGGATGTAGCCCAGTCCTTATGCAGTACAGTGCTGGCTTAAACAGCAAATCTCATCATGAACTGATCCCAGACCTGAAACTGAAAAACTTTTAGGTCATGTAATTCTTGTCCTTTGGCACTTAGTAGCTATTGACCCCTAACCTGTTGCCTCAAACATTTGAGATACTGTGTGCATATATCAGAAACATGTCTAAGGCATCCCCTAAGGGCCTTATTTACCCAATTCTACTTTCTATTCCTGATAGCAGTTTTTCACCTTTTTGTATCATCAGTTCATATAGTAATAAAGTTACTATGTTATTAAGATAAATAAGCAAGCGACACTCCAATCCTTTCTCTTTCTCTATTACCCCTTTTTGCTATTTCTTTTTTTCAAAATTTGATTCATCTGTTTTAGCTTTAGCAGAACTGAGTTCTGAAAATATAAAACTTTTGTTCAGCTCCTATGAGTTTATACATAAGCTTCATGGTTTTTCCTAAAACGTGTGCTGCTTGCTATAAATTCAGCTGATCTGGCATTTTGAGAAAGTCTAAACCATATCAAACAGAGACCATTGTGCCAACTTCACTCTGCACATAATTTCTGTCTCTCTTCTGTGCAGCCATTGATAGCAGTGGGGGTAGTTTCAGCTCATCACTGACATCCTGTCTTGCCTTATATAAGTGGTACATTTTGAGTTATCTCTGCTTAATATCAGAGCTTTGGACGGCTTTAATCTACCTGAAATCAGCTGGACGTATAAGTGAATTTAAGTACACTTTTATCTGCTCTTTTGCATATAGTACTGCATTTCATTTATTTATTTGTGTTTTTCACTGAATATTAACTCAACTGAAGTTGTGACTGTCTCTCTACAGAGTACGTTTTAGAATTTCTGTGCAGCCATTGATAGCAGTGGGGGTTAGTTTCAGCTCATCACTGACATCCTGTCTTGCTTTATATAAGTGGTACATTTTGAGTTATCTCTGCTTAGCATCAGAGCTTTGGCCGGCTAACATCTACCTTAAATCAGCTGGACATGTAAGTGAATTTAAGTACAAATTTATCTGCTCTTTTGCATATAGTACTGTATTTAATTTATTTATTTCTATTTTTCACTGAATATTAACTCAACTGAAGTTGTGGCTGTCTCTCTACAGAGTACTTTTTAGAATTTCTGTGTAGCCATTGATAGCAGTGGGGGTTAGTTTCAGCTCATCACTGACATCCTGTCTTGCCTTATATAAGTGGTACATTTTGAGTTATCTCTGCTTAATATCAGAGCTTTGTCAGGCTAACATCTACCTGAAATCAACTGGACGCATAAGTGAATTTAAGTACACTTTTATCTGCTCTTTTGCATATAGTACTGAATTTATTTATTTGTGTTTTTCACTGAATATTAACTCACCAGAAGTTGTGGCTGTCTCTCTACAGTTGGTGGCTTTGAAATTGCCCGCCCCTCTTGTAAATTTGTATTTGAATACTCCTTCTGGACCCATCTCATTTGCTCACTCAACTGAGTGCAATGAGATCATATTCTGATTTCAGGCACTCCTACTGTGTACAAAGAGAGCATTTGGGAAGGACAACCCCTGTAGCCTCTTAATCCTGCTCTGTTCCTTCCCTCAAAAAAAAAAAAAAAATATATATATATATATATATATATATATATATATACACACATTATTCATCTGCTCTTACTGTAACTGTCTTAGTTGCTCCTCTGCATGCTGTTATTTGTTCAGTCGCTTACTTACTTTGCACTTATTACTGCTTGTTAATAGCCTTCTAATTTACTGCCTTCTGCACTTGTTTTTTAGTCATTTGTTAATTTAATTGCATTTATTCGAACTGTATTTGCCGTAGTGTTACTACACGCTCAGGTGTGCTGGCCTGCACTACAATTTTAATTGTATTTACTGCTGTTTTAGCTGCTTTTCTGCTGGAGGGATAGATTCCTATCCCAGAGACTTCCCATACTCTGGAACAGGCTACCCATCTATGTCAAGCAAAGTTCTTCATTATCACTCTTCAAGAAAAATCTTGATGAGTGGATGGGAAACAGGAAATAGACCCTGGGGATCACTTCTGTGTCTCTGCTCGACAGTGGCACAGGAAAATAACTTTCCTAGGTGGCGTAAGCTAGGGAACCTTGTTGGCTAGGCTTACGTAGGCCCTTGGGCCACTAGCCTAGTACCTACCTATGAACAAAAAAAAAAAAATTCTAAGCTTGTTTCCTGCCTTTCCTGTAACTAGTCAAGTCCAGATACAGACTTGCTGTATCCAGGACTGTCGGTAAGCTTATTAGCCCCCCAAGCCTTTCTGTGTTGGAGGGAAGCCTTCTAGCTTATCAGTGGGAGTGGTAATAACTAGGTAGCCTATCTACCATGGGAAGAGTGGGTTTTGGCCCTGAAATTGTAGTTCATTGGCCATTTGGGCAGTTTTTCCATCTCTTTCTGGTTAAAAGCCCGTTTTGCATTTGGTCCCCGCCTTTCCTATAACTAGTGTAATCCAGGTATAGATTTGCTGTATCCAGGACTGTTGGTAAGCTTCTGATCCCCCCCAAGCCCTTCTGTGTTAGAGAGAAGCCTTATAGCTTATCAGTGGGAGTGGCAAGCACTAGGTAACCTATCAACCACAGGAGGAGTGGTTTCTGGCCCAGAAATTATAGTTTATTGGCCGTTTGGGAAGCTTTTTCATGTCTTTCAACCTTCTGATTTAAAAGTCTGTGTCTGTGCTTGTTTTCTGCCTTTCCTGTTACTAGTCTAGTCCATGTACAGAGCTGCTGTGTCCAGGATTGTTAGTATGCTTCTGAGCCACCAAGCCTTTCTGTGTTGAAGAAAAGCCTTCTAGTTTATCAGTGGGAGTGGTAAGCACTAGGTAGCCTATCCTCCACAAGAAGAGTGAGTTTTGGCCCAGAAATTGTAGTTTATTTGGCCGTTTGAGCAGTTTTCCCTCTCTTTCACCTTACTGGCTTAAAAGCCTAAGTTTGTACTTGTTCCCCACCATTCCTGCAACTAGTCTAGTCCAGGTAAAGGTTTACTGTATTCCAGGACTCTTTGTAAGCTTCTGAGTCCCCCAAGACTTTTTGTGTTGGAGGGAAGCCTTCTAGCTTATCAGTGGGAGTGGTAAGCATTAGGTAGCCTATCTACCACAAGAGGAGTGGTTCCTGGCCCAGAAATTGTAGCTATTGGCCGTTTGGGCAGTTTTTTTTCCATCTCTTTCCACATTCTGATTTAAAAGCCGCACTTGCACTTGTTTCCCATCTTTCTTGTAACTAGCCTAGTTCAGATACAGAGTTGCTGTATCCAGGACTGTTGGTAAGCTTCTGAGCCCTGCAAGCCTTTCTGTGTTGGATGAAAGCCTTCTAGCTTATCAGTGAGAGTGGTAAGCACTAGGTAGCCTGTCTACCATGAGAGGAGAGGTTCTTGGCCCAGAAATTGTAGTTTATTGACCATTTGGACAGTTTGTCCGTCTCTTTCAACTTTCTGGTTTAAAAGACAACATCTGCACTTGTTTCCCATCTTTCCTGTAACTAACCTACTGGGTAGCACTAGTAAGCCTTAAACTGAAACAAGCCTTCTAGCTTAGGAGAGAGACTTTGGCGTGATTATCAGTTTTCTGTACTTTCTTGCTGTACTTAACTGTTTTCGCCTAAACACAGATTTTCCAATGTTTATTGTGATTTAAAAGCTTGTTTTTTCACATATTGTACTTATCTGACTGCCTGCACTTTTAAAAAGTTATTTTTTTGTTTAAATAATTTGTTTAACTGTTGTAGGCTACACACTAAAGTGCGATAGCCTTTTCTGGTCGTTTGTAGTTGTTTAAAGCTGTTTTAAGTGTATTTTTTACTGTTTTTGCCTTATCTTTTCAAAAAAACATTTTTGTTTCCCACCTTTCTAAACTAGTATAGTCCAGTTTTCAGGCTGGTGCTGAATTCAGGGCTGTGATACTAGTTTCTGAGTTGCCCATTCCTTACTTGGCTAGAAGGAAGTCTCTCTGTTCACCTGTGAGAGAGGGGAGCTTTGAACAACTTCTATGTCCCTGGAGGAGTGGTTCCAACCCAAAAGTTAGTAGTTCATTGGCCATTTTGGGATAATTTCTATCTCTTTCATTTCCCTACTACAAAAAACACTTTTGCACAGTTTTGCGCACTGGGCAGTGCCGGTTAGCTATGGTTAAATTATTCCTGGCTCCACTAAGTCTACTCTTCAGTTTTTCCCTTGAAACTAGTCTAACTCTCAACCTAAGCACTCGAAAAGCATCTTACAGCCCAGCACTTGCTCAGACCTAATAGCAAGCACTAATATACCCGAACACTGATTGCCCAGCAGGGCAAGGCTCTTTATTCATCCCTCACCAACCAAGCAACTCAGCAGCTCACCCTACTATTCAGGTATGACCAAAGGGAAACTTCAGGTGCACTCTCCAGTCCAGCTGGTGAATCTGGGTATCCCAAGACAATGTTACAACTGCCTCATGCACACAGACAACCCTCTCCTCCTACTACAAAACACTAACATATGTGAGAGATGCAATTATGCAGCCAAATTGGAAGCTAAGCTGTCTCCACCCAATTCTGGAAAAGACAGTCAAGAGGAGAAGGTTAACACTTGCACCACAACTCCAGCCGCACACAGACCTACTAAAACAGCACTGGCAAAAAATACACATAAATACAGGGGCGGCTCGTGGCATAGGGCTGCCGGACTGCAGCCCCCTCAAAAAGAAAAAAAGAAAGAAAAAGAAATGAAAAATAAAAAAAAATATTTTTTTAAAATTCGCGGACTTCGCGCATAGACCGAGTCCCGGCTTATCGGTCTATGCGCATGCTCAGGGCAGCCCGGCCAAGGGGGACACAAGGAGCATCTGTGCACTTTTACAGTGCACAGACCCGCCAGGATTATGGGACGCGTCCGGACTGGCAAGAGGAGCAGCAGGGACTCGGGACAGTGCCTCAGGGATCTCGTCGGCGTCGGGAAGGAGCATGTGGATCTCGCGGGTCTTCAGTATTGCGCGGGAAGGATGTATGTACGGACGTTAACTCTGGATGTATTCATTCAGGAAAGGTGCCTTTCAATTTACAATGTTTATTTTTCTTTGTGTATGGTGCTTTACTGGAGTGTGTGTGTGTGTGTGTGTGTGTGAAAATGCCCCAGGTGCTTATGGTGGTGTGGTAGGGAATGCCTCAGGCTTGAACCCTGTACCCTGTATGCAGGTGTTAAAGACTTGAGTTCCTACCCACCACCATTTGTAAAAATTTCAGATTTTACCTCATATTTGATCTGATCTGTTCCTCATAATATCTGTGGTTTGTAAATGTTGTAATGCTTGATATTTGATGGTGTAGTAGTAGCATTGTTGCCTCACAGCTGCAGGTTCTTGGGTTTGATTCTTGGCTGGGGTTCCTTCTTTGTGGGGTCTGTATCTTCTCCCTGTGTTTGTGTGGGTTTGCTTTTGTGCCCTCCCATGTTACAAAGACATGTCTGCATTATTTCTTCCTGGGCCTCCGCTGAAAATTTGTTTATTTGTTCCAAGTCAGACTGTCCTGATTAAAAATGTTAAATAAAATTGATAGGCATTTGAATTTCAGACTTAAGGGTTTCTGAATGTTTAATTCCCTGGTCCCGATTTGATGGTGCAGTGGTAGTATTGTTGCCTCACAGCTATAGGTTTTCTGGTTTGATTCTTGGTTGGGGTGGCTTCTGTGTGGAGTCTGCATCTCCTGCCTGTGTTTGTGTGGATTTGCTCTGGTGCCCTGCCATTTTACAAAGATGTGTCTGCAGTTTTAATCCCTGCGTCTCTGCTGAAAATTGTTTTTGTTCTGTCCGCAGTAAATTTGACAGGCATTTGAATTTCAGACTTCAGGTTTCTGAATGTTTAATTCCTTGCAGATTTGATGGTGCAGTGGTAGTATTGTTGCCTCACAGCTATAGGTTTTCTGGTTTGATTCTTGGTTGGGGTGGCTTCTGTGTGGAGTCTGCATCTCCTGCCTGTGTTTGTGTGGATTTGCTCTGGTGCCCTGCCATTTTACAAAGATGTGTCTGCAGTTTTAATCCCTCGTGCCTCTGCTGAAAATTGGTTTTGGTCTGTCCGCAGTAAATTTGACAGGCATTTGAATTTCAGACTTCAGGTTTCTGAATGTTTAATTCCTTGCAGATTTGATGGTGCAGTGGTAGTATTGTTGCCTCACAGCTATAGGTTTTCTGGTTTGATTCTTGGTTGGGGTGGCTTCTGTGTGGAGTCTGCATCTCCTGCCTGTGTTTGTGTGGATTTGCTCTGGTGCCCTGCCATTTTACAAAGATGTGTCTGCAGTTTTAATCCCTCGTCCTCTGCTGAAAATTGTTTTTGTTCTGTCCGCAGTAAATTTGACAGGCATTTGAATTTCAGACTTCAGGTTTCTGAATGTTTAATTCCTTGCAGATTTGATGGTGCAGTGGTAGTATTGTTGCCTCACAGCTATAGGTTTTCTGGTTTGATTCTTGGTTGGGGTGGCTTCTGTGTGGAGTCTGCATCTCCTGCCTGTGTTTGTGTGGATTTGCTCTGGTGCCCTGCCATTTTACAAAGATGTGTCTGCAGTTTTAATCCCTCGTCTCTGCTGAAAATTGTTTTGTTCTGTCCAGTAAATTTGACAGGCATTTGAATTTCAGACTTCAGGTTTCTGAATGTTTAATTCCTTGCAGATTTGATGGTGCAGTGGTAGTATTGTTGCCTCACAGCTATAGGTTTTCTGGTTTGATTCTTGGTTGGGGTGGCTTCTGTGTGGAGTCTGCATCTCCTGCCTGTGTTTGTGTGGATTTGCTCTGGTGCCCTGCCATTTTACAAAGATGTGTCTGCAGTTTTAATCCCTCGTCTCTGCTGAAAATTGTTTTTGTTCTGTCCAGTAAATTTGACAGGCATTTGAATTTCAGACTTCAGGTTTCTGAATGTTTAATTCCTTGCAGATTTGATGGTGCAGTGGTAGTATTGTTGCCTCACAGCTATAGGTTTTCTGGTTTGATTCTTGGTTGGGGTGGCTTCTGTCTGCATCTCCTCCATGTGTTTGTGTGGATTTGCTCTGGTGCCCTGCCATTTTACAAAGACGTGTCTGCAGTTTTAATCCCTGCTGAAAATTGGTTTTGTTCTGTCCGCAGTAAAATTGACAGGCATTTGAATTTCAGACTTCAGGTTTCTGAATGTTTAATTCCTTGCATAATTGATGGTGCGGTGGTAGTATTGTTGCCTCACAGCTATAGGTTTTCTGGTTTGATTCTTGGTTGGGGTGGCTTCTGTTTGGAGTCTGCATCTCCTGCCTGTGTTTGTGTGGATTTGCTCTGGTGCCCTGCCATTTTACAAAGATGTGTCTGCAGTTTTAATCCCTCTCTGCTGAAAATTGTTTTTGTTCTGTCCAGTAAAATTGACAGGCATTTGAATTTCAGACTTCAGGTTTCTGAATGTTTAATTCCTTGTATAATTGATGGTGCAGTGATAGTATTGTTACCTCACAACTATAGGTTTTCTGGTTTGATTCTTGGTTGGGGTGGCTTCTGTCTGCATCTCCTCCTGTATTTGTGTGGATTTGCTCTGGTGCCCTGCCATTTTGCAAAGACGTGTCTGCAGTATTAATCCCTGCATCTCTGCTGAAAATTGTTTTTGTTCTGTCCGCAGTAAAATTGACAGGCATTTGAATTTCAGACTTCAGGTTTCTGAATGTTTGATTCCTTGCAGATTTGATGGTGCAGTGGTAGTATTGTTGCCTCACAGCTATAGGTTTTCTGGTTTGATTCTTGGTTGGGGTGGCTTCTGTGTGGAGTCTGCATCTCCTCCATGTGTTTGTGTGGATTTGCTCTGGTGCCCTGCCATTTTACAAAGACGTGTCTGCAGTTTTAATCCCTGCTGAAAATTGGTTTTGTTCTGTCCGCAGTAAAATTGACAGGCATTTGAATTTCAGACTTCAGGTTTCTGAATGTTTAATTCCTTGCATAATTGATGGTGCGGTGGTAGTATTGTTGCCTCACAGCTATAGGTTTTCTGGTTTGATTCTTGGTTGGGGTGGCTTCTGTTTGGAGTCTGCATCTCCTGCCTGTGTTTGTGTGGATTTGCTCTGATGCCCTGCCATTTTACAAAGACGGTATTAATCCCTGCGTCTCTGCTGAAAATTGTTTTTGTTCTGTCCGCAGTAGAATTGACCCGCATTTGAATTTCAAACTTCATGTTCTTCAGAATACATAGTAGCACAACCTTTTTCTAGCAATTTTCTAAGTTTATAAGATGAATATTTTAAATTTGTCCCTATTTTTGGGACTGTATTCCCCATTATTGGCTTCAGGTTTTGTGCTAAGGTTGACAGCTATGGCAAGAACTGAATTCACTGAATATGGACTGTAGAATTGTGCATATTTACTGATAAAGGTGCACTGTAGAATTGTGCATATTTACTGATAATGGTGGACTGTAGAATTGTGCATATTTACTAATAATGGTGGACTGTGGAATTGTGCATATTTACTAATAATGGTGGACTGTAGAATTGTGTATATTTACTAATAATGGTGGACTGTGGAAGTCTGAGTAGACTTTTTATGATAAATGTTCTCAACTGGGCAGTTTTGCCATTATGGGTGCATATGTTTTGTTTCATTGCTTACTGGAAAAATGTTCAAAACAAATTTAAAACACCCTCTAACAAGTGTACTGTATTGTACAAGGAATATAATTTTAGTACAATGAGGAAGGTGTATCAAAGAGCACATGTATGTTTCATATGCAAGGCCTATGATTCGAAAACAGCCCAAAATTAATCTTTATCTGCCACTGGCAAAATGTATTTTCTTTGAATGTGGGTTTCAATGAATGTGAGTTTCAAGGGCAGAGAAGTTTTAATGCTAAGTTTTCATTGTGAGACTGCATTGCTTTGTTTAACAGATTACTTAATGTTTGTGCTGTAAAATACAAAATAAAACTTTCAAATGAAGTCCAATCATTGAAGTAAAGCAGTATGCACATTAGTGTTTATGGTAAATGGAGTGAAATAGCCAAGTAATGGTTAATTGGAATGGCTGCAGAGGCTCCAGTTCAACCATTATTTTGTCAGGGGAAGGGCAGCAAACTCAGACAGGCCCAGCTGAACTATACCTCCCAACTGTCCAGATTTTCAAAGAATGAATAGATTTTGCTTCTTATTTTGGTTTGTTGTTCATAAAATTTGTAGTTTTAATTCCTAAATGATTTGCCAGAAGTCACTAAATAATAAGTTTCAGACTTCATAACCTTCATAAAATGCATGTTAAAGTAAGAGCCGTTCTATCAACTGTCTCAATTTATACAAGAGCAATTTTAGTACTGTTTATATGTGCCCCAATATATTTGGCCTTGTTCAGATTTACTGCATTAACAGGTTGAGAGGTACATGCAAATAAATTGCTTTATAGAATTAGGCATAGCCAACCTCTCAACTGTCCCCAATTTTTGGCTCAAAATGTTGCTCTTCCCCTAATAATCCCTCCAAAATAGCAATTTTGGAAGAAAACATGGAGGGTTTACAATTAAGAAATAACTGTAATAATCAAAGTTATAGATTACTTGAAATGCATGTAGATTCTTTTATTTTGTCAGCTGCTCAAGGTAGCAGTACTAATATTAAAGTGTCCCTTCTTTGACAGGTAGAAGCTGTATTGTGTGTCTATTTTATATTTTTGCATCACATTTTTGGTCCATTTTTCATAAAATTGTGTTTTTGGCAAATTAGTGACAAATCACTAAAGACTGAAGTTAGAAAATGACAGACATTTGAGTTTCAGATTTTATACCCTTCAGAAAATTCATACTAATGCAAGACCTATTCTATTATCTTTCTAAGTTTATTAGAGCAATATTTAAAAATTGTCCTTTGTTGTGCCTTTGTCCCACTTCTGTGTATGGCTTTGTCCAGATTTCTTGCTCTTGAAGTTGAGAGGTATGACAAATGTGTCAGGGCCATCACAGTCAGCCAGAGAGATTTCAAATTGTGACATGCTTGTTGCACCCCATGTAGTGACTCTGGATGTGTCCAAGCAAGGCAAGGAGTAGTTGTATCTACCTTGGATGGGGAGGACACACTGCATAAGTACTACAGTGGCTTTTCATCTGTCCTTGATTTTGCAGAATGGTCTGGTTTCTGTCATATTTTTGTACTGTTGATTTATGCTTATTACTCAAAGTGCCTGTTGCTCTGTGTTTAAGTAGCAATGCTTTAATGACCATAAGGTAAGCTTGTCTGACATCGTAAGATGCAAGTAAGCTTTAATAAGCATACTGTTAAAGAATTGCCAACATTGAAAGCCTTTCTGTTGTTGCCATGCAGAGAATACTTGACTAGATAATGTATAAGCCTTGGGTATTAAAGGACAGGATTCCATTATTTTAAAAGCTCATTACACTTGTTGGAGACTTCCAGTCATCTCTACAGGCTTTACCCGTAAACTAAACAGAATGCCAATCATGTGTGGTCCATAACCTGTACAGTAATCCTTTAAGCAATGTATCTTGAGCTTGTTTCTTGTTTGCTTTTCATTTTTACTTTTATCATGTTTTCCCCATGAAACGTTGTCAGGCAGCAGGTCTTTTGGATAAGAAACATTTTACAAGTGGGGGCATCACATAGATTTCTACTTTCAGCATGTTGCTTGGTACTTTAATAAAGCTGAATATATTATAATTAGAACTGCAGTGCAAGGAGAAGTAGTTTGAGTTGAGTGCTTCTGGTTTTTCTTATACTTGATTTTGACTGGCATTCCAGTAATGTATTTAAAAGTAATTTATTTTTTCATGCCTCACAACCTTTTGTTTCCATCTAGATATTAAGTAAGCTGTCATGCAGCCAATGCATTGAAATATTTTTATTCTTCTACACTTATTTTTGTCTTGATTGGACTTTCATAATGATGGTTTGCCACCCAGGGCAGCGTATTTAATTAAAGTTAGTTTTTTTGTGGTTTTGTGCATAGCTCCTCCCCTTTATGGTTGACCACATGACCCCGCCCATTCAGCGTCTCCTGCAGCCCCCCTGTGATTTGAAGTCACCAGCCGCCACTGCATAAATACACAAAATCATATTTGGAGGCTATAAATAAAAACCTGCAAAAGCATCAGAGACCTCCAAAGCAGACACCCAAACAACCTGCACTTCCCGTCACAAACCAGACAACACATAAAACACAAAATCAGTGTACCGCACAATCACAGCCCTTAAGGTGAAATAACATACCTAACACAATAGTAATAAGTGACTCTATAGTCAGGCACACTGAGGTCCCACTCACTAGACTGGACAAGCAGAAGGTTACTGTTAGCTGCCTGTCGGGAACCAGAATACACCACATAACACAAGCACTCAGGTCACTCCAGAACAACTACAGATATGACTCTGTCATTGTTCCTGTTGGTGTGAATGACCTGAGATATACCTCACTGTACTACATTAAAAGAGAAATGGAAGAGCTTTCTGATCATGCAGCCCAGGCTGGTATGACCCTGACCCTGAGTAGCATCTTGCCTTCACCAAGAATGATACCTCAGTATAAAGAAAAAATTATAAATTTCAACAATTGGCTAAGCTTCTGGTGTCATTCAAAGGGGATCCAGTGTCTGTCAGCCTGAGACGACATGCTCGATGAGCCGAGTTGCTTCGCAAGAGATGGCTTGCACTTGACACCCCTAGGCTTTCGAATACTGGCCAAGGCTCTTGCTGCCCCCATAGTGCCTTTTTCAGGCAAGGCTCAAAAGTCAAACCCACCTCCATAAACAGCACAATTACCAAAAAACTGAGGGTTATGCTACTCAACGCCAGGAGTTTAAATCTCAAAATTCACGCTCTCAAAGCACTCCTCAGTATGGAGAACGTCGACATCTGTGCAGTAACTGAAACCTGGTTCTAGGCTCCAGACAGCACCCCAGCACTTCTGGGCTACAACTCATACCACACGTTTTGGCTACAGAACACGGACCGAAACATAAAAGGAGGGGGTGTATCCATATTTATCAAGAATACCTACACCTCCAGGTTAGTGGCTCAGCATGATACCTCTGAGATCGTTCATGTGCAACTAACATTGGGCAAATCTGCAATGCAAATTGTGGCCTGCTACAGATCACCCTCCATGACCCAGGACTACCACTCCACTTTTCTGGAAACACTGGAAAACATGAAGGTGCTACCAAACACCCTGATATTGGGTGATTTCAATTACCCTACCATTCAGTGGGAAAACTACTCGAGTACAAATGCCCAGGCCCATCGCTTCCTAAAATTCATCAACTCAAATGCCCTGGATCAGCTGGTAAACTCCCCTACAAGAGGTGAAAACATATTGGACCTGGTCATCACCAACATGGACGACAGTTGTTCCACACCGGAGGTCAACCCATCACTGGTTAGATCAGACCATGAACTAATCACTCTGGATGTCCACACCCCACCACCACCCCCAACTAAGGAAACCACAGTAAAAAAACTTTTCTAAAGCAAACCTCACCTTACTTAAGACAGAGGTGGTAAGTTTCACAGCCCCCACGCTAAAGGATAACACTGCCCAAGATGCAGAAACCTTTACAAATGCATTCTATGAGCACCTACAAGGATGCATGGATCGTGCCATCCCTAGCAAAACCAAGACTCACTTCTCTAAGAGAAGGAAACCAATTTGGTGGACTCCTGCAGTAAACAGGCTATACAATAGAAGGAGAAAACTAGTCCAGAAAAAAAGCAAATCCCAAGAAGGAAAGACATCCCTGATCAGTATCAGTAAGAAACTGAGGTCCCTCATGAAATCATCCAAGGCTAACTTCGAAAGAAAAATAGCCAAGGATTCAAAAGATAACCACAAAGCCTTTTTTAGCTATGTTAAGAATCTAAGTGTCAACTCGCAGATATGCACTGAACTAGTGCAAAATAGCACAAAATATACTGATATTGCCAACATCCTGGCAGATAGATTCAGTGCAAACTTCACCCCCTCTCTCCTCCAAAAGGGCCCACAACAATACTGGAAAAGTGTAGTGTCCCAAAAATCACAGACGCACAGGTGAAAACAGCCCTTTCAAAAGCCAAAAACACAGCGTCAATGGGACCAGATGGTGTCCCAGGCTGCGTCTTGCATGAACTACAGAATGAACTAACCCCCCACCTAAACACGCTGTTCAGCCTCAGCATCTCCACAAGCTACATGCCCATAGAATGTTGCACAGCAACGGTTATTCCTCCCCACAAAGGAGGGGCCACAACTGACCCTGGTAACTATAACTCTCACAACACCAGCTCTTCAGCTCGAACAGACCTCACTGCACTGATATTCAGATAAAACAACAGCCAGTTCACCAAACCAGTTTATTCTCTATAGAATCTCTAGCGCCTCGGCTTTACAAAGCCTTCAAGGAGTAACTAACAATACACTTCCATTCAGTATTTATACACATACCTATTAACTCATTATACAATTAAGAGTTCATTAAACAATTAAGAATCCAATTAAAAAAACAATAGTATGTTTATATCACACTCTTCCAACAACAGTCAATATTCAACCCTTTTGGCATTAATCTTTGATATTTTAAAATGAAAATTAATTCTTTCTTTAAAAGTAAGTTTTTTTATTTTTTCCTCACTAGCTTCATTTCTAATAATGTGTTCTAAAATAGACACCCTAAAACTAGTAATGTCAGAATTATGGTATTTTACAAAGTGTTGAGCCAAAGGGCTCTCTAACTTGTTGTTCTTAATATCTCTCAGATGCTCCATAATTCTAACTTTAAACATTCTTTTTGTCTGTCCTATTTAAAATTTTTTGCATCTACATTTTATAATATAAATGACTTGTTCAGTGACACAACTAAAAGAACCTGTAGGTTTGAAGCTTATTCCATTTATGTAGGGAAAAACACTATCTACATGAGCACAAACTTTACATTTCCCACAAGATGTGGTGCCTATATTTCTTATTGTTCTACCTACATCTTGAGTGGGTAATTCAAATTTAGTATGTACTATTATGTCTCTTATGTTCCTTCCTCTTCGATAACTAAACATTAATTTTTTGTTAGCCATCTCACTTAATTCTTTAAAATTTTGTAGGAATCTCCAAAAATATGATATACATCTTTTAATATCATCACTACAGATATTATATGTAGACACCATGAAAATATTATCCGTATCTCTATATGATAGGTTTTGAAATTGATGAAATTATTAATAGTGTAAATATTTCAAATGTGAATTTTAATTTAACAAAAAAAGAATGGATTGAATTAATGAAATTTTCCAAACAGAATGAATTGATAGTAAAGCCTTCAGACAAAGGTAATAAAATTGTTATTATGCACTACATGCAATATTTTAAAATGTGTATGAATTTATTAGCGGATACATCAGTTTATTGTGAGAGTTCTGTGACAGAAGTTAGAATAGCCAAAGAAAATTATTTAGAATTAATTAACAAAGGCTTAAGACTAGGCTACTGGAGTGAAAATGATGTAGATTATAAGTTGAATATAACAGAATGTAGTCCTGCACAATTTTACTGCTTACCAAAACTACATAAGGATATGAATAACCCCCCGGGGAGACCGATTGTTTCGGCAAGAAATTATTTTTTACACAATCTAGGGCTGATTTTACATCAAGTGTTACTAAAGGAAGCTATTAAACTACCATCATACATAAAAGATTATTTTGACTTTTTGAATAAAATTAAAAATATTGTTTGGTGTGAAGATATGTATTGGCTAACAATGGATGTTAGTAGTTTATATACGAATATCAAAAATAAACATGGTATAGAGGCATTACTTAAATCAATGGGAGATTATCTATTAACACATTATGTGTTGGAATTAGTTAAATTCTGTTTGGAAAACAACTATTTTAACTTCAATAACAGAACCTACCATCAAATACAAGGTACAGCCATGGGTGCAGCATTTGCACCCATGTATGCTAATATTTTTATGGGTCATATGGAATCTGAGTGTATTTATACACATTCTTTTGTAAAAAAATATGTTATACACTATTTTAGATTTATAGATGACTTGATTTTTTTGTGCAAAGGAGGTAAAAATGATAGTGAAAATTTTATACAAGATATACAAAAGAATAGGTTTAATATCAAATTTGATGGAATACAGTGTGGAGATAATGTCTCTTTTTTAGATGTTAACCTAAAGGGGCTTATAGGAGAACATATAGTCACTGGAATACATAGAAAATTTAACTGTATTAATCAATTCTTGATGGGCACTAGTTGCCATCCGAATCATGTAATAGAAGCTATACCATATAGTGAATTATTAAGGATCTCCAGAATATGTAATAATGAAGAAGAATTCCTAAAGGAAGTTAATGATACCACAGAAATGTTTATGAATAGAAAATATAATATGCAAGTGGTAAAGAAAAGTAGGGATGAAATATTTCATAAAAGATATAACAACAGATTTCAGGCAAAAAAGATAAGTGATATGATGTATAGTAAAGAATATAGAGATACGGATAATATTTTCATGGTGTCTACATATAATATCTGTAGTGATGATATTAAAAGATGTATATCATATTTTTGGAGAATCCTACAAAATTTTAAAGAATTAAGTAAGATGACTAACAAAAAATGAATGTTTAGTTATCGAAGAGGAAGGAACATAAGAGACATAATAGTACATACTAAATTTGAATTACCCACTCAAGATGTAGGTAGAACAAATAAGAAATATAGGCACCATCTTGGGCTGAACAAGTCATTTATATTATAAAATGTGGATGCAAAAAATTTTACATAGGACAGATGAAAAGAATGTTTAAAGTTAGAATTATGGAGCATCTGAGAGAGGAAGGAACATAAGAGACATAATAGTACATACTAAATTTGAATTACCCACTCAAGATGTAGGTAGAACAATAAGAAATATAGGCACCACATCTTGTGGGAAATGTAAAGTTTGTGCTCATGTAGATAGTGTTTTTCCCTACATAAATGGAATAAGCTTCAAACCTACAGGTTCTTTTAGTTGTGTCACTGAACAAGTCATTTATATTATAAAATGTGGATGCAAAAAATTTTACATAGGACAGACGAAAAGAATGTTTAAAGTTAGAATTATGGAGCATCTGAGAGATATTAAGAACAACAAGTTAGAGAGCCCTTTGGCTCAACACTTTGTAAAATACCATAATTCTGACATTACTAGTTTTAGAGTGTCTATTTTAGAACACATTATTAGAAATGAAGCTAGTGAGGAAAAAATAAAAAACTTACTTTTAAAGAAAGAATTAATTTTCATTTTAAAATATCAAAGATTAATGCCAAAAGGGTTGAATATTGACTGTTGTTGGAAGAGTGTGATATAAACATACTATTGTTTTTTTAATTGGATTCTTAATTGTTTAATGAACTCTTAATTGTATAATGAGTTAATAGGTATGTGTATAAATACTGAATGGAAGTGTATTGTTAGTTACTCCTTGAAGGCTTTGTAAAGCCGAGGTGCTAGAGATTCTATAGAGAATAAACTGGTTTGGTGAACTGGCTGTTGTTTTACCTGGTAACTATAAGCCTGACTAGCCTGGTCTGCAAAGCTATGGAGTGCATCATCATGGAACTCATTACTAAAGACATTGGGAACCTCCAAACACTTGACCTGACCCAGTTCGGCTTTGTTAAGGGCAGATCATGCCTACTAAACCTGGATGACTTCTTCAAGACAGTCACCAAGGTCATAGATGAGGGAAAGGTGGTTCACACAGCCTACCTTGACCTAGCCAAGGCTTTTGACACCATTCCCCACCATTCCCCACTCGGGTATGACAGAAAAACTCACCAGCCTGAACATAAACCCCTACGTCACGTGATGGGTTGCCAACTGGCTTACAGACAGAACTCACACTGTAAGAATAAAGGACCTTACTGAGACGGACACCTGGTGTCAAAGTCATGTTCTCAAGCTAAATGCCAAAAAATGCATAGTCATCCCGTTTGGGAAAAACAAAACACTCACGAATTACCACAAAGGTGGTAGCCCCCCTTAATACAGAAGAAGTAATAAGAGATCTGGGGACCCAGGTAGATAGTAATGTCTCCTTTAATAAGCATATTGCCAAAGTACTTAGGAAATCCTTCTATGTAGCCCATCTAATTACTAAAAGGTTTGCATCTAGAAATAAAGAGGTTATAGTGCCCCTCTACTTGTCACTCATTAAACCCATCATAGAGTACAATCCCCCATTTGGGATGTACTTCACAAGACATTTCCAACAGCTGGAAAGACCACAAAAGTACCTCACCAAGAGGATTACTGGTCCCAAACATACGTCCTATGCAGCCTGACTGAAAAACCTCCGACTGTACTCAGTAGCATATTGCTTACTCAGAGGTGATCTCTGCCTGACTTACAAAGCCATGTCCAACTCAGAATTGAACTCGCCTAAAGAAATCCAAGTCACTGTGAGCCACGTGCTCTAGTAAGCTAAACCTCGCCACAACAATAAATCGAACATGCTGGAGGGATAGATTTCTGTCACAGAGACTCCCCATGCTTTGGAACAAAATTCCAAATTACATCAGACAGAGCCCCTCACTAACACTCTTCAAGAGAAACCTTGACGAGTGGATGGGTAACAGAAAATACAACCCTGGGATCACTGCATTGGCTCTGCTTGACAGAGGATCAGTTAATTAATCAATGGGGTGGCGAAAGCCGACACACTCTGGGTAGGCTTATAAATGCCCTCGGGCAGATAGCCAAGCACCTACCTATGAACCTGTGGACCTATACTGCAGTGTCATGCTCATTTATAATATTAAATCTGTCAATGTTATGTACAGCCCCCACTGCTGCCTAATGTCCTTGGAATAACAGTAGACCCCAGACTAAATTTCAAACAGCACTGAAAGCTATAAGAAAAATGGGGCACTTCTGAAATTTGTTTCTAGTTCAAATCCTTCTGTTATGATACCCTAGTACACCTCTCTGATTAGACTATGGATTGAACACATGTACAGAATATGTTAAAAAGGAATGCAGATTTAGAAAAACATTCAAAATATCTTCACCAAGAAATTTTCTAAAATTAGTCATTTGAAACATGGGGGAAGGCTATTCTTATCTATGAGTTTTCCCTATATTGCAGGTGTTCTACTGGAAACCAAATCATAGCTTACAGAGCCATGAAAAAAATGACCATTCTGTTAGCTCCAGTATGGCCAAAAAACATTCAGAACTCTAAGTAAAAAGCAAGGGTAATCAGTAATTGAAATAACTTATTTAGCACTCTAAACCTGCAAAGGAGCTGCCATCATTAAAGAGGGTCTTGGACATCCTTATGGGTAGCATAACATAGCAGCTTTCTAGCTCAGTGATTAATACTTTTGTCTCATAGCGCAGTGTTCTGACATTTAGTCCTGATCTCTGGCTGTTTTCTGTGTGGAGTTTTTATGTTTTGCCTGTGTCTGCACGGATTTTCTCCAAGTATTTAATTTTCTTTCCATTTTCAAAAAATGTGTTGGTTGACTTGTTACTCTAAAAATGTCTGTATGTCTTGCATTCATCCTTGCCCTTGTAGCCTGGGTTGTGATTAAAAAAACATCCATGATAATCACTTTACTTACCTGGTTATCAAAAGAATTAAAATTTTTTTTAAAAAGTAGGAGCGAAGTGCAGAAGACTTTCTATACAAGAAATGTGAAAATCTTAACTGGCATTTTATCAGGATATAAGTGCTAACAATAGGGTGTTGTGCTAATTCATTTTGCTCTAGTTTTATTGTAGTCTACAGTTAACATATTCTGAGGAGTACTCTCCATGATGCACCCCAAAATAATCTTGAATGGCCTAGTATGGCTTACTTGACTAACATACCCATTGGTGTGATGTTATTCCCAGCGTATCACCCATGGCTGCATTTACCTGGGGTGTACAAGACTGCATGCTACAAAGTCTGAGGGAAAGGTAACAGTGGCTAATATGAAGGACTAACACAGTGTTAAGATAAGGGCTACAGACTGCTTTCATCTGCGGTATAAAAAGGGACTCTTCAGTCTAAGGATTAAAGCAAAATCTGGACTACAAAAATGAATGATCTACTGATGTAAAAAATTAATAAGCTCTGAAGAGAACAACACTTTACAAAGTATGGAAATCTGGAGCAGAGAATGACACCGATAAACAGTATTAAATGCTGAGTATATATGTTTTCATATTTTCAAGATGCAAGTGATTAAAAAAATAGTCAGTTATAAAAAAATAAATAAAAGGAAGAACAGATTGTGTCTGCTTGAAAAAGATGATGCCAGCTGTATCTAATAAATTTTGCAATAGAAACAGTATGTAGATTCAAAGCAAAAAAAAAAAAAAGGCTCAACTTTCAGTGAAGGTCACGCAATGGCATCAGAAATGAGGCTCCATGGTAGAAAATGTGTGTTAAATAATATCAGCTAAATGTTGGTTTGGTTTTAAAAGCCATCATTTCCTTACTTCACATAACAATAGTCAAGATAATCAAATGTTCTTTCAAGGATGGTACCTCAGGAAGGGAAGCTAATCACATTTACAGTCATGCGAAGCCTGCAGCAGATTTACAACTAACTTTGAAGTCTGGTGTCAAGCCCTCACGTATCAGTTCTGCATGAGAAAACAATTTGGTAACCACATCAAATACTATCATTTCTTTTGTACACCTTCCAAAGGTTACAGAGCACAAACCAAGCATCATATCCATAATTTAAAGCCACACTGTAAACAATAAGCACTAAACTAATAAACCCAAGCAAAATACATATTTATAATGTGAAAAAACATCATAAATTCAGCATCATTAAAAACATTGGGCAATTCAGAAATAAGCTATTTCCCTTCTTATAAATGTGTTGTGGTTTGTTGTGGTTTATTTCTGTGAATTACTGCTATGGGGAATTCCAGCCCTTACTAGACTGTGTTTCATTGGTTTTAGACTTAGGTCAAAATGACCTCTTACAGACCCCTCTGAAGGTGAAGTAGCTTACTGACTACCTACTCTTCTATCTCAGACAGGATATAACGTATAAAGCACAACTATCATTCATAGCCCACAGACTGTTTAATACAATAGGCATGGGGGATGAAAACACTTGTGATGGCTCTGTAATTTGGGATTCAAAGATCTCTTAGAATGGAGATACTTCTTCAATGTACCAGAGAGAGTGGGTTTTATCTCTAAATTTATAAAATGGATCAGAGTTCTGTACTCATGTCTTAAGGCAAAACTGTCGATAAATGTTACATTGAGCTCCTCTTTCTTGCTCTTGAAGGGAACAAAGCGAGGTTGCTTACTTTATCTGCTTCTCCTCACTACATGCAAGTCACTATCATTTTATCCACATACAGTCCTAAAGAATCAAGCATTAACACCCTATAAAATCATGAACGGCATAACACTTTGTGATTACAACTTTAGTCCTACTATCTCTGAAACACTAAGCCCTGCATGAAAACAGGTGTACTTAATCGCCAGAGATTCAGGATATCTCAGGTCACATCATTAATCAACACAAATCATTCCTGATGAAATTAAAAGAAGCTGCCATCATGAAATAGGTTCATAGGTTCATACTAGGCTATCTGCCCGAGGGCATTTACAACAAGCCTAGCCCTTTTGGCTTGGCTTAGGCCCACCCTTAGTATGGGGAACTATACCCATTATTTTCTGTGCCTCTGTCGAGCAGTGACACTGACTGAGTATCTCTCTGTCTTCCATCCTGTCCATCCCATTCCTCAATTTCTCTTTCTCTGGCAAGGGCGATGGTACGCTCTGCCTCACATGTGCATTTAGGGAGTTTCATAGGAGGTCTTTATAGCCCTTTTCTCATGAATAGGGTTTTTGCATCACCTCATGTTGTTTGGTTTACAGTTTTTATTGAAGTTTTTAAAGTTGAAGGTTAGAGCTAAAACCAAGGTCTGTTATTTATTTATTTTGTAAGGTAGCATTTGAAGTGATTGAAAAAATGGACCACTGTATGAGGACATCATAAATATATATATATATATATATATATATATAAACATATCTTATTTCTTATTTTATTGCTGTTTTTTATTACTTAAACTATTCTTTAGAAGCAAGAAGACCAAAGAATTAAGTGTGAGGAGCGACTGTGTACATTTCTTGAACAAAATTTCTTCCATGCTTGGTGTCTAGGCCAAATGACACCTATTTTTTATGGCAAAATCTTCTTCAGGTAAAATGATGCTTCATTATATTAACTGCAACTCCGATCCCCTGAAATTCCCTGTGAAAAGTAAGATTCCAACTATATATTACAAGTCCATATGGGAGAACCAAATACCTAGTATTAAGAGGGGATAGTTTGCAACTATGTAAAGAAAGAAAGGTGTCAAACTCTCCCTGATGTGGAATTACATGTGATGGCCTCATACCTTAATGGCATGCCTTTAGCAGGTGGATAATAACCCTACTTCCTAGTCCAGAGAATTGACTATGTTGTGCATTGCTAGTATTTCTCTGGAGATAATTGTCTAAGCTTGGAGAGAAGACAGGACTGCATCACTGGCAACAATCCTTATGGATAATTCCACTACCATTGTAGAGCAGAAATCAGATTGCCAATGTTCATGTAGTTAATGTACATGCAAAATGAATGCAGACCCTGAAGCAAAGTCAAGAGGAGTAGATTAACACAGAGTATTTATGCACAAGAAAATAATAAACAAAAGCCTTGATGAGACAATAACTTTGCCTCGGATCTTTTTATTATTTGTTGTGATATTATCAGTTTAAGACTTTGGATTAATTACTATGCCCTTAATATTCTATTTGCCTAATGTTTGCATACCTGTTCAGGAATCTACCTGGATAAGTTGTTTACACTGAGTGGGCAAGCAGAGCTTTGTTTTGCCTTGGCTGATTCTTTCTTGTTTTACGTTCATTTCTGGCTGCATTACGGAAGCCTGCATACTTTGCTGTCCTGTGTTTCTTATGGGCTATTACTAGACTAGTGAGCCATGTCTTCTTTCCTGTATGATCTTCACAGTTTTGGCCACTGGATATCTATCATTAATTCTGACAGAAGGCAAAGGACTGTTGCACAGTCTAAAACCTATTGCTGTGCTTGTATTAAGAGGTTTAGCTTGGTTGACAGGCCATTGTTATTTTTTTATCATTAAGGCTGTCTGTTATAGCTACTGTTACGTTATTCCTTTTTATAATTTCCTGTCTATTAATGTTTACTATAGGAATCTGTTGGTGAGCTGCTATAAATTTATTTTCATAGACTTTACCTGAAATCTCACCTCATTTTGTTATCCTTCCACAAGACATATGTCCTACTTTGAAGCTGAGTAGTTTAGAAGCATCTCTGCAATATAGTGACAGTTCAGGCTGGTTAGCTATTACATAGATTCATTACCAGATCAGTTCCTACTATAGTTTCTCATCTTCCTGGCTTCCTAATTAAGTTGTATTCAAAAGACTGAGTCAGGGTTCTCCTGCAGCATTTTTTCTGCTTAAGTATACCTAGTAATACTATCTGATCTCTTCCTGCTGGGTCTGACTCAGTGTTTTAGGACATTAAAGCCCTGACTCCAGTCCATACCAATTGAGTTCACTTTATCTCAAGGCCTTTCAATTTTCTGGAGGACTATATTACAGAGAATCCTAACCATCTGACTGCAGGGCATAACAGTGCTGTAGCCATTGCTTGGAACATTTCACTCCTCATAAAGAAGGCCATGCCAATGCTGGTTTGTCTGAGCCATGAGAAAGGTAAGAATAATAAATCATAGTGTGGGTTTTGGGCTACTGGCTTTATGGAGAGCAGGCACAGAGCATTATAGATGACTTACGAGAATGGGAGCAAACTAAAAAAGTAAACAAGTTATGGGAAAGGGACAGGGACGGAGGATTCTGGGCTGTAGACTAGAGTGTAAGCAATGTGTAAAAAATGTAAAAAGAGAAAAATAACAACTAGTGCAAAAGAAAGAGTCAAGAACAGGAGGAAGGGTTGAGTTGGAAAAAGGTAGAGAAGACACAGCTGAAGGAGGCTTGTAAAATGGTGAAGACAGTAAAGGAAACATTTGAAAGGGAATTTGAAAAGCTCAGAAAGGGGAAAAAGAATATTTTAAGTACATATTAAAATATTGGGGTGAGTAATAGACCTAGACAAGCTAAGCAATGATGGAAGGGAGGTCACAGAAGATTGGGAAGAAGCAGAGGTATGGAATGAGTAGTTTGTTTCAGTCTTCACAAAGGAAACTAAGGGTGAGCACCATCTTGAGAAAGAGGCAGGGCAGAACGGGGAGAAGAACTAACAAACACCAGGATAGATACAGATGGGGTGGATTTAAAACTAGTTGCCCTTGGGGAAGACAAAGGACAAGACAAGACAGGCTGACTGACAAAGTCCTCATGAATTTTCCAAAGTGCAGGCAGGTCTCCTGAGAAAAATATTCAACAGATGACTGGCTAGTACAGAACTAGAAGCTAGCATCTGTGACATCCTGTATAAGGATGCAAACAGGAAATATCTGGGGAACTGCTGTTCTTTTAGCTTAACAGCAATGACAGAGACGATTATGGTCAATGTTGACTTATGTTCAGATGGAGCTGTAAGTCAAATCTAATTCAGTTTTATGATTGGGTTAAGTACTGGTAGACATGGCCTGAAAATATCACCAAGATATTTGGCTTAGTTCTACAAATGCAGTTAACAGCAAGAGTGGAGGAGTTAATTAAGGATGCAGATTAAAAAAACAGAACTGCTTTATGGTTGAAGAAGAGGAAGCAAAATGCTATTGTGCAACACATGTATTCATGTCACCAAACTGACGCCAATGCAGACTGAATTCCCCACAGATGAAATAAACAAAATGAAACGGTATACCAGCAACAAACATGTAATCAACAGAAAAGATGAAACCTTTAACAAACATACAGAATATAGAGTACACAACATATTGCAAAAGATAAAGTAGCTAGCATTTTTACTGAATAGCTATTTTGCTATGCATCCCTAAAACCACTTTTACTTGTATATAATAACTAATGTGTTGCACAAACATGAGAATGGAGCTCCATGAATTCTGTTACTTAAAAACAATCAATTTGCTTTTAACAGAACTGACATCTCAACACTTTGACACAGAAGTACTCCCCACTGTAGGACTTCTAATTGATTTACATTAAAGCCAAAGGATTTAAACAGAGCAACAGTTAAATGACATACCTCTGAGGGACATGTCTGAAATAAGGAAGGTGAAAAGTGGAGTCCAAAATGCTTAACAAAGTTAACAGCTGTGAGACACTGAAATCCAAACCTATGAACACAAATTCTAATATCCTTGGTCCTTTCACACTAGTACCCCAAAGCAAAAATAGCAGTAAGATAAATACTCCAAAAAGTACTAATTATATCAAGAGAAAAAGCCATACGGCCTAAACTGTTCCTATATACATTGATTTATAAGATGAGTCAGTTAAACTTGTAGAACTGAACTCTGAAGATGTAAGTTTTGTTTTATTTATTTTTTCTTCAGTCTAAATAACACATCAGGCTATAAGAGCTATGCTGATTTAAAATTGCTTCTGCATTAGCCCTGCTTATGAAGTACTTTCATAACTATTTGAAGGACCTTTACAGACAAGAAAGTCCTATGACAAATAGTCTAGAAGTTCATTTAGGATGCTGAAAATTGTAAAGATTATCCCAAAAATAGTTTCTAAATTGTCTTGTTTTTTGATTGAAGTTAATCTGTATGACATTTATTTAGGGTGCAAATGCAGTTTAGTTGTATGCTAGTGTAATTGCTGTGAAGTGTATTACAGGAGGTCTGTGATGAGTCGCAGAGTACTTTGTTAGTAGTGCTAATACAGACACTAACTTTAAATCAGCAGTGTTACTGAAGCCTGGTGTGCTATTTATAATGAAGAAAGCCAAAGTATGATCTCAGTGAATGAATAATGTGTTATTGTGTTGTTGATTAACTGGTTTCAAGGTCTAGAGGCAAAGATGCTTTTCTGTGAAGCATGACAACAGTTACTATCTCCCCACTGAACAAGTGAAAAAAAAAATTACTGGAACATTCAATGTGGCCAGGGATGTGTAAAATGTGTAGTATGGTTAAACACAGAGGGTAGCAGCAGAGAAATTACAATGATGAAAGATGAAATCCCACGTCGGAGTAGTATTTTCCTCAACCACAATGTTATTCAAATATTTAGCGGAAGAGGGAGACAGGTTGTATTAAAACAGAAATCATTACAAATAGCAGAGGTAGGAAGCAATTTCATGTTCATTGCAGATCCTTTTTGTAGCTTCTGCAAAATATCTTTATTCTAAAGTGTTACTGGATGCATCTCAGAAATCAGTACTCCTAAGTGTATTAATAAATACTGTTTGCTTTTAGACAGCTGAAATGTATTTACTATTTGCTGGGTGCAAGGAGGATTTCATTAGATAAATTGCACGGTGTAAATGATACAAAAATTAGTAAATATCACAAGAGTACCAGAACACTGTTCCTCCAGTTTTCTGTATTAACAATGACACTAATAATATTACACAAAAATGTTCAAAAATCCTTATTCTGAAATAAAGAATAATTTTCCCACATAGCTTTTTAAATGTAAGGATAAATGTCATAATGCAGATATCATGAGTGTCAACAGCATATTAGAATTTCTCTTGTACTTCCTTTATGACAACAGGGCTTTCCATATTGTTAACCAGTGTCATTCCTCACCTCTCTCAATCATTAATAAATGCAGTGTTTGAAATTCCTGTAGTGGTCTGCTGGGATGAACCCTCTTCCCACTGGCTGATGTGTCCATTACCTTCTCTTGAGTATTATGTAGTCAATATTCAACTAAAACAATTTAGATTCAAATAAAAAAAAACATTAAGACAAACTTTCACATGAAGTATATAATGTTTTAAGTGTTTGTACAAGGGGATACATGACACCCACATCTTCAAACTAAATATGCTAACTCTGTGTCATACTGCTTTGGAGATACAGGGAACAGAAGGACTGCTTGGTTTTACAGCCTTGGAGTTAGTATATTTAGTATATGGCCATTGAACCACAGACCAAATATGGGGTGCAAAGGTGACTAAGGTCCCTCTGCAAAAATCCGTGCCTACACTTTATTTGCTCTGGTTTTATTCTGCTGCTGTTATACGCAGCAAAGACATAAGGCATAATCTGTTCCTTTGCATACTGTTCTACACCTTTACAAAGTTAAACCTGTGGAAGTGAACTCTGAAACGTACATTTCATTTATTTATCTTTTTTCATTCAAAGTATATGGCAAGATACTTATTTCTGTTTCCATTACACAGAAGGCTGTGAAAAAGCCCTTATAATCATAATTTACAATACATTGCTTACATATACTGAATGACTACTGTCTAACTAAAGTGTATTATCATTGCAGTGTGAAATACAGCTGTGCACATGTACTTAGAGTAAGTGTTTGATTAAAGCACTGCTGCAGTACCTTATAGCTATATGGGTTATATCTGGCCAAGGATATAACAGACAGCCAGTATTTCAAACCCTTTGACCCCTTCTACAAATGTGGCCAGACTGCTGGTGGCACAAGGTGCTAAGGGAGAAAATCAACACCCTCATCATTAATATCTTCATGACTTTTTTGCCAACTGAAAGAGAGGAAGGCCTCTATTGTGAGACAAAAACAATAAACTAAGGCTACACCTAACTACACCAAAATATAAATAAAAAAATACAAAAAGGGAAATGGAGGGAGGGTGTGTTTAATCTAACATTTGCTGTTATGGTAAATGCACTTACACAACTGTACATAAGTCATGACTGCAGTAGCTTTAGCTATACAGATATATTCACAAAACTTTATAGTCTGGGAGGAAACATAAGGGTCCAGGAGTCCCTGGAGAATAGTCCCATCAAGGCCTGGTCTAGATCTGGAAAAGGAATCTAGTTTATAGTCTTTTTAAAAGTGCATGCAGAGGACCAAATAGCTGCCTTTAGAATGTTTTTAGCATCCACCACTTTCTAATATGGCATCAAGGAAGCTATGCCCTTAATAGTCAGAGCCTTAACCCTGTCTGGAAGTGTCTTGTTATGATGAAAACAGCAAACAGCAATAGGAAGGAATGGAGTCTTCTTTGACACAGATTGCTCATCGTTTGTTTTCCCTTCATAGGGAACAGCTATTCAGATTTCCTAAAGGATTTAGTTCTGTTAAAGTAATACCTGAGCTGCCTATGTACATCCAGAGTAAGAGAATCCTTTCTGCCTGGTTTTGAGATTCTAGAAACAGGGAGACTGATCACTAAATTCAAAGTAAATTCTAAAACAACTTTAGGCATGAATGACGGATTTGTACCTAAGGAACCATATTTGCATGAAAATCCATACAGGGTTCACCTGTCAAATAGGGCTTGCATAGCGCATACTTTTCTTGCAGATGTCAGAGAAGTAAGCAACACAGTCTTCCAAGTAATGAACTATAAATCAGCCTTTTGAGCCAGTTCAAACAGAGACACAGTTAAGTTTTCCAGCACACAAATGAGATCCCAAGAAGGTGCCAACTGTTTCCTAAGTTGTCTTACACACAAAACTCTTTCAAAAACAGCATGAACAAAGACTGAGTAGAAAGGTAGGATATAACTTCATAGGTTGACAGGTGTTTACTAGGCTAATGACCACAAGGGCCTTTTTAAGCCCAGCCATGCATCCCACAGATGCATATATGGGCAGACATGCCGAAATGGTAAAATGATGAACTTTGACAGAGCAGTAAGATAGGCCAGAGGATAATAACCTAGGCAAGTATTGAAAATGAGTTGTATAGAAACACAGAAAAGGCCTTTAATCTTAGTGAAGCACCATTTAGCAAATATATTCCATTTACTAATATAAGATTTCCGAATAACAAGTTTCCCTGCCTCCTTTAATATTCATTGCACATCCTGAGAAAAAAGGTACCAAAAAAGTATCAGAAATGAATCATCCAGACAATCAGCTGAAGTTGTTTGAGACTGGGTTATACACCTTCCTCTGTTTTGTGTGATTCATAGAATCTTAGATTGTTACTAGGTTAATGACCTATGGGACCTTCCTAAGCCTAGCAAAATTTTCCCAGAAGAATAATGGTATCCTGAATGCAAAAAGGTCATTGAGAGCTAAGCATTTATAAGCTACCTCTGTCCATAAGGGATATGGGTGTCAGGTCTAATGTAAATTTCTTATTGGCCTAGGTTGCACTTAAATTGGGTAATAAATAAACTCAGCTTCACATGGATGCGAAGTCTGTTTCATAGGAGGGATTATCTCTGGGAGACATATCTATCTCTCCAGCATGTTGTTTAAGTCACAGACAAAATCCAGGTATTTAGGCCTTGTATTTCTGGTACTGTTTGACTTACAATATACAGGAGATTTACTTTATTTTATTTAACATTAGTTTACCAGAAAAGTCCAACTTGGAATCAGCCAGTTTTCAGCGGAGGGCTGGGGAAAAATACACCAGACGCAAGTTGTTGCCATGTAGGAAGAAACCGGAGCACCTGGAAGAACCCTAATCAAATGCAGGGAGGACTTGCAGACTCCATGCAGAAGGCACCCCAGCTGAGAATCAAACTGGAGAATCTCTTTCTGTGAGGTGACAATCCAAAATACTGCACCACTGTGCTGATTTATAAGTGTGAGGTCTGCGGATACCTTGCAAGCCATACAAAGATCTTCTCTCAGGAATCTATATGAGCCTGAGTAGAGGGCAAGGGCTCTAAGGCAGTCTGTATAAGGCAGGTTTGTTGCACCTTGTATTCTTTTTGTAAAGAACATCTGAAGTCACTCTAGTTGCTGCATATGCCTTGTTATGTACATACCAAAAGGAGCACTGTACTCTATGATTGGTCTGATAACAGCAGATTGCAGTGGAATAATGACTTCTTTGGACCTACATGCCATGACCTTATTTATAAAGTTGCACAGCATAAAAGGATTTCTTCTCCACTGTGGCCATGTTGTAGTCGAAGGTAACTCTATGTCTAGGTGCATACCCAGATCACAGAACCACTGGGTTAACTCTTAGGACATATTATCAACATGATAATTAGCTGGGATGGTTGATTTCCCAAAGGGTACAATTATGCATTTGTTAGCATTGAGTTTAAGGCTATGGCTTTAGCACCATTTGTTAGTCAGCAACAGACCTTCTTGGAGAATGATAGTGTCTACAGGGGAGTCAGTGATAACCCCATCCTCACTTGCAGTCATCTGCAAACTTAGTCAGCCATTAACTTTCAGTATTTACTTCCACATCAGAGAAACAGATGACAGAAAGGAGCAGGCCCGGTACAAAGCCACGGGGCCTCTGCCAGTGACTGGCATCTTGGTAGAAGTGGTTTCACCTATTTTGACCTCATGGGTCTATCAGTGAGCCACTTGGCTACCCAGCAGGTGATAAAAGGGTTTATACCTAATTTAGTGAGCTTGTCTATAATGCTTGAGTGGGGTACTGTATCAAAAATCTTGGCCAGGTTGAAGTAAGCTGTGTGAACTGTCTTGCCCTCATCCATTACTTTGTTGACCCTCTCAAAGATGTCACCTGATTTAATAGGTATGACATAACAAAGCCGAACTGTGGTGGGTCCAGCATTTGCAGGTTTCTTTTGTCCTCATTTATCATGCCCATGATGATTCTTTCCATGTCCTTACATATGAGGCTAGTCAGACCTATGGATCTGTAGTTACCCAAATCAGTGGCTGAACATCCATTGTGTAGGAGAATGACTGTAGCCATCTTCGATTTCCTTGGGCACAAAACCTGACTGTATGCACCAATTGAAAAGTGATTCAAGTGGACTAGAGATGTCATGTTTCATGCTATTTAGTAAGTATCCCTTGATGTTATTGGTGCCCATTAATACATGGTTTTTGGCCTTGGAAAGTACATTGAGGACCTGTTCCCAAGTAAGTATGCAGTATTTCCTTAAGACTAACATGGGGAGTGGGCAGTGAGTGGAGAAATCTAAGCTGAACCTGTCAACCAAAAAGTTGGCAATGGCCTCTGGTTCAGTGTGGGTGATAAAACAGCAACAAACAGGACCAACACTGAGGTAAACCACTACTAGAGAAATAATAGTCAAATAAACTTGCATCCACCATGGAAATGGTAATGAGAATAAAAATATGAAAATTTCTTCTTTATTCCATAAATAAAACCAAAGTGTTATTTCAGTTTATATAGTTATACATTATATTAAATTGATATAATTAAACAATTAACCAACCATTAGATAACTTCGATTTTAAAGCAACATCTTTCAAAACCCATTCAGTTATATCATTAGTGCAAATAAGTTCATTTAAATGCAACAATATATATATATATATATATATATATATATATATATATATATATTACATTATTCTGATAAAATAAAACCTTGATGTATTAAATATGATATACTAATTGTGTGGGAGGGCACAGTGGAAGAATTTGAGAATTTCTTATGTCATCTCAAAAGTACATCTAGTTTCTTAAAATTTGTTACAATAGTATGCACCAGTAAATACATATATATATATATATATATATTTATATATATAATATAATCTCATATATATTATATTTTTATATGTATCTACATTTTATTATTTAAATGGCTATAATAATAGATATCAGAATAATGTAAGGTAATTAAGTTTATATATATATATATATATATATATATATATATATAATATATATAATACTTGACTCTATAGAGTCTTTAAAATGCATTTAAATGAACTTATTTGCACTAATGATATAACTGAATGGGAATTAAATATAATGTATAACTATATAAACTGAAATAACAGCATTTGTAAACAGAACTACTACTAGAGAAATAGGAAATCCAAAATCAAGAACAAAAATCTCAAACCGCTGGAAACGCTGAGCAGATCTATAGTAGTTTATTTAAAAAGCAGTAAACCACAAAGCTTTCAGGCTAATGCCTTTTTCCAGTGTGTAACAGCTACTGTAATCACATATCCATTAAAACAGATTTAAACTAAAACCATATGACACAGCCCCATCAAAAATAGAATCAATTAATTTACTTATGATAAAAATAAGGGAATCTGCATCTAAAATTACCATAGAAGCATTTCACATAGCCTAAAACATAATGGCATAGTGATGCAGTGGTCAGCGTTATTATCTCACAGCAAGAGGTTCTCCAGTTCAATTCCTGGCTTCAACAAATGTTAAATAAAAACTAGAACTTAACTAAATATAACACATTAAAAATATTTAAAACACATTATCAACTTAGAGGCATTTTTTTTCTCTTTAAAATTGGTTTAAGGCTGACAGCTGTATTTATGCCTGGTGTATTTTATTATTTATTTATTTTATTTTACATTTGTTAACCGGGAAAGTCCGACTGGATACATATCCATTTTCAGCTGAGGCCTGGGGAGAAAAGCTCCACATTGAAATTAAATTACAATAAAAATTGTGGTTACAGAAAAGTCTATAAACATTTAACAACATCAGTGACAGATTATAGTCAAGGTTACATTTAGATAAAACAAAAATCATTTACATAAAAACAATCATTGTTGGTAAATGGATTAGGTATACAGAGATAACAATTACATATCTGAGGTGTGTATAATAAAGAGAAGGATTTCCAGGTAGACGGTAAGGATGATAGTTAAGAGAAAGGTGGTTAGGTAAGAAGGAAGTAATTTAGTGAGGGCAGAAAAGTAAGTTATCTTTCTTATGATGGGATAAAAGAGTTCTAATAGTTGAGGGAAGTGTATGTTGTGAGGGTAAGGAAAGAAAATAAAAGGGTAATCACCTCTGTGAGCTAAGTTTGGTTTACTCTTGTCTTGGTATATGTCGGGTTAGTCTGGGTTTAGACACGAGCATGACTATTGTTTATCTTACCTCTTCTGATTTTTGTATGGGTTAGTCAGGGTTTAGACATGGACATAGCCAGTCACTGTTCATGTACATCTTTAGGGATATTTTGAATTGGGGCAAGGAACATGTGGCGGTTAGTTCAGCAGGAAGGGAGTTCCATTTTTTCCAGCAGAGTCGGAGAATAAGGAATCTCCGGCTGAGTTGTTGGCTTTGGTAACTTGTACTAGCATACTGTTGGATAAGCGGAGGGATGCTAGGTTGCTGTAGGGGGTAATAATATTAGTCAGAATAGGGGTACTGGTAGGTTGGGAGAGGATTTTATGAATAACTATGAGTTGGTTAAAATATATCTGATTGGGTAGTTCAAGCCAGTCTAATTTGTGATGATTTTGACAGTGGTGGGTTCTGTAGGCTGAGCCTGTGGCAAATCTAGCTATACTGTTATAGCAGCTGGTGATTTTGTTAGGGTTTGATTTGGTTAGATTTGTGAGGATGGGTGAGGCATAGAGAAGGGTTGACAGAAGATGTGTGCGAGCTATGGCGGTTCTGGCAGTTGGGGTTAAGAATTTCTTAATCCTATACATGCAGCCTATTTTTTTGTTTACTGTTTTTATGGTTTTGTCTATATGGGCATCGTACTTCAGATTATTATCCATGATTATCCCTAGTAATTTAGTGCAAGCTTCAGGAGTGATTATGGTGCCATTGTTGGAAGGGAATGTAATTAATGGTAATGTTAGATTATGGGAAGGGGAGAAAAGTAGTAGTTTGGTTTTGTTTGGGTTCAGTAGGAGGTGACGATTACTGAGCCAGTTTTCTACTTTGCTGAAGGTGATTTGGGATAGGGATTGTAAATCTGTGCGAGTAGAGGCAGAGCAGATAAGTGTAGAGTCATCTGCATACTGTATACAAGTTGCATCTGGGATAACTTTGGGTAGGTCATTAAAGAATATAGAGAAAAGGAGGGGACTCAGGATAAAACCTTGGGGTACTCCAAGGGTGACAGGTAGAAGGGGGGATAAAGTGTCTTTCCATAGGAGAGCTTGTTGTCTGCTGTGCAGGTAAGAGTGGAACCAGCTGAGTACTGGGTTATCTAAGGACAGTGATTTTTTAAAGAGTCTAGGAGTAGGTGGTGATTTACTATATCGAATCCTTTAGATTATAGTGTGAGAAAAGGAGAGAAGGGCGGTGGTTGTACTATGGGCTGGTCTGAAGCCATGCTGGGTTGGGGTTAGGAGAGTATTCTGATTAAGGTGGGTTAAGAGTTGTTTCTGTAGGCATTTCTCCATTATTTTGGCTAAAGGAGATAGGCTATAGGTCTGTAATTAGAGAGTTCGGTGAAGTTTCCCCGTTATGATGTGGAATAATATGATTTTCCAGATGGAGGGAATGTAGGATTCGTGGATAGTGCAACTGATTAAGATGGAGATAGGGTAAGCTATAACATTAGTGGCCTTTTGTAGAAACTCTGCAGGAAGTCATTCAGCTGCCAGGGTGGTAGGTTTTAGTTTTTTAAGTAGGGATTTAACATAGTCTGTGGGGATAGGATCAAATTTGAGGGGGGGGATATTTTCCTGAGTGGTTGAGATCGTAGTAGAAGATGTGGGAGATAGATTATTAGCTAGGGACTGAACTGTTTCAGTGAAGAGAGTGTTAAAGGTCTTAGCAACACATTTAGGAGGTAGTTGTAGGGTAGCTGAGGTGGTGGGGGTAGATGATTTACCTGGATGGAGCAGTTTATTCAGACCTGACCAGAATTTTTGAGGATGATTTTGGTGCATTTGCTGTAAATTAAAATAGTAGTTTTGCTTGTCTAACACAATAGACCTTTTTGCTTAATTTCTCATTTGTTTGAATTTAATGTGGGCTTGTGGGGATTTAATGGCTCTCCAGGAGGTCCATGCTGAGTTTCTAGCAGTAAGTTTTTGTCTAGTAGTATTGGTTAGCCATGGAGCAATTTTATTTTTGGTTCTGATTGTACGTGTGGGAGCATGCCTGTCTAAGATGGCCAGGAATCTAGTGTTGAATTTAGAGACTGCTTCGTCAAGGGGAAGTGTTTTTAAATTGGCCCATTTGCATGAGAGAAGATCGGCATAGAAACTAGTTAGGTTAAAGTTCTTTGTATACCTAAGGATTTTACAGGTGGTTTGGTGAGACATGTCATCCCTTTTCCTGATTATATAAGTTAGGAGGTGGTCGCTCATGTCTTCAGGTAGGGTGCCTGATTTGTATAACTGTGGTTTGTTATTTATTAAGATCCAATCTAAGATGCTTTCCTTTTTGTTGGGCTTGTTGATTCTGGTGGGTGTGGTAATAGTCTGGGAGAAACCATGTAAGTTAATATGGGTGGTGGGGAAGTTTGCTGAACAAGTTGTCCAATCGATGTTGAAGTCCCCGAGAATGATTGTTTCTTGCGGGTGGGTAGTGGATAAACATTGGAGGGTGCTTTCTAAGGTGTCTATGTTGTTGACTGGGGGAATATAGCTGCAAACTGTGTTTATAGATTTGTGTTTGTTAAGTTGTACTTTTGAGATGATTGTTTCAGAGTTGGTAGTTGTTAGGTCTTGTGGGGTGCTAATTGTGGATATTTCTAGAGTGGATTTATATAGGATGGCTACTCTGCCTCCTTTTCTACATTTACGGTCCAGTCTTATTATATTGTAGTTGGGGGGGGGGTAATATTTCATTATCAGGGATAGTGGGTTTGAGCCAAGTTTTTGTAAGGCAGAATAGATCAGGGGAGTGCATGTCTGGGAGGGCGTGTAGATAGTGGATTTTCTTATTTAAACTTCTTATATTTAGTTGGCAGACTAGAAATGATTTGGGGGCGTCTGCATTCATACTCACAGATTTCCAATTATTTAAATTACCACCCCTTCTCTTTCTTTGCATAGCATTAAACACCCTGAAGTTAAACTCATGGTCTGTTCCTTTCTCTTTCATATGTTTATCAAGGGCATTCGTGTTGACCTTCCTACATATTTCAGACTTGCGCGCTATGATATACAAGGCCATGTCCAATCCGGAATTAATGGACATGCTCCACCTCAGAAAATCCAAATCCATCAGAGCCATGAGAGCAAGAGACTTAAACCTCAACACAGAAATAAATAGGACGTGCTGGAGGGACAGATTCATAACCCAGAGGCTCCCTACACTCTGGAACAGAATCACAATCCATGTTAGGCAGAGCCCCTCACTAACTCTATTCAAGAGAAATCTTGACGAGTGGATGGGAGATCATAGGTTTACCCCGCGGGTCATCTCTGTGTCACTACTAGACAGAGGCACAGTAAACTAAACCCTAAATGGGCGTAGTATTCTCATCCTAAGGGGTGGTGAAAGCCACACACACTCTGGCTAGGCTTATAAATGCCCTAGGGCAGATAGCCTAGTACGAACCTATGAACCTATGAACCTATGATACGATTTTCAGTTTATGTGTACATTTTCCAACATAAAATGCAGGACAGTTCACACATGTAGCCAAATAGACAATGTTAGTAGGATTATATATGGCAAAACATTTGAATGCATGCTTTTTCTTTGTTACTGGGTGTATTAATTGATCATTTTTCACAATATTTTTACAACATACACAATTATAACATGGAAAAGTACATGATGTTAGATTTTGTCTGGGACCAATATGTCTCATGTCTTTATAATAGAGATTCTGTTTCAAATTGGAGCAATTATTATAGGCAAAGTTAGGTTTTTCCCTATAAGCTGTTTAATTTCTGGCATTGTTCCTAATTTGCTCCAGTTTCTTGATATAATTTCCTTCACCCATCAGTCCTTATACTATATGTAGTAACATAGCATACAAGTTCTTGTTTATGATTAATAGTACTTTGTACACCAGCATTCTTCTCTGCAAAATACGGTCTAACTCTATCCTGCTTTCATTTATAATATCATATTTCAACTGTTCAAGTAAATATCCCCTCTCCCTGAACTCCTTTATCATGCTAGCCATCTGGTCGAGACATTTCATTTCATCAGTATTGAGTTGACTAACTCTTAAAAGCTGACTCTTCGCTATACCTTTAAATATGTGAGTAGCATGCATGTTTCTTCTATGTGTGTATTTGTTTGCCTGAACTTCTTTTCTAAAGATTGAGGTAGTAATATTATTAACATTTCCTAACTTAATATCTAAGAAGTTAATATCTAAGAAGTTAATCTCATTCAATTAATTTTCTAGTGTAAATTTCAAAAAAAACTATTTGTACCATTCAGATATTCAGCAAATAATGGTAGGTAGGAATGTTCACCTTCCCACACCAGAAAAATATAGTCTTCAAAGTACTTGTAGAATGACACATTATGTTCAAATATTCATGGATATTTATAGACAAGCTGTTCTTCCCAGCATCCTGTAGTAATGTTGGCATAAGTATTGGTTATGAATGTGCCCATAGCCTCTCCTGCTTTTTGATGCAAAACAGAGGCCTCAAAAATGTTTTAGGTTATGTGAAATGCTTTTGTGGTACTTTTAGATGCAGAGTTCCTTATTTTTATCATACTTAAATAATTACTTGATTTTATTTTTTGACTGGGGCTGTGTCACATGGTTTTAGTTTGAATCTGTTTTAATGGAGATGTGATTACACTAGCTGTTACTTACACACTGAAGAAGGGCATTAGCCTGAAAGCTTTGTGGTGTTACTGCTTCTTGAATAAACTGCTATAGATCTTCAGTGGCTGGAGTTTTTTTGTTCTTCATTGTGATTGATACTATTTAAAATAAGTTCTGCACATTGTTGTCTGATTCCATAAGAAAGGAGAACCACTGTTGCCTGGGCCATGACCTTTGGAGAGACCTTCTGAATTCTCAGTATGACCGTGGATGCCAGCAGAAAGAATGGAATAAGCACATATGAACTTTTCTGCCCAAAGGAATGAAATAGCATCTGCTTTCCTGGCCTACCTGCTAGGAAACCTGGAACAGAATTTGTTCAGCTGTGTCTTTAGAAAGGAGACAAACATATCTACCTGACTTGTCACCACAACTGGATTAATTCCTGTAAGATAGCCCCCTTTCAATTTCCACTAGTGAGGGTATTTACTGGTCCTGTACAAAAAGTAAGTAGCTTGGAGGGTTAATTAATGTTGATCTGTGACCTCCAACTTATCACAGCCAGCCTGCACAGCAGGTATGATTGTATGCTACTGCCACCTTAACCGATCTATCTATGTACCATATCACTGTGGTGTTGGTCACTTGTAAAGGCTCTGAGGAATGCAGGTGATAAAGTTGTTTTAGGGAATAAATGTCAGCAAACATCTCTTTCACATTTATGTGCTTTCGCCTGTATGTTTTTTTCCAAAGACCTTGCACTTTTAGCCCCATGCACACAGCTCCCCATGCAAAATCTAATACAGCTTTTGTTACAGACTGAGCAGGGGATGCAAGAGAAAATTGGAGACCTGGATTCTGTTATCTTCTCTACTATAATTCTGTCTTCATAATTTCCAGACCTGGGATCTGAAAATTCAGTGTGTGTCTGTGTGAACAGAGGGTACAAACATTTTTAAAGAATTTTTCTCATCTCCAATATGGCAAGATGAATTGTGAGAATCAGCATCTTTTTCTTTTGTCCCTAGCTGGTGGCCAGCAAAGGTGGTTGACCCTGTAGTTGTTGATCATTGGCTGCTGATCACATCTGGTCCAGAGGCTCTCATTTCTAATGTGGTCACAAAATGAGATTCCCAAAACTTGTTGCAGGCATAGCATTTGGAAAACCTCAAGCTTGTTCAGGTCTAGCTTGAGGTGGATCCACATTTCCAATCCATAAAGGAGAATTGGCAAGATCAGTGCCCAGAAAAGGTGAATCTTGGTGGTGATAGAGATGTTTTTCCTCTTTAAAAGATACCACTTGAGCAAGGCAAATGTTGCTATGGCTTATCCAGTCCTTCTATGGACTTGCTGTTGATGTTGCCTTCTTCTCCTCAACCAGAGAACCCAGATACTTGAATTCTTGGGTTTGCTCAATCTGAACTACCCTGAGGTAGACAGTGGTTTGTGACCCATTGGTTGCCATCACTTTGGTCTTGTCCATGTTTATTCATAGGCTATAAGATTGGATGATGTGGCAGATGTCATTGGTGAACATTAGGTCAGTCACAGAATGGGCTTTGTCATACTGGACTCTGCACCTGCCCTCATATACTCTCCTGTCGATGGCGTCCACCATTATGTCGAACAGCAGTGGAGAGATCACATACCCTTGACGGCCCCCAGTCTGGATGGTTAACTCTTCAGACAGTCTGTTCCGTATGTGCACCTGGCTGGATAAACCATTGTATGATGCCTGAAGGTGTCTGATGATTTGCTATATACTCAGTCTCCAATGTCTTCCACAGGGCAGGCCAGTGGATACAGTTAAATGTGGACTTGAAATCTATAAAGACAATAACTGTACATTGTCCACACAAGATTCTTTCTTCCATTAGCTGAAGGATGGCAAAGATTTGAGGCTGCATCCTTTGTTTGGTCTGAATCCAGCCTGTTCTTCCCTGCTGGTTTGCTCACAGTGTTTCTGCAGCCTGGATTGTATGATCTTCATAAAGACTTTTCCAACGATGGAGAACAGGCTGATTCTGCAGCAGTTCTGGCACTCTCTCTTGCCCTCCTTCTTGTGTATGGGTATGATGATGGCCTTCTTCCATGTGCATAATATCCATAGTCCATAGCAGCTCAATCAGTGCATGGAATTCGTGGAGCAGGATATTGCCTCTAGCCTTGATTGCTTCCGTAGTGACCTGATCCATTCCTGGTGCCTTGCCAATTCTTAGTGTTCAGATAGCTGATTTCACTTCCACCAAAGATGGTCCCAAGCCCAGCTGCAAAAGGAAGAGGGTGGTCACCCCACCATGGTGACCAGAACTGGGAAACCAGGGAAACTGCATGGAAATTCAAACAAACTCATTAACTTATGCTACTGCATCTGGAGCAGCTGATGCACCAGCATTGGGGACCCAGGGTGCTGGTGAGAAGTGGGCTACTGTCCGAAGGAAATTCATTACAAAGTTGAAAACCCATGTTGCTGCTTGGAATGTTTGAATCAGCCATCACATGGGCCAGAAAGAAATAATTGCCAAGGAACTCATGAAATGCAAAGTACTGATCACTGCATGAGTTATGACTCACTCAATGTGGAACACTGACTGTCCAACCACCTACAGCCAATGAAATGATGATGCTGTACTACTCTGGGAGTGAGAAGCCAGAGGCTGGCATCAAGTTCATGGTGGATAGCCTGGATGCAAGAAGCATAATTGTTTTCCAACCAATATTGGATCACCTGGCAGCGCTCACCATAAATAGTACCATCAAGACCCACATTCTGTCCATCTAAGCACCAACCGAGATGAGGCCGGACCCAGCCAAGGATAACTTCTACAACCAGCTCCAGTACATGCTGGAATTGATCCCACTGACTGAGATGATCATCTTGGCAGGAGACTTTAATGCTCACATTGGTGAGGACAGGTCTAGTTGGGAAGGAACGATGGGTAGATTTGGCCATAGGAACATGAATGATAATGGCCATTGCCTTCTGTCCTTTGCTGCATCAAATAATCTCATTGTGGGAATTCCCATTTGCACATCCCTGCCAATTGAAAGACCACCAAAAACAAAGAAATAGATACAGTTTGGAGAAGTATCTGTGAAGATCCTGTGGAACATAACAAAGATGCTAAATGGATAGAAGAAGTTAAAGAAAGAATAAGAGGTTCAGGGATGCAGGATATGGAATGGGATGAAGTAACAGCCAGAGAGATTGAAAGAAAGTTAGGAAAAGCCTCTAATTGGAAAACCCCAGGCCCAGATGCCATACCTAATTTTTGGCTGAAAGTATTAACATCTTTGCATGAAGATTTAGACATGACTAAGAAATATTTATATTTTATACCCGAACAGACACCAACCTGGTTAACAACAGGAAAAACACTGCTCCTACTTAAGAGTGAATCTGCAATCCACCCTAAAAATTATAGACCGATAACTTGCCTTCCAATGACATATAAACTATACATGGGAATTGATGCTGACAGAGTTTATAGTCATTTAGAAGAAAACTCAATTATGGCAGTAGAACAAAAGGGCAATAAAAGAAAGTCATATGGAACAACGGATCATTTGTTGTTAAATAAAGTCATAGTGGAGGACTGTAAAAATTGAAGAATCTAAATATGGCATGGATTGACTAAAAAAAGCATTTGATAGTATCCCACATTCATGAATAAAAGAGTGCTTAAAAATGTATAAGATATACCTTTCACTGATCGACTACATTACAGTGACTATGAAATAGTGGTAGACCACTTTGCAATTAAGCCATGATAAAGGACAAATTATTATCCCAGGGATAAAAATTCAAAGGGGGATATTCCAGGGTGACTCTCTGTCACTGCTGCTATTCTGCCTTGCCCTTAACCCATTAAGCTGTCTACTTAACAGCTTAGGCCATGGCCATAACTTGGATCCTAGAAAACAACAAAGTGTAAAGACTTCTCATCTTCTCTTTGTCGATGATTTAAAACTGTATAGCTCATCAGAGAAACTGAAAGTACAATTGCAAGTTGTCAAAACTTTTTCAGATGATATAAGAATGTCATTTGGTCTTGATAAATGTGTAAAAGCAACCATGTCAGGAAAACATCAGTTTGGGACAAGAATGTGATTTAAAAAAACTTGAGCAAGAGGAAGTGTATAAGTACTTGGGAACTGATGAAGGATCAACAATAAAACATGAACAAATGTGAATAAAACTTAGCAAGAAATACTTCAGAAGACTTAAATTAATCCTGAAAACAGCACTGACATCTAGGAACAAAATCCAACCTATAAACCAATTTGCTCTTCCTGTCCTAACTTACAGTTTTGGCGTGATTGACTGGCCCCAAAACATGTTGGATAGATTAGACAGGAAGGATGTTTCATGCTCACCAAATGATTTATAAAAATCAGTGCATTCCAAGATTATTATATTCCCCCATTCTGAAGGAGAGATGGGCCTCCTTGAAATTGATTGTATGTATAAATTGCAATCTTGGAACTCCACACATATCTGCAGACCTCACAAGACCCAAACATAGTGAATGTTTTGGAACATGAGGAGAATAAATCTAAGATAACTTCTCTACTTAATTTAGTAGAAGCATATAGGTGTCAAGCGGGAATGGAAATCAAACCAGAAGTGGATAAAAATCAGGCAGCAACTGAATGTGCCAAAAAACAAAATAAAGAGTATAAGGTGAAGATCTAGATGAGAAGGCAAGAAATGTGTAAAAAGCATAAATATAGTTGCAAGTATAGAAAATGTCTGGAAGAACCTCATGTTGATCAGGAACGAATGCAGGAATGGTTAAGAAGAGGTGAATTCAAACCAAGAGATGAAAGTTTAATACTGGCAGCCCAAGATAGTGAGCTATGTACACATTGGTTTACAAAGTCCATTGAACATGTGGGAGGAATAGACGAATGTAGGTTTTGTAAAACCAAATTGGAAACAGTTACACACCTTGTTGCAGGTTACAACATACTAATGGCAGAAGGACTGTGTACTGAAAGGCATAATAATGTGGCAAGATTGTTGCACTGGGGATTGTGCAAACATTATGGTATTGAAGTGGCTGAAAAACACTGGAAACATGAGCCACAAAGCATCACAGAAAATGATCAATTTTATATCACATGGGACCACCCATTGCCAACAGTTCAAAAGATAGATGCTAGAAAACCGGATATAGTGGTTCAGGAAAAGAAGACAAAATTAGCATTGATCATTGAATTCGCCACACCCAGTGACCACAGTGTCTTGTGTACAGAGAGACACAAAGTCATAAAATATTAGGATCTGCATACAGAAATGAGAGCAATGTGGAAAAAAGATACCCAGACAGTTTCAACAGTAGTAGGAGCAACGGGTCTTCTAAAACAGAATCTACAATTGTATTTAGATATGTTACGGCGGTAGCATTGTTACCTCACAGCAAGAGGTTTTCCCATTTGATTCTCGGCGTGGCTTGGAAGTGCCTTCTGTGTGGAGTCTGCATGTCCTCCCCGAGGTTGGGTAGCGTTCAAAAGACATGCGTGCATAAATGGGCGTGCCTTCGTTGAAGGCTGGGCATCGAGCTGGCACCTCGGCGTTTCATAAAAAAAATCTACTGCCAATCATTAGCGGACCAGAGTTCCGCTGTGGTGACCCCTTACCGGGAAAAAGACGAAAAGACAAACAACAACCAATCCATGTAACTGAGTACGAATTGCAGAAGGAGTCATTACTGGGCACATTCCGGGTGCTCCAAAGAGCACTTCTGTATGACATCAAAAACTGAAACAATAGTAATTTCATGAACATCAATCACACTTTGCTTTAGGAATGGGGTTCATTCCCGTCATGGTATTATAAACCCAAAAGACTTAGAGGAATTAAAAAGGAAAATGTGAATTTTGTGTAATCTGGAATGGTCTGGCACAGGAGCTAGCCTCTTTGTGAACACCCTTGGAGCAGTAAATAACCGAAAGGGTAATGTAGAAAACTGATAATGCAAGTCAGACACAGAAAACCTTTGAATATTTTTGAAGTCTGTGGCAATAGGAATGTGAAGATAAGCATTTTTTGAGTAGAGTATCACCAAAAAAAAAAAAAAAACCTGCAATGGCAGCATTTCAACTTTGGAACTTTCACAAACAAGCTGAGAAAGGATAGTTTAATAACTACTCTCTAAGAGTGATCCCACTTTGGCAGCAGAAAAAAATAGTGAATAAAATCCCTGTTAACCACTGATGTAGGAAATTGGTTCTATGACTCCAAGGAAGGCATCTCATTGATGACTGGAGGGATCAAGGAAGTCTGCAATGGAGGATGCAGAAAAATTCCCCAAAAGGGAGGTAGGTTTTCCCACTGTCACCTGTAACCTTTATAAAGATCTGTTAGTACCCAATTGTCTGAAATAACCTGATGACAAAAGAAGAAGGTAAAGAAACAGACTCGGGGACAGATTTAAAGGGGTGGCGGGGGGGGGGGCAGAATGATGCAACTGCCATTCTGAATTATCTGACTTTTTCTTTTTCTGAAATGTTTCTTTTTTCATGGACCCTTCTGCCACTTTTTAAGGTCAATCCACTACTCCAAATCTTTAAAATACTGACCACAAAAATCTATTGAATACTGCTAATACTTTCAATACCTTTTTTACTAATGCTATACAAACACTAGCTAGTCAACTATCACCTAATTACTTCACTCTACCTTCCTATAAATCAACCTTACCCCCTACTTTTCATATTCAACCTGTCCCAACAACAAATATTCTAACCCTTCTACGAAACTAAAACCATGCTCACCCTCAGCAGACCAACTACCTGCTGAATTCCTAAAACAATCACCCAAAGCTATTGCTTATCCCATTGCTATTCTGTTCAATAGAACTATTACTGAAAGTCATATCCCAGTTTATGGAAAATCTCCCATATTATCCCCCTCCATAAAGGTGGACACTCCACTGAACTCTCCAACTACCGCCCCATTGCCCTTCTCTCTCCTTTGGCAAAGATCATGGAGAAATGCATTCACAGACAATTACTTGACCATCTAACCCAAAATAATTTACTTTCCAACTGTCAACATGGATTCAGACCTTCACATAGCACTATAGCACTAGTACTGCCCTTCTTTCCTTCACAGATTGTATCAACAAAAACCACAATCTTAACAAGCTTTCTTCAGCACTATTTATTGACCTGTCTAAAGCTTTTGACATGGTAAATCACCAAATTCTCATCAAAATACTGAAATCCCTGTCACTAGATACATCTTCTATAAAGTGGTTCCAGTCCTACCTTGATAAAAGACAACAGGCCATACTAGGACACAATTCTCTCTCCACTCATCTGCCTGTCAAACTTGGTGTCCCTCAAGGGTCCATCCTGGGACCTCTACTTTTTTCCATATTTATTAATGACAATCACCTTGCCATCCCGCAAGCCACATGCATACAATATGCAGATGACTCCACACTGATATGTTCAGCCACCTCCTCTTCTGAACTTCAATCTCTGACCCAACAAGTATTTAACACAGTTGAGCAATGGTACACACATAGATGCCTTCTCCTAAACACCAAAAAGACTAAACTCCTCCTCTTCTCTCCCACCAATAAGTCCTCTCCTCTTGATTTCTCAGTTATCTCTACCAATAAAACTATTATATCCCCTGATCCAACCACCAAACTATTGGGTGCCACCATTGACAACAATCTGAACTTTGATATCCATATTAACAATACTATAAAAACTGTCAACAAACAACTTGGCTCTCTCTATAGGGTAAAACCCTTCCTCTTACCTTCAGCTAAAACCACTATAGCACACACTCATCTAATCTCTTCACTTCTTTATGCCTCACCCATTTTTACTAATCTATCTAAAAATAATCTTAGCAAATTGGAAATGTCTTACAATAACATTGCCAGATTTGCTGCAGGCAACCCATTTAGAACCCACCATTGCATTAATTTAAAGCAGCTGGGATGGCTTGAACTACAAAATCTGATTAAATTCCATCAACTATCTATAGCCCACAACACTTTTTACAAACCTTCCAAAACTCCTATTATATCCACACTCATCACTCCCTATAAAAACCTGAAATCCTTAAGGTCTTCTCAGAGACTTCTAGTACATACCACTAAACCAAACAACAAGGCTGGTGACTCCCTCTTTTCTAATATTGTTGGAAAAGCCTGGAATCTCCTCCCCAGTGAACTCTCCTCACTTCCCTCAGTATCATGCTTCAAAAACAAATTGAAAGTGTTCCTCAGAACACACTGGTTATGCCCCTGTACTAAGCCTGACTAGTTATGTGTCTCTTAATACTTTGCTCTTCCTACCCCTTCTACTCATTAACTTCCTTATTAACCATAATACTATCTCCCTCTAGAACATCTTGATTGTACTAGCATGCTATGGTATGCCTGTATTCTGCACTGCTGAATTTACTGTGATAACCTGTAATATGCATTGTAAATATGATTTGTTTTTGTTTAATGTTTCCTTATTTGTTATCTTGTTAATTTCATTGTTCTATCTTGGAGCTTATCTCCCCGGGCCTCTACTGAAAATGGACATGTATCCAGTCAACAAATGTAAAATAAAATAAAATAATAATAAATAATATTCTGCTTATTGGAAGCCTTCTGAAATTACTTGTTTTGCTTTTTGAAAAAAAGAATCAAAGGTTTTACTAGTCTTGGTGGGCTGAAAAATCAGAATAATCCCCTAAATCAACTTCCTCTTTTACCAAACTGTTTGAGAACCTGACAAGCAGGACCAAACAAAACCTCCTTATTTAAAGGAAGCAGAAGGGCCAAACAAAACCTCCTTATTTAAAGGAGATTTAATGATTTCATATTTAACATGTTAAGAAAACTTCTGATTATGCAACCAAATTTTGCATTACATTTGCAGAAGCTGATGCTTCCGATACATAATCAACACAGTTGTAAGCACCTTTCAAAGAATACTTAGTTGTTTGAGAAACAGAAGCTATAACAGACCAGATGAGGGTTATAAACTGGTAGAAATGTTCCTCATATTGTCAAAACATGTCAACAAATAACACATGAGCCTGGTAATTCAGAATTCTAAAGGCTAATGCAGTAGAAGAAGAAATATTCTTGCTGGACCTGTCTAAAGCTTTTTGATTCTTGTCAGGCATTTTGTTGCAGCTGGGCTAGACTCATAAATAGCTACGGAGTCATACCTAAAACGTGAAAATAAATACTTGTACGACTGAGGAACTTTATAAAGTCTGACTGCCTTTTCAGGGGCTGTAGACTGACTATCAGGCATATTGCAGGTGATATCAAAAACATCCTCCAAGGTTGGCAGCAAAGGAGAAGTAAGAATAGGTTGTGACAAATGGTCCTGTATTTAGTCCTAGTGTTTCCTCAAAGAGGAGGGACTATCATCTTGTTCCCACTAAAACAGATTGTTCATCCTATAAATGGTTGCAGAAAAAATACCTCTATAGCAGATTCTGAGGAAATATTTTCTTCTTAATCACAATCTGAGATATGGGCAGACAAACAGAAGACACCCTATTCCTATCCCTTTCATTTTCATCTGACAAGTAATCCTACAAAACTGAGGGGATTTTTCCACAAAAATTGTAGTTATATTCAAAAGGTTTTAAAGCATGTAAAAAACCTTTAGCCAAAATAATAAACAGTCCCTTATCAACAGAAAAAAAGTCTTTGAGGAAGATAACTGTTTAACTTTTTGTTTCTTGGATCTAGGGATATGCCTAAAAGAGGACCAGCTCAAGGAAAGAACATCATCCTGGGAAGAGATCTCTTAACCTAAGTAATGCACTCTCCATGGATTCTTGCAAGACCAAACAAAGTGGTTCACCCATGCCGGCTGAGGGCACCTGAACAGCTTCAGAGGATGTATCTAACCTCTGGTCCAGAGGGCTCCGAAGCCAGAAGTGAATGGCATGAGGAGTCAGTAATGGCAATTGCAATCACTCACCATTGTCTAAGGCATAAGCTGAGCCTATTTTGTTGGCAAGAGCTACTTGTAGGTTTTCTTTTTCCTAGGTCCAAAAAACTGGAATAACCATGGGACCAGTAAGCCTGTTCCATGGTTCTGCCACTTATGAGACCTGATTCTTGGTTAACACTGCAGATAAGAGTTGGTGAACAGGTAAGTTGTCAAAGGATGAGTTCACAAGTAGTACACACAATTATACTCCCAAAACAAGACAACCCCAGTAATTATACACAAGCACTAATTAAATAAATCCACTTTTCCTCTCAAAAAAGTCCCCCAGTTCAGATTAACTATCTGACAGAGCAGCTGGCCCCATCAAAATAATAAACCCATACAAAATGTCAGAGATGATTCACAGGCTTCAATGCATTAATACCAGCATCTCTCTGACATTATATACCTCTGACTGTCTATAGGATTTCACAAAGCTTGCAATTTTACAACTTATTTAAAATCACTCCCCATGCCAAGTCTGAAGTATCTGTGGTGAGAGATTTGACAGTGTGGGAAGGGAGACTGGAAGACCTTGACTGCAAGCCATCTGGTTTATTTAACATTCATCTGCCTCTTTACAAAGCCCAGAACTACAATCTGAAATGTCAAAGGGTGTAGATGTTGTGTTGAGACTGATCTGAGGTACTACTGAATTTTACTTGTGTAGTTTGGCGAAGGGCACCATGAGTATCATCAATGCCATGTAACCTAGAATACTGACAAACTGCTTGCAGACATACAAATGTTCCCGGAAAAACTCAGGAAAAACTGTTGAAACACCAATACTTCATCTGGAAGAAGAAGAACTCTTCCCAAAGCAGAGTCTCACAAACATGCCAGAAAAATCATTCTGTGGGAAGGGATGAAAGAAGACTTCTGTAATTCAAATTGAAAACCCAGACAGAGTAGAGGTTATGAACAGTTGCGACAGCTGGAAAACATAGTGTGAATAAATAAAACAGTCATCTAAATAAATGAAAAATATGGAAAAATGTGAATGCCTTAAAATCTGCAATAAAAAATGGGTGGAGCTAGGCATTTTATGATTACCCTCTGTGCAATGGATAAACCAAAGGATAATACAAAGAACTAATACTGTAAGCCAGATACAATAACTGTAAAGAAATACCTGAAATACTCGGCAACAGGAATGTGATGATAGGCATCTTTTAGGTCCAGCTTTGCCATGAAAGATAGGGGAGGGATCAGAGGTACAAGATACTGAAATTATAACATCTTGAACTTCAGAATTTTGACAAAAATGTTTAGACCAGAAAGAACCAGCACTGAGCCCGGGATACTTCTAGTGTGGGAACTAGAACAATTCTTGAATAATACATTTTACCTACAAGATTGAGAGGCACTGTTTCTATGACTTCCAGAAATAACATTTTATATAGAATGGGATAAAATAGAGGAATCTGGTGCCCAGGGCAAAGGGGAATCCTTTGGAAAGGAGAAAGGAATTCCATTGCCAAGTACAACCCCCTTTGGATTACTGTTTGTACCCATCTCTCAGAAATAATCTGATTCTAATAAGAAAGATGAAGTCTCAGAGACCTAGAAGGGTTGCCATGGTGGGGAGGGTGGGGTCGGTGGTGATAGCATAAACAGGTGGATAGAAATAGTGAGAAGGACAACCATCCTTAATTGTTAAAGCCTTTCTTTTTTGAGCCTCTTTTTCATTGCTTTTAGAACCCTAATTATTGGCTCCTTACTGCCTACACTGCTCATTGGAAAAGGTAGCTGAGTTCTGTTTGGTCTGAAAAACGAGGATTGCAAAATTCAAGTTACTCTTTGAATTAGTTTTCTCCTATCATCACACTTCTTAAGTGCCTCAGCAGTAAAAGGGCCAAAAAGAGTCTCTTTATCTAATGATGAATTTAGTATCATTGATTAAACATCATCAGGAAGCTTCTGAGAGCAAAGCCAACAACCCACATCTTCCCAAAAGGGATACAGAAGCAGTTCTCAAGGAGGAGTCGGCAGCATCACAAGTCCACTTTAAAATATGCTTACTCAATTGAGAAACACCTGTCACAGAAGTACTTAATGACTTCTTTACCACAGTAGATGGAAGGTTAGGCATTAAAGTTTGCATATTCTCAAAAGATACAAACAAAAACTTTAACATATAAACGTATACAGTTTAAAATTTTGACAGTTAAAGTTCTAGAGGAATATATTTGATTCCCTAACTTACCCATTGCTTTCCTATCTTTGTCAGAAGTTGGGTTATTAGCAGTGACCTGCTTAGCAATAGCAGATTTAGAAAGAGAGGTTACTGCTGATCTGTTTTTGAGGTAAGAAAACTTGTGGATCTAGGGCACCTTGTTTAACCTGTCAGAGCTCTTGGGAACAGGACGCTGATCATCAGGTAAACTGCAGGTAGTGAGAAAAACATCCTCTAAAGTAGGTAACAGAGGAGCCATAGGAGCAACCTTAGGCATCTGTAACTTTGATGACTCATAATGCATCTGCTGTGCCACAAGAATCTCATTTTAGTCCCATCATAAAACCCTCTTTCATGCTAGATAGAATACTATTGAAAGAAAGATTTTCAGCAGAGAAATTTGGCACAATACTTTCCTTAGAATCAGAATGCACAAACCAACAAGAATTTCTGAGGTACAGCTCCCCTCCTGTAATATTTTCTTTCATGACTCAAACAAAACTAGCCAGAATAAGAGAAAATATTTTATTTTTCTTACCTGAAGATTCAGAAGGCTGTGAAAAGGCAGAAATGAATTGCTTAGTAAATCCTAATAAATCTGCTCTGTCCATGAAAATAGAAAGAGGAGTTTAGAAGTTTTTTTTTTGTCATTCAACATACTCTCTGTGAACAAAGGCTATCTCTTAGCTCCTCTGGTCTCAACTTCTGTATCCCCATTCCAGCTAATTGATGGCCCTTTAATTGTCCCTTTCCCTGACATCACTGTCTCTCCCTTGCCCCCCCAAAAGGCATCCCTACAGCCACAGAGGATATGGTTACCCCCAGCGTTTGGTGGCTTAGAATGTCGTACTAAAATGGCAGCAGAAAAAAAAAGATGGGTGGTCTGAGGAAAAACAAGTGACCATAAAAGAGCTACCCACCAGTGGTTGAGACAAATTAGGAGCTGTTCTAGAACCCCAAAGAATCCTTTTCAAGTTTCTTTGTTTTGCATGCAGGGAAAGGTACAAACATGGAAATAATGCTGATCCATTCTTAAACTGAAGAAGAGAACTGAAAAGCAGGTAGCATAGCCTGAATGAGTTGGTAAAGTTAAATGATACTGGTCAGATTTGGAGACAGCAGTATTTAAGTTCTTAGCGCCACTTGTTTAATATGCATACTGTCTGCATTCTTTCAGACTCTGCGTCTGAAAGATTTAGATGCTGTGAGTCAGACACAAAATTTAGCACTCAGCTTAAAAATCATTAAAAGGGCAGGCTACCATGTGGTGTTTTCCTAGACTATGGAAACAATTTCCCAAAAGCATGCAGATATCAGAAAACATTATACAGTTTAAAGCCAGTATTTATAACTTATTGGAAGACCGGAAATAAATATACATATAACATAAGAACAGTCTGTTCTGGAAAATCTTTGATATCAAACAAAGGACTAAATTATTAATGAACTTATATTTATCTCTCTTGCTACATACCTCCATGCATATATATATATATATATATATATATATATATATATATATATATATATATATTTGTACATATCTATATATATTAATGTCTATCAACCTGTTCATCTATGGTTGCAATTTGTTAGACTGAACATGCAAAACTGTGAACATTCTGAAGGAATAACGGTGAACGTTTTGGAGGTTAATTGGAGAAATAGAGGGCAAAAGTTTAAAATACAAACAGGACCTAAATATTCTGGATCATACTAAGACTTTTAAAACCTGCATACAAGTGCAACAATGGGGTACACTGGATGAAGGAGGCTGGCTAATAGTTCAAAGAGCAGTGTTAAGATACAGTGAGGTTGGAGAAGAAACTGAAAGGTAATGAATCCATCAAAAAGGATGAATGGATGAGCAAAAAAAGAAAAATGTTGGTTTATTATTAATATTTAGAATAAATAATCTGAAAGAATGAAACTGCTTAGGGAAAGATGGCCTATAGAACATGAACAAGGGCTCAGAGATGAAGTGAGGTGAGAAGTATGGAAGATAAAGTTGTGGCTAAAGTAGCAGGTCCAGTAAGAGAGCTACACATTTGATTACTACACTGTTGATATAAAACACCTAAAAGGTTAAGGGTGGAAGGGCAGTAGAATGCAGCTGTATGCTGGAGATGGGGGTGGAGAGCAGAGGTGGTTAACTTACATATGTTGTGTCAGGTAGAATACTGCAAAATGAATAGGCAGGAGTGTGAAGGATCTAGGCAAAAGTACACAGTAAAAAGGTGGCAAACAGTCAGATGCTATGTTTGTTTGGGTCAGAACATTGGAGATAATAAGTCAGCGTGGAAAGAAAGAACAGAATTAGTGCTAGCAGCTCTCTGGAATAAAAAGAAAATGAACAGATGATGGAGAAATAAGGAGACCAGAAAGGATAAAACGAAGGAAGGTAAACACTGGGTAAAGTATCTTGTGCATGGGTTACATGGATGAGATAAATGGGGTCACGTAGAAAGTGATAAGGAAGTTGAACAACAAAGACAGAAATGACAGAGGCAAGAGTTTAGGGGAAGAAAAGAGGCTAACTAGATAATGCTAGACTTTTCTTTTGCAACCACTGCCTGAAGACCATTAGATCCCCTGTCATCCAACAAAGCCATTGTTTCCCCATACACAAGGGTGACAGCCAAATGAGAGCTATCATCACATAAGCAGCCATCAAGGGTTGTTCAGAGTGTTTCATATGGCCATAACCCCTCAGCGAATGCCTAATTGTCGACAGTGTGGTGTGCAGTACACATCAGTGAAGGCATATCACTCACCTCCACAAATAATGCTCCTCAGAACAGCCCTGCCCCTCCCCTTCTTGAAGGCCATGCTCCTATTGGATCTCCAGTCTTTACTAGGAATTCAACTCCACACTCTCCCCCAAGGAAAGATGAACCAACAAAGCCATGTCACAAATGGATGGTGAATGTGTCCATGTGAAAACAAATAAAACATAGCACAGGAGAAAACACTTTGTTAATTGCTACATGCCAACAGCTGTGCAACCAGTTCAGTTCATTGGGAGTTAAACAAAATTAGTCTCCCTCCTATAATATGGGTGAGATAGGAAGAATGCAGGGAAGGGATGGGTATAAGTTTACATACTAACAATTAGGTTATGTCTTGACTGTGAAGAAGTCATTTTCCCTAATAATGCTTTACAGTTGCCATGGCCCCTGCCTTCTCAACCCTGGCTTTTTCAAAGCTTTTTCCTGTTTGAACTGCTCTGAACTGTTTTCCATAAATACCCCATTGCACAGTAGAAAAGTTTCTTCCATACTTGAAGACTAAAGAATGAAATAGTTGTTTCACCATTTCTATTGTTTCTTAATTTCTTGAAAACTTCTTCAGATGGGACCTAGGTGGATATTTGTCTAAGGGTGCTTTTGTGACCTGATCTTTCATATCCTCTGACAGGGACTCAATTATTGGTCTTGTATTCCTCCTGATAACTGTGCCCAGGGTACCTATGGTAGCATAGCATTAGTGGAGGTTTACCTGTACATATCATACAGTTTCACCAGTCTCAGTTTCAAAGCAGTGCCTGGTATACACTTGGTCATATCCTCCATTTAATTTAGGGATATTACTTTAGTACTGAAGCACTACAGTCTGGTAGTTAATAGCTTTTATGCCTAGGATGAAGGGGTCATGTAATTTTCAGCGTAATATTTAACACCTTATCTTTTTATCATTTGGGAGGACGTATGGCATTCTGGAAGTCAGTTGTTGACAATCTGGCCCTAGAGAGGTCTTCTTGATAGCATCATTAACTGTCTAAAAAATGGATGGACTATAATAGGTTTAGCCTGGTAAGTTCTCAGCATTTCCACACACACCTCTTATGCATCAGCAAATATTTGGGTCCTCATTTGAAATGCCTTGTTATTAAATTCAGCCTTCAATAAGGAGAAACCATTAGGGAGAAGCCCAAGGACAGTGATTCATGTTCATCTATTTTATAACCAATGGGTGATTAAAACTAGACAGAGTACACCAAATCTTGTTGCTCCTGTTAGCCTTTTCTGAGATGTGCAACTAATCCACTGAGGGCTTCCATCTTTTTTGGCAGAAGGCTTGGTACTTAACGTAAAAGGTTCCACAGGGAGGGTAGTATCAAAGCATGGGCACTCTGACAATCGACAGTAAACTCATTTGTTAAATATCTATAATTAAATATGGCATGACCTGGCATCTGAATTGTGGCCATCCTAGAAAGGGATGACTATACCTAAGAGAGCAATATGAGAATTTCATTTTGCCTGGTTTTTCTGCTTAGTGCTAAAATAACATCCTAGCCAGGAGCCATAAAGACTTAATATAGAATATTGCAAAGTCCAATGATGAAGGGTGCTGTTTCATGACTTGCATATTGATCTGGCTATCTGTAGTGGTCTGGTGACTTGGTATTTAGCTGTGTTGCTGCAAAAATATCTGCAAAGGCCTGGGACAAAATAAAAGCCACCACACCACTACCAGCTTCCAAAGAGGCAACAACAGTCTGGGAAGTAACATAAGCAACACAGCAAAACATATGAGCTGGAGATCGATGACAAAGCTTGCCTCACCAGCTTCAGTGCCCATAGGACCTTCTGAGACTTTCAGTGCCACCAAGACAGCTTACACCTTGCCTGTGGAATCCTTGGTCAGTAATTACTTAGGTTTATTATTTTTCTGTATGTTTGGACATATGCTTTTTAGAGCTGTTTCTTAAAGAAGATGAAGCGGATGTCCCTTGGCTCAAAGCCAGAAGCCTTTGATGTTCTTTAAGGGCCAAGTGGTTTCTGGTTCTACAGAGAACGTTTTGTTTTTAAATATCACATAATGGTCATACATACAGGGTGATCGTTGCTTATACAAAAAAGGCAATGAAGGAACTAATCCTTTGGTGGAATATGTCTGATTCAAGCAAGCTTTTTCATCTTTTGTAATGACAATATCATAATCTAAAAGAAGTCCCAAACATAACAGTCAGAAGGACTAAAGGCAAAACTAACAGTATTTGTAATATACTGTTTAATTATAGGTGACTCTAGTATTAGGCATACAGACTCCACACCCTGACTATAAGCTGCTTATTTTGTGCCAGGATCTGCAATGTTACAAAGGCCATAAGGAACCTTAAGTCAGACAGATATGACTACAACCTACTCTGGTGGTCCATGTAGGAATAAATGATCTGATATAGTCCACCACAATGACATGCTGAATGACATGATGGAACTTATTATGCATGTGTTACAGTCAGGAAAGACATTAGTCTTGAGTACTATCTTGTCTTCACCAAGAATAATGTCTGTATACTCAGTCCTCTTATTTTGTACCTTCTTAGCTGCCTGCATTGACATCAACAATCTCTGGATCATCAAGTTGGATGATGACAGCAAGGCTGGTGTAGTTATCTTTCCCATCTTTGATACTTTAATATTACATCTTTAAGTCAGATATAACCACCCTCTGGGTTAATAAGAAAATAGCCCAATGCCATTATGGGCAAATGTAAAATGAGTTTTGGAAACAAAATAGCTCCTGCTATGTATTATATCAGGTAGAAGTGGGAAGATCCACTTAAGTGAGTCACTATGATTAAGGACCGATATACATTTACAGTTATAATGATTCTGTTTTACAGAGACTTAGTCATACCACACTATGAGTACTGCATGCAGGTCTGCAGTCCATTTAAGGAACATTGGGCTGCAGGATGTAATCCAGGGGAAATCCACCAAAAAAAGATCAATGGGATGGAGGGGAGGAATCTGACCAAATGTAAGAGCTGCCGCTCTTTTTGCATGATAGCAGAAGGGATGGGTTACATGTAATAGTGTGCAAAGTCATGTTAGGGAAATGTGAAGCTATTAGTGTGAACAGGAAGGAGGGGACAGAGCCAGCAGATTGTAGGGATTAGCTACTCAGTGGATCTTCGAAATAACCTTTCCATAGAGTGCAGTGTGTACATCTGGCGTAGATTACTGGAATGGGTGGTGAATAGGGAATCCACAGAGGCATTCAAGACAGTATGGGACAAGGGAAAAGGGTAAGCAAGTAGTTAGAAGTGGGGAAATGAAAAATGTTAAGAAGTTTAAACTAGGTAGGCTTGTCATCTCCTTCTGCCATTACATAAATGTAATGTAATAGATAGGAGTGAAACTCCTTTGATCACAAAGTCGCTAGGGTAATAAAGCAGTCCTTAGTGTGTCTCTTATACTAGTCAGCAGGATTTCTTGCTGCCATGGAAATGCCACCATGCCCATCTACACCTCACTGATTTGGCTATTTTTTAAATATAACATCCTTGTCTCTTTGCTGCTGACAAAATAATTTTTATAAAGATGAACAGGGACTGACAGTGTCTTAAGGGGAGTTTATTCCATAGTGAGTAAAGAGGCTGACACATCTGCTACTGTTGTATAATTGAGCTTTTAAGGTTAATTGTGTGCATAAGTATGTTACTATTCCCATTTGTTTTGTTTTGTTTTTAAATCATACATTGTCAAATAGATGAGATATTTCATGGTGAAGACTACAAAGAATAACTTGCCTCACAAAAAATGATACACAACTGAGAGTAGTAGTAACTATTCCAGCCTATGTGACTCAGGATTCTAACCCCATCAGTCCTTTTAATAATGTATGTCTATAACTGATTTCTGTGTCACATGGTTATATCTGAAACCTATAGTAGGATAACTGTGGTCAGGTTCACAATTGCCACTACATTGTAACCTTGATGCTAACTTATAAATCTACTCAAATGCAGTCAATCATGAGATAATCATGCAGTTTACATCGTCTATGGATCTAAAAAAACAAAGAAGTATACTTAATCTAATGTTATTTCTAAAAATCTAAGTTCATTTGTTTAAATGAATATAAATTTAGGGAAAGGACACTATCTGGTCATACTTCATTTTTGTTAAATTGAAAATACATGTGAGGATAACAGTCATTCTTCATGGAGGAACAGTTTGGTCAAAATACGTTTAAAGTTACTGCATTCTCAATTACTGGTCAAAATAAGTTTAAAGTTACTGCATTCTCAATTATTGGTCAAAATAAATTTAAAGTTACTGCATTCTCAATTATTGATCAAAATGTGCCTGGAATTTAAGAAGTACGATGCATTTTGTGGGATGAGGTGAAGGTGGACACAATAATAGGACAGAGGAACAAAAAATGACAGATAAGGTTGGTTGTGTTTTCATTGCAATAGCAAATTTGCACAGATACTAAAAAGAGCAAAGAAAAAAAAAAAGAAGAAGCAACTAAAATTGCAGAAATCCAAACTCAAATTTGATTTTTTTTAAATGTTGATACTTTCAGCAAACTCAATCAATATAAATAACTGATATTTCAACATAGTAATCCTTTAATTACATAATCGAATGACATTTGAATGCAAACAACAGTCAAAATAATACTAATCACTGCTGTTGGAAATCATAATAGGAACGTTTAAAATACATAAATCCTATGCAACTCTGCACAAAGGTGGGCTATCTACAGAACCTGGAAACTACAGACCCATAAGTCTCACTAGTCTTATATGTAAAGGCATGGAAAGAATTATCATGTAAGTTATCAATAGTGATATAGTAACCCTCCAGTCACTGGACCCAACCCAGTTTGGTTTCATCAAGGGCAAAGTCATGCCTACTCAACCTGGTGGACTTCTTTGAGAAGGTCACCAAAGCAATGGATGAGGGCAAAATGGTCCACACTGCCTCCTTTGATTTGGCCAAGGCAATTGACACAATACCCCACTCAGGCATTGACAAACTCAAGCGGTTACGTAGAAACCCATATGTTACCCGATGGATAGCCAACTAGCTCACAGACAGGATCTAAGAAGTTAGAACTGGGGAGTCACCACTATAAAAAGGCCAGTCACAAGTGGAGAACCTCAGGGATCGGTATTTGGACTACTCCTTTTTAGCATTTACTTCTATGAAGTCAAGGCCAATGTCAATGGTCTCCGGCTGAGTAAATTTGAAGATCATTGCAAATTAGTAGCTGTCATTGAATCCCATACTGATACAAATGTTCTCCAGGAAGGGTTGACACAGACAAACAACTGGTGTCAGAGCCATTGACTAAAACTAAATACCAAGAAATGCAAAATAGTAGCCTTCAGGAAGTCGTTGACCCCTGGTAACTATCATATTGACAACACACCACTTAGAGCTGACCCAGTAGTCAGGGACTTGGAGACATACATAGACAGTAATCTAGCTTTTGACCATCACATGTCTACAGTAGTGAGGAAATCATTCTATATTGCACAACTTATAAACAATGGTATGGCATCTAAGTCCATGGAATATTATTCCACTTCATTTAGCATTTGTCCGACCTATCATTGAGTACAGTGCCTCCTTTGGTATGTACCTAACCAGGCATATTCAAGAATTGGAACATCCACAGAGGTTCCTCACTAAAAGAATACAGGACATAAGTAAAATGTCATATGCAGACCACCTCAAGTCCCTATCCCTGTATTCTGTCCCCTACAGACTTTTGAGGGGAGATCTATACCTGGCATACAGGGCATTGTCAAATGGACCTCCTGCATATCCAGAAAACAAACAGCACCAGAATTACCCATTCTAAAGACTTAAACCTTGCCTGTAATATAAATAGGCCCTGCTGGGGAGACAGGTATGTATCCCAGAGACTACCCCATCTCTGGAAAAAGCTCCCCATTCATGTGAAGCATAGTTCCTCCCTAACCCAATTCAAGTGAAACTTGGCCAACTGGATGGGGAACAGGAAGTTCAATCCTGGATTGGCACCTATGTCTCTAATGGACACAGGCAACCTGTAAATGGTTCATTTCCCACACCCCTGCTTGTAAATGCTCCATCTCTCAAGCCGCTGCTTACACTTATCAAGGGTATCAGAACTTGTCAGAGATTTGGGATACATGGCTAGGATTAAAAAGGCCCTTGTGGTCATTAGCCTAGTAAATACCTATGAACTTATGTAATCAAACTACTTAAAACACATACAAGGGTGTGTAAAATCCCTCAAGTAAAATATTATAATTCCATACACTAAGTTCTTATTGTAATGTAATTCTGAATGGAAAACTCATATTATCACACACCAGTATCCTTATATTTCACTAATAGTAAAGATAATTTTGGCCAAAAGTCATAGTCCACATCTGTTTAGATATCACTGTAATAATACTAATTTTGTTTTCATAAACATTAGAGATTATATTCAGAAATTCAGGAAAAAAGAGGCATAATAAATGTTGTCCAGTTTTAGTTAATGTTTTACAGACAAGAGCTAGGGGACCCCAAAGAAATGATAAATGAGCTTTACTAATATAGAGCATTAAGTTGGAACATTAAATTATTAATTAAATAAAGACATACTTAGTCAACTAAAATTTACTTCACCACCATAAGTGAACATTTTTGGAACCCCCTTGCCATTTCTTCTTAAATGTCTGTTTATCTGAATTCTATTGAGATTGTTTATTTCGTTTTTTGCCAAAACTGGATGAAGAGATAGAAAATCCCAGGAACAATTTGGAAAAGGACGCCTGAAAAATCTTAAAGAGATTTCCTATATCAGCTTGCCCCTTTCATCCCACTTTTTGATCACCTCTGCAGTACAGGGGCCAAACACTAAATCTCTATTCCAGTGAGAATGTAAAATCTCATTTTTGACGTCATCTGGGAAGTTCTGAGAATGCAGCCATGCAGACCTCCTCAAAACAGTACCAGTGGCCATAACCCTAGAAGAAATATCAACTGAGTCATATACACACACTGCAAACAATGAGTAGTGACCTGTGCAATAGAAGAATATTCAAAGAAGATTTTTCCTCACAAGAAGAAACTGTAAGACATTCCTCATATTTTCACACTTTATCAGAACAAACTTTAACATCACTCATTAGACCCATCACTCAGACCCATTATAGAGTACAGCCCCACTTTTGGTATGTACCTCACAAGACATCTACAACAACTGGAAAGGCTGCAGAAATACCTCACAAAGAGGATTGCTGGCCTCAAACAGATGCCCTATGCAGACCGTCTCAAAAAACTCCAGCTTTACTCCGTCGCATATCGCCTACTCAGAGGCGATCTCTGCTTAACATACAAAGCTATGTCAAACTCAGAGCTCTTGGACATGCTCCATTTAAATAAATCCCAATCCCTCTGAGCTACACCCTCTAGGGACCTATACCTTGTCACCACAATAAACAGAACATGCTGGAGGGATAAATTCATATCCCAGAGACTTCCCATACTCTGGAACAGACTACCTATCTATGTCAAACAGAGCTCCTCATTAGCACTCTTCAAGAAAAATCTTGATGATTGGATGGGAAATAGGAAATTCACCCCAGGGATCACTTCTGTGGCTCTGCTTGACAGGGGCACGAGAAAATAATTTTCTTGGGTGGTGAAAGCCAGGGTGCCTTTTTGGCTAGGCTTATATAGGCCCTAGGGCCAATGGCCTAGTACCTACCTATGAACCTATGAACCTATGAGTCTGACAATTCAAAAGCCTGAAAATCAAAATTGCAGTAGTATAAACTTTTTTCATATACTTAGCAATAGCTTTCCCATCCTAATCATAAATAATAGGATTGTAATTAACAATGTGCTTAGCAGCAGTGGGATAAGGAATTGTGTATGAACATTTAAAAGACTAAGTAACTTTATACATCCTATCTGCCTTTTTAGGGGCAGCTGGCCGACTATCAGGAAAAATGCAGGCAGCAACGCAACCTCGAAAGCAGACAGAACAAAAGGAATGGGTGTGTGTTCTGGATAATCCTTCTATAATAACTCATAGTACTTTCTGATGAACTGAGAAAGCTTGATGTTCTTTCAGTGAAAAGACTGGAACATTCTAGCAACTGAGGAAAAAATCTCTGTATCAGTCCTTGCATCTTCCTGTTCAGAAATGGAATCTTCAATCCATTCAAGAAAAGAGGAATCCCTCTTTCTTGTACTTTACATGAAGGACCAATAGTCTGAATTAAACCCAGAGTAAGACCCAGTAAACTACCCCCAGCAAAGAAATTTGAGGAGGAGTTGATACATGCTTGGTTTTCTGTTTCTTTTTGACAGGATAAATGGTGACAACCATGTTACTAAGGGCAGCAGTTGCTTCCCCAGGGATGGACACAGCATTCTGACACAACAGGGGAAACCTTCCTGTTCTCTTTCCCAAGACTGACAAGAGTGTCTCTCTCTGAGAGGACTTCAGCTGCTGCAGAGGGTGGAACAGTCTATAGTGACTATAGGTCCTACACCATAGAGACCTGGGTAAAAGATGAGTGGCCTGACGTACAACAAATGGCAACAGCAAAAGTCACCCACCTATGACTGAGGCAAATTGCTAGCCTGCTGTGGTGGTAAAGGTTGTTTGCTTAACTTTTTATTTTAGTGGCTGGATGAAGGACCGACCATACGGCCAGTAGTCTGTTCCATGCTCAAGGTGAAAATAGTGCTTCTTTCCAAGAGAAGAGAAATAGTATCAGCCTATAGAAGTTACTATTTTGACTGAAAAATACAGTAAAAAGGGTTCTATATCAATTCAGCAAACACTTAATTGAATGGATTGCTATTTGTCGAACTGTATTAAGCGCAACTGAGCAAATGCTCAGTTTAGTGAATTTTTTTCCCAGGGAAAGGACATGGTTGGTCATCATCAGGTATTTGCCCTTTTTCCCACTGTAGTGTGATCTTGGAATTGGTATAGTTAGTTAGGGGGGTGTGGGAGTGAAGCCCCCCCCCCCACACTTTGCAGAGTTTTAAATTTAGATTTGTTTGTTCTGATCAGTAGACAGGCAGCTGTTTTTTTCCCCCAGGAAACTTTTCACTTAACCAAGCATACTCTTAACTGAGCTTTCGCTTAATACAGTTTGACAAATAGTGATTCGCTCACTTAAGCATTCACTCATGTGATATAGACCCAGTAAAAGGCACACTAAAACACTATGCCAAGGCCACAAAAGAAAAAATAAACACAATTTCACCACTAAAAATGGTTTCATATACTTTATTTTTAAACTAACAGAACAAATGAATGCTCTGTATAAATGTATGGTCTTCAGACATTCTGTTAAAACACAACACTCCTAGCTTTAAAATTACTTTCCTGAAGAAGAAAGTAATAAAACATTAGAAACATTAAGAAAATGGAAGATGTTTTCCCAAGGGAAATGTACCTGCCCTGAAAAGGAAATCACAAGCCAAATGTCAATCCGTAGAAGCCTCAGAGGAGTGTACTATTTGGTGGCAGTAAAGTTTGGAAGGGCTTCATCAGTCTCAAACTTGTCTTTTAGTCAGCTCAGTTTAAACTGACTAACAGTTTGGATGGGTGGTAGCAGGTGCCCTAAAGTTTTGAAACTTGGTCGGCTGTTATATCCTTGGCTGGAAATAACTCATATAGCTATGCTACTGCAGCAGTGATCAATATAAACATATGCAATGTGTGGAACAATTTCTGTAACAACAGAAATGTGTGTGAAGTCCATCTGTTAATACTTAAACTGTACTTTAGGTCTGAATATTGAAAAATGTGAATATGTTTCTAACAGTTGTAGGTATAGAAATTAAATTGATTTACAGTTTGTACTGTTATTAATTTATTTCAGTTCAGAAGATAAATGATTTGTAAATTCTACACATAACATATACAATGGTTTACGATGACTATGCATCCCATTACTTTGACTGCCAATGGTGTAAAGTGGTTATGATGAAAACTAATTTTAGTGTACTGGAAGCCACATTTTCTTTTACCATAAAGGAAAAAATACCCAATCTCCCCAACTCAAATTTAAAAACTCCATGGTCACGGAACAGTAGAGAGAAATGCAAATTCATGGTTTGCGGAAACTGGTTTTCAACATTACCATTTTGTACTATTGACACTTGCACGTATTCCCTTCAGAGAGCTTATTGCCTATATAATAAAGTTGCTGCATAATAAATCTTAATAGAAGACAAGATAACGTATTAATGAAATGTTTTATACATATTAATGAAATGTATCATAAAACAGTCATTTCTGCTGGTGAATAAAAGTTAGACCGAATCTTTTTTAAGCCCATCTCTGTACCGCACCCTTGGAACTCTCGCTCCCATCAGTAGTGATCTGTACTCCTCAGTAGTAGACAATCACTTCCATGTCTCCATGCAAACTATGTGAACCTGTGGCTAGGTGTTAAGAAAATTCTGAGACTGTGCAGAGAAGGAATGGACACCAACAAGAGCTACAACAACAGACCAGACAGCTACAGTGGCATTTGCTTGTTACTATAATAGCAATATTTTGTACTGTTCATGGAACTGAAAGTAAGTGAGGACATATAAATGAAGAAAATTTGCCTTGTTTATACAAAATGCAAATATTTACCCCCTTACCACTAATACCACTGTTGGGCATTTATTTAAACTTTACTTCGGAGATGGTCCCACCAGATTTATTACCTGTTTGTGGATGTCATGGCTAGGAGGATATATAGGGACACAATATCATGAATGAACGATACCTGTCCATCTGCAAATAATATTACTGGAAATTAAAATAAACCAGTAATTGCAGATATCAAAACAAGTAACATGGTGCTTCTTCATGATTTTTCTCTTCAGTATGAAGATGGTTCCCAAAGCTAGCTGTATAATGTCTTACTTAGTAATTTTTAGTAATAATAGAATGTCATATTATTTCTTCACAAGTAAAAATAATTTCATCATTACAGTGGTAAATGATATATTTATGCAGTGTTCAGAAAGGGCATCTAAGTCTCATGCCACCTTTACATGTGTGTGTGTGTGTGTGTGTGTGTGTGTGTGTGTGTGTGTGTGTGCGCGCGTGTGTGTATGCCAAAAAAAAATGTATGCTGTTACAAGGGATGTGTTGAGCCACCTCTTCAATTAGCTTCAAATTCTTGCTGCTACTTTACTTTTTGGACAGGAAATATACTGCTTTATGAATTCCAGAATTTCAAATTTCAGAATTATGTAACTATTATGCAAAATGATAGGTGATTATTTTTATTTACAGGTTGTGGTGATTTAGGGACAGGATTAATTAGTAAGGGGCCACATACTCTTACTCCCAAGTTATGTTGACTCTTGGGTAATTAGTAATTAGAAAGAGATCACATGTGCTTACACTTAAGTCACTGTGACTGGTAAAAGTACTCGGTAAGGAGCTGCATGTTCTGACTCCCAAGTTGTGGTGTCTCAGAAGTGATAGTAAGAGGCTGCATGTTCTTACTCCCAAGGTATATGTCTCAGAAGTAATAGTAAATAGTAAGGGGCTGCATGTTCTTACTCCCAAGTCATGGTGTCTCAGAAGTAATAGTAAATAGTAAGGGGCTGCATGTTCTTACTCCCAAGGTATATGTCTCAGAAGTAATAGTAAATAGTAAGGAGCTGCATGTTCTTACTCCCAAGTCATGGTGTCTCAGAAGTAATAATAAACAGTAAGGGGCTGCATGTTCTTACTCCCAAGTTATGGTGACTCTGTGGTATGAGTAATTGATAACAAGTGGCATGTTCTTAGTCCTAAGTTGTAGTGAATCAGTAGTAAGAATAATTACAAAGGGATCACATGTTCTTAATCCACCATTATGGTGACTCTGCAGTAAGACTAATTATTAGGGGTTATGAATTCTTACTTCAAAGTTTTTGTGACTTAGTGATAAGATTAATGAATAAGGGCCTATAGTCCCTTACATGGTGGGGTGTTGAGGATGAAACCCCACTGTAAGTGGTATCAAAAATATATTTTCATTTTTACTTCTAAGTTGTGGGAACCTGGGCATAAGAATGACTAGTAAAGCAGGTTGGTGAGTAAAACCTGCATTGGGGTAAAGGGTGCTCATCCACACAGAAACGGGAAACAGGAAAGTTATTTTAATGTTGTTTACATATTCAATCTCTGAACTCTGTAAATGTAACCTGCACTGTCATTTGTAGATCTTACTATGTGTGCTTAGGTTTTATTTGGGTGCTTGCTTTTACTCCTACCTCCCACAGACATGCACATTTTAGAATACTCTTTAGTATTCATATCAGATGAACTGCATCTAATCTTGTCCTTGTGACTCAAGTCATGCTTGAAAAGGATTCATAATAACCAATGCATTTATCTGGTTAACAAATTAAAAATATGAAATACATTAAATGAAATACCAAAGAAGAGAATAAAAGACTAGAATAAATCGCAGACTAATTTTCAATTCAGTTTATCTTGTGAACCTGTAAGTGTTGACTTGATGAGATGAACTGTTAGAAGTCAGAAGCCTGCCAAATGAGCTTGGAGAATCCAATAAAAATACTTCCTTGCATAACTCCTACTGATTCAGAAAGACAGCACCAAACAGAACCATTGAGAATAATTAATAAGGCAATTTGGGAAAATGTACTAATCTGTAAAGACCCTATACAGAAAATTGGAAAATGTGGTTGTTGATGGTAGTGATGATGATTAATCTGTAAGGAGGGTTTGTGCAGCTGCTTGTGTAGCAACCCAACATCACAGTGACATCAAGGGACTAGCTTAGAGACGTTCTTTATGGATGACTGGGTAGATAAGACATTATGTAAATACTGCAAGGAAGTGCAACTAAATGTTAATATTATTAGAGCCACATATCGGAAGAGCAAAAGCCTGTTTGATGTGTGATCATGACTCTTTCCACAGGGGGAGGAGGATGCTTTTGACTGTAAACTACATACCCAGAGTACAATGTCCCTTATGCTCAATGACCCCAGTTCTGTGAACTGTGTTCTGCCATGCTATTTTGGATTTAGCTGCTATTAGTCCTTGCTGCTAAGAGCAGCATATTTTAAATCCAGCCTCAGAACTAACCTGAAACAAATCATATTTTAATATAAAGAATTTTTATACTCAGATGCTCTGTCAAAACTGTAGCACAGAGCATGGTACAGTAGGAAATATTTGTTGTGACTGACAAAAAAAATAATAAATAAAAAGAGGACTATAACAGGTCACCTTAGCTTAACAATCACAGAAAGACCAAAGGAAGAAATAAACATTCACAGAACTTTAAACCATAAGACAGAACATTATTAGACTCTGAGAGCTTTCTAGATTGAACATAGGAGACTCAGACCGAGCATTTATTCTGACAGGCAGAAAAACATTTTTATTATGTGACAACTGATGGTATTATGCTGATATTACTGTGTAGAAAAAAAAGTGTGCCATAAAGCTAAAAAGCAATCCATTTTATTAGTATTAGGGCTTTGCAGTAAAGATCAATCTGTTTTGCATATTGAAAACATCAGGTGAAGATTTCTGAATAAAGTACAATAAATGTAAAATATGATAAGCTGAGACAAAATTTTACTTCCTGGTTTGCAAATCTTGCAATGATTTTATGGCTAGGCCTGCTTTATCAACAGATAATCATAGCACTGAAATGCAAACAGATGACAGAGAATCAAAATAGTTTCTTTTCAAAAAGAGGCAACCTAATTTGTTAAAAAATTATGTAGTTATGACAATAAAGAAAAACTATAAAGCAATATGATGTCCTGCCAAGAAATGACAGAGATGCAAAACAATGAAAGAGATAAATATGTGTTCTCTGCCAAATGCTCAGTTTTGCAAATATGAAATGTAGACAATGGCAGAGAGCCTGAGTCTTCTACCCCAACTGAATTTCTTAAAGGGAAACTAAACTGCGCCCAGTTTTGTAAGGGAGTGGAAACGATTTCCTCATCTTAGTTGTATAGACACGTTGTAGAAGTGTAATTAACATTTTTTAATAAGTGAATATGGCAACAGTTTGCATTTTTACACACTGCTAACATGAAACTGCCCCTTCCTCCAACACAATTACTGTTAAACACAGTGATAAAGACACAAGCACTATGAGTGTGAAAATAGTTAAACGACTAACAGCAAGACAAAGTCAGAAACATAAACAGTGCACATTGTTTCATTCGACACACACATTTTTAATTCAAATGCATTTTAAAGTCAATTTAACATGTATTCTGAAAACAAGAATAAGAGAAACAAAATCTGCAAGATTCATAATAAAGGTGGTAATTTAATATTCACCCTTCATGTAAAGCTATCCCTTATAAACATGCTTTTCTCAGTAGTTTGATAAATGGTACACAAAGAGGACACATTCAAGGATGAGCTCTAATAACAATTAAAAGCATAAAGTCTGTTCTTACCTTAACTCCATCAGCCTTCTTGTTGCCAGATCCTTTATTCCCTGCTTTAAAAGAAAATGTTATGAGCACCAGATAGAAGACAATAGGCATAAACAGCAATATAAGAAGAAGCATAACGTTGGGAGTGTGTGTGTGTGTGTGTGTGTGTGTGTGTGTGTGTGTGTGTGTGTGTGTGTGTGTGTGTGTATGCATGTGCGTTTGTGTGTGTGTGTGTACATGAATCTAACATCCACACTTCAAAGTGCACACCCTTTAACTTGCATCAAGTTGCTTAACAGATTGTAAAGTACGTGCCTCATACAGAACTAAAACAACATTCAATTCGGATGGCAGATTCCTGCAAAACTTTCACCACAGTAGATCCTTTGCATTTATTTTTTGCCCCCATTTTGCCAACTTTTATTTTCCTTTAACTTTCCCTAAATGTTTATAAAAGGCATTTTAGTTTCAGTTTAATTGTCCAGTAAGATAATTGGCCCCAACACCAGAGGAGATCTAATGAGACATTCTGGTAATTTGGTAGAAAGCCAGTATATTTTCATGCTGTTACTCAGCAAGGAAACCAGATTGTTGTTGAGTTTAGAATGTGATTATAGTTCATCTGAAGCTGGTTTATATTTTAACATGATCAGTTTATGAATGCTCCGTCAATTGTCCTCCCCCCTCCTGTGCAGTAAAATCTAAATTCCAATGGATTTATGAGCTGAAGAGCTAATTTTAGACCCATGCTCAAAGGTCATACTATCTCATTTTCTGCCAGACCTGTCACTGCCTCCTTTTACTTGACAGAAAACAGACGCCCTCAGCCTAACCCTGTAAATGCTTTGTAATGGGTTTCTAACTAGGGAAAATCCCTCTGGAAGTCTGAGGGAAAATTGTCAAACTTTGCACAAGATGAAGTGCTGAGTGTGCATTGAAATAATAATAGATTTGTGCTATAATTCTTTTCTCTGTTAATGAATGCTCCTGTGTACAACAGAAATCCCTTTAAGCCATGCTGTCTTCTACGCACACACTGACAGCACATAAAAGGAAATCATTAATCTCTCATATGAAGCTATGCAGCACTGACATTTTCTTTTACAAAGCCACAACACAAGGACTTAAGTGGTACAGTGCTGATGCCTTGTAAGGAAGTCAAAAAGAGCAATTTGGTAACTTGTATTAGTGTGGGATTAGTACATCATTCCAGTTTTCTTCTGTCCCACGACTATGATTTGTATCAGGATGACAGCACATATTGAGATATGTATGAATGTATACATTTATTTATTTTGTTTTTATGCTCCTTTACTGGGTATGAGTAGGTGGTCTGACTAATAAAGAGGCCTTTCAGACAAAATGAGGCACACAGAAAGATGTGTCAAATGGATCAAGGAATGCATCAGAAAAAAAGACATTTTTGTAAAATACATTTAGTAAAGTGAAAAATGCATAAAGTATGCACAAGCAGATATTATATGTATACTGAAGGTTAGTGATTCTTTCAGTCGTGGTGTATGCATACAGTGGCGGGCAAGTAATTTACACAGAAAATATATAATATGCAAGATAACCACTGCAACCATGTTCAAAGAATGAAGTGCAAATAACATGCAGTATCCAGTGCGATAGAATATCCCAGAGTGCAATTAAACTAACCACTTCAACTAACACGTGCCCCCAGTGTGACAGGATATGCAGTGAAGCAACAAAATGTCCTTGCGAAAAATCATCTTGTCATCCTAAGGTTACCCAGAGTAAGCTGAAATATTTTTTGAGATGTACAGATTTTTTGGAAAGTAGGGATTTTATGACTTAGTGTGATTACCTTCTTTAAAACCTGTTATGAGATTCTGAAGTGTGCAAAGGATACATTACTATAGTAAAGTGGCCCTGCTCTGTGAAATGAAGCATGAAGTAAAACATAGTGCTACTTAAATCTCTAAAAATAATATTTTTTGTTCACCTTTTGGAAGTCAACCAGGACAATTACAGTATGCAAAAGAATTTCAGAGGCAGTCCTTTGACTCAAAATATCTTCTATGTCTTCAGCCTGTCCACATAGGTCATGGTTTAGAGTCCCTGTACCTTCTTAATGAGAAAACTCTGAGGTCTATCCAGCTGTTGCAGGTGTCTGGTGAGGTACATGCAAAAGGGTGCATTATACTCTATTAGTGGTCTCATGAGGGTCGAGTACATTGGAGATATAACCCCATGACCTGGATGCTATGACTTTGCTTATGAGGTGCACTACATAGGAGGCTTTCCTTACCACTGTGGAAACTTGGTGGTCAAAGTTCAGATTGCTATCAACCTGCATTTCCAAGTCTCGCACCACTGGGTTGGAGCTTGGGGGGGGGGGGTGCTGTGAATATTGTAATTTGTAGGGAATTCCATTTTGCCAAAGGGAATAATAATGCATTTTTTTTGCATTTAGTTTTAGACCATGGCTTTGGCACTAATCATTTGCTTATGTTAGCCTTTCCTGTAATATGTTGAAATTGGTGAGGGACTCAGTAGTTGCTCCGAGTTTGCAGTCATCAGCAATCTTAGTAAGCCAAAGGCCATGTATTTTGGCCTGGGGTTCTGAGAAATAGATGCCAAAGAGTATGGGGCCCAGTACAGAACCCTGTGTTACTCCACTGGTGAGGGCTCTATTGGTGGAGATGGAGTCATTCATTTTGACAGAGTGTGTTCTGTAAGTGAGCCATTTGGCTCCTCATCTTGTAACGTAAGGATTAATCCCTATCTGGGAGAGTTTCTCACTTTATTTATTTATTTTTATTTTATTTTACATTTATTGACCGGGCTAGTCCAGCTGGATATATGCCCATTTTCAGTGGAGGCCCGGGGAGAAAAGCTCCACAAATTACAACAACATAAAAGGTCAAGACAAAGACAATAACAGTATAATTTGGTACATAAGTTTTAACAATTATAGTACAAGCCTAAGATTATATATTTTATATTTCAGTAGGAAAAAGGAAATATTTATCTAAGAATAGATGAATAAGACTAATACATTTGTATTAGAAATGGTGTAGTACAAATCTTTATAACATATTACAAAATTAGATACACCTAGTAATTTATGATAAGAGATACTAAGGTCTCACAAAAACCTAGGAAAGAAAAACAATAGAGATCAATAGATAGAGTATAGAAGAACAGCAAACAAGGATGGATTTCTAGTGTTATTTAACACATAGGTTGTGATACTATATGAAGGTGTTTGATCATTCCACAGTATATACTTATTTACATGAGAAAAAATCCTAAGGAAGGTTAAGCTCACTAAAAATTAGTGAGACAACACAAGATCATGATCATGGGAGGCTAGGAATTGTGGGAGTCTAGTTAATAGTTAGGTACTTAGTCTGGGTTAACACAGGGGCATAGCCAGTGTGATTTGAGGTAGGGTTTAAGCTTGCTTTTAAATAAGCTGACAGATGATATTGAGGTTAGCTGGCTTGGGAGGATGTTCCAGGCTTTACCTACTGTATTGGAGAACAAGGTGTCACCAGCTAAGTTGTTTGGATTTTGATATTTGTACAAGTAGGTTAATAGCTGAGCGTAAGGTCTTGAGGTTATTATAGGGGATGACTAGGGATGTAAGTATGGGTGTATTTTGAGGTAAATACAGGATCTTATGGGCTACTATTAATTGATTGAAAAGTATTAAATTTGACAGCTCTAACCATCCTAACTGATTCAGATTGATACAGTGATGAGTTCTATAGGAGGACCCAGCTGCAAATCTGGCAGTATTGTTGTAGGAGGATGTAAGTTTACTCAGATTACTTCTACATATTTTGGTATAGATATGGGGAGGCATAGAGCAAGGTAGAGATGAGGTGGGTACGAGCAATAGTAACCCTGGCTGGAGGTGTAAGAAAGGGTTTTATTCTATAGAGGGAACCTAGTTTCTTGTTTACTATTTTTATGGTGTTATTAATGTGAGGTTCAAAGGACAAGTTGTTATCTATTAGTACCCCGAGTAGTTTGGTGGTTGGTTCAGGAGATATTATAGTTCTATCATTTGAAGTAATAGTAAAGTTAAGTGGGGAGGTTCTGCGGGTGGGGGTAAATAGTAACATTTTTTTTTTTTTGGGGTTAAGGATAAGACGTCTTTGTAGGAGCCAGTTTTCAACTGTACTAAAGGTCATTTGGGTTAGTGACTGAAGTTCTGATTGAGAAGCAGCAGCGCATATGAGTGTGGAGAGTGAGGAATTGTGTTGAAAGCCTTGGCTAGGTTGAGACAGGCTATGTGCACTGTCTTACCTTTGTCCATGGCTTTGGTGACATTCTCAAAGCAGTCTACCAGGTTTAATAAGCATGATCTACCCTTAAAAGAGCCAAACTTGGTTGGGTCAGTGTTTAGAGATTGCCTATGTCCTTGTTAATAAGGTCCATAATAATTATTTCTGTGGTCTTGCAGATGAGGCTGGTTAGAATTATAGGTCTGTAGTTCCCAGGGTCAGTTGATGGCTCCCCTTTGTGCAGGGTGATTACTGTTGCTGTTCGCCATTCTGCAGGACACAGCCAGTTCTTAAGCTATGATTAAAGAGAATGCCAAAGGTATTCACTAGGTCTTGTTTTAGATTGTTTAGCAAAAAACCTGGGATATTATCTGGTCCCATTGAGTCTGTGTTTTGGCCTTTGAGAGCACAGAGATGACCTGTTCTCTAGAGATACTAGGCAGAAGTCGGGTGTCAGGTATGCTTTGAGATATGGATGGTAAGGATAGGAGGGTGACGTTCACACTGAATCTGTCAGCTAGCTGGCTGGTGATATCTTCCAGTGTAGTATGAGTGATCCCATGCACAACCAGTTCAGCACATAGCTGGGCATTCTCTTTTAGACTTTCAACATAGTTAAAGAATGCCTTATGATTATCCTTGGCTAGGGATGCATTTTGTTATCATAATTTGCTTTAGAAGACTTTACAAGATTTCTAATTTTCTTGTTTAGGCATAGGAGGGAACTCTTCTCTGCAGAGTGATATCCCTCTTGCTTTTGGACAACAGTTTCTTTCCCTTGTTATATAATCTGTTTACACTTGAAGTCCACCACAGTGGTTTGTTTTTATGAGAAGACCTGGTTTTGATCCTGTCAGGTACAGCAGAGTTTATGCAGTCACTTAAGTGTTTTTCAGAGCATTGCATACACTTCTGCATAGTGATCACCAATCCTGTGACTGTCTGTGGTACGAAGCTTTGCATACCATTGCTTACTAGGCTGTAGTTAGCTTTGGTCAAGTTTTTGTAATTTTTGTTCTGTGAAGGTATCATTTCCAGTAGTTACTTCAAACAAGACTGATTTGTGGTCTGACCTAACCAGGGATGGCATCACACATGGGGGAGTACAGTGGCCCCCATGTTGTTAAGTACTATGTCCAGAACATTAGAGCCCCTAGTGGGGATACAGATCATCTGTGTTAAAGTCCAACAACCTCGGGGCGAGTGTATTTTTGCTCATGTATGTCCACTAGTCTATGGAAGGATAGTTGAAATCTCACAAGACTAAGGTTTCAGTGTAGGCGGTGTGCTTATCCTGGTTCATGGTGGGGGATCTATAGCTAGCAATGATGTGATATGGTACTTTCCCAATAGCTAATTGGACATGGAGTAGTTCAAGACTGTCATGCTGTTTGACCAATCTCAAAGTGTATTTGGTTTAAATGAATATGGAGACATCTCTACGTTTGGTTCCTTAACGCTAATTTTGAAGTCTGAAAGTGTGGAAGGCATTGCAATGCTCTCAGTAACCGTGAACTACGTCTTGGAAACTGGACAGATGTCAGCATCTTCCAAGATGGAGTGCTTCTAGGGAGTGCAGTTTCATGTTTCAACTCTTTACTTTCTGTATTGTCCCTGGAGTGAACTAATTCATACTTTTGAAGCATGAAGGAATACAATTGTTATATGACTTCCAGCAACTGCCAAAGATCTGAGCAAAAGCCCTTGTCTGTATATTTTTAAAGATAGATGCTAAATGCTGCCACCTTCTAGCAATGGGGGTTTAGGCCTGGGTACTAGAAGTCAGATGACCAGTAATGATGGCATTCTGCAAGCCATCCCAGCAGTAATATTTTAGATATTAATTAGAGAAGTCTCTTAGTGAGATAGACCATTCTGTATTCGGTCTTGGACCTGACAAGAACCAATCACCACAACATCTGCCTTGCTCTAATGAAGTAAGTTACTAGGGAATAGTATAATTCTCTTAGATACAGTTAAGAATATAGTGAAGCTTAGTTTAGATTTTGTTTTTCTTTATTAGTGTAAGCCTGTACTGCAATATTATTTTACATATTCCTTTGGTTTTGAACTCTGATGTCACTGTGAATATATATTTAGTATTGTTTTGTTCTTTTTTATTTATTATTAAATATATTTAAACCTTACATTGTGGCTGATCTATGTAGAGATATTTAAGTTTTGACAGTACTTGCATATTTATTTGCTGACATGGTGTGAGCCACTCCTAGTAGCCTTGCTCTTGTTCAAACTACCATTTTTATTAATATTAATATTACACAGTAAGATTGGACACCTTTTGTTAAGGGCCCTAAAGTAGCCAATATGGAGTGACTGGAGGCAGTGAAAATTACCTTACAGTCTGGGCAGAATGGTGCATAGCTAGTAAACCTGTGCCAGCCTTTCCCAAGTCTGTGTATGTGTAAATCAAACCTCAAAGAGTGTGCATGTCAGCTACTTGGGTAGGGACACAAAGCACTGTTTGGACAGAGAGGGTGCTGGAGGTCTTGGATTGGTCAGTCAGCTGAGATCTCAACTCTGTAGCTGTGCCACTGGGGAGTGCTATTGGGAATCTGGAGAAAAAGAGAGAAACCCACCTCAAAATAACTGTGGTCTTTGTGTGCTCTTAAGGGAAAGTTTACTTGCTGCAGAGAGCTGCATCTGGAAATACTCTGTGCGTACCTGTCATCCTCCCAGTGAACGTACCCTACTGTTGCCAGTGGTGAGGACTGAGGCTCCTTGATTACTTGTCCAGTGGTGAGTCATCACATTTCATTGGCAGTGTTGGGATCACCACATCAGATATTGGGATTCAGTGGTGTGGATATTGAACTCCTGTAGCCCGTAAACAGTAGTTACTAAAGAAGGTGTTTGTACTCTCAAGCAGTCACATAGTGAACATTCAGAGTTTCATATCACAATAGTTTTACCTATTTTTTTGTCAGCTTAGTTAGTCAGGGAGAACAGGCAAGGATGTCAACAGAGGATTATGGTAAGCTGACAAGAAGCCAGTTGGATGAGATGTACCAAGCTAAAGGACTGGTGCATGCCTAGGCCTAAAGCAGAAATGACTGCAGCCTTAGTCACAGCTGCATAACAGGCCAGCACCCAGGAAGACAACAAGACTGCCCTTGGGGATATACAGCTCTCAGAAAATGGACAGTTCAACTTTTCCTCAAAGGACTTACAATCCATAGGGAGTTAAAGAGACTTGAACGGGAGGCCAAGCATTTGGAAATAGAACCAGCAGAGAAACTGCGGCATTTGGAGGTTGAAGAAAATGAGAAACTGGGACATCTGGATGCTGATGAAAAAGAGAGGCAGAGGCAACATGAAAAGGAGATGCTGACTCTTCAGCAGGGTCATGGAGTTAATGGGGAAGGGAATAACTGAACCCTAGAAGCAATAAAGGACAGTAATTTTTTTCCACAATTTACATAGGATGATACTTTTGATAGTTTTATTTATATGTTTGAAAGGGTATGTAAACAGTATAATGCTGACCAAGGGCTCTGAGTACGGTTCTTGAACCCCTTACTCCATGGGGAAGCTGTAACTGCTGTTTCTAAATTGTCTGATGCTGATTGCATAAATTATAATACAGTTAAAAATTGTTTATTAGAGTGCTGTAAGTTAACACCTGAAGCTTACAGGAAAATGTTTCATCAGCATAGATGCAAGACAGATGAAAGTGTGTGTGATTATATCGCTGAATTAAGCAATTATTTTCACAGGTGGGTGAGTGGGTATCAGGTCACCACTTTTGTAGGGTTGGCAGACTTTTAGTGAAGGAACAAGCCCTTAGCACTTTGACTGAGTACATCTACTTGGCAGATAGGGAATGCAATACTGCAGATGAATTGGGGAAAACTGAGACCTATACCTAACAAACAGGGCACCACTGTACAGGAAAGGGAAACCCAGTGCTGGACATGGTTCTAAGGGAACCAGTGGTGGGCAGCCTAAATGGCCCCAACAGAGTCAGCCAGTAACAGAGGAAGCCAGTAGTTCAGGTGCATATCTAGAATCAATGGTTAAATGTTTTAATTGTAACCAATGGGGTCATGTATCATATAGATGTCCCCAGAGGCAAGGGGGGAACAAAAGGTAGGGAAGCCAGTAAGTGGGAATGACAGAATGCCAGTGGTAAGTTGTCTGGAGACAACAAGGATACCACACTACCACAAGAGGTTATATCCTATCTTAGTAGATGGGGAAAAAAGCCACTTCTAAGAGAGACACAGTCTCTGACCTAACCACTGTGAAGCCCACAATGGTTAAAGAGGACCAATACTTCCTTGGGGAGTCTACTCCAGTCAGAGCTTTAGTAGGGACCCCATTCCAAATACCTTTAGCTAGGATTCATCTTGACTGGGGGGAGGTGGAAAAGGAAACAAGAATGTACGTGTGTTTGAGGATATCACTGCAGATGTCCTGACAGGGAATTATTTTGAATATGCAGTACCTTGTGTGCATGCAGTTACATGCAGTCAGACTTAGAAACAGGTATGTGGGTCTTGTAGCTGGCAGGTTCCAGACTGACTGCACACTTGCAGCCAGGTCTGGTGAGGTGGTTACTTCAGAGAGGCAGCTATCCTATAGCAGTGAGACTGAACGTGAGCCACTGCTGCTGGTGGGTACTGATGTTCCCTTGGACAGAGTGACTGCAAGGGCAGACGTGAGAAGTAGTAGTACGCAGGCTGACAATGAGGCACTGCTGTCAGAGGGTACCAGACTTCCTGTGGAAGGGGAGATGGAAAGGGTTACAAAGAGAGAGAGTTGAGACAGACTCAGCTCTCAGACCCTACATTACAAGGCTTGAGGAAGGTAGCTAGGGAGGTGCTTGATGCTCAAGGAAAATGGGAATCTGCATACTGAGACAAAGGGTTACTGTTTAGAGAGTGGACCCCTGAGAGAAGGCTAGAAGATGAGGTAAGACAGCAGTTGGTACTGCCCATAGCCTATTGTCTGCCACTTCTAGCCATAGCCCATGATATTCCCTTTGTAATTCATATGGGCATAACGCATACAAAGAGATGTATTATGCAGATCTTTTATTAGTCTGGGATTTCCATTTTTGTAACAAGGTACTGCAGGATCTGTGAGCAGTGCCAAAAAGTAGGCAGGGCGGGAGACAAGGTCCAAGCTCATTTGATGCCTTTACCTGTGATTGAGGAGATGTTTCAGAGGGTAGCTATGGATATTGTGGGACATCTGAGCACCCCAAGTTCCACAGGAAAGAAGTACATCCTAGTGGTAGTAGATTATGCTACCAGATACCCTGAGGCAGTGTCTCTGTTCTCCATCTAGGCAGAAAGAGTGGAGAATGCTTTGTTAGAGATTTTCAGCAGGGTAGGTTTCCCAAAAGAAATACTGACTGACAGATGTGCCAATTTCATGTCAGACATGCTGGCTTGTCTGTCAAAGCACTGTGGGATGAAGCACTTAAAGACCACCAGCTACCATCCCCAGACCAATGGTCTGCTGGACAGTTTAAACTCTGCACTAAAGACCATGCTACAGGCTTTTGGAGACCAGTTTAAGAGGGAGTGGAACAAATATTTGCCCTATCTGTTGTTTGCTTACAGAGAGGTACTCCAGGAATTCACACGTTTTTTGCCCTTTGAGTTACTGTATGGGCATAGGGTGAGGGGTCCTCTAGATTTGATTTGCAATTTCTGGGAGGGTGCATGTGAATCCCACAAGCAGTCTGTTATGGCATATGTCCTAAACCTCAGGACAATGCTCGGGGAACTCATGGACTAGACCCAGGAAAACCAGACAGAAGTCCAACAGCAGGAAAATGATCTGGAATGACAGGGAAGCTCAAGCTAGAGAGTATGCTGTGGGGCAGCAGGTTATGGGTCTCATTCCAGTCAGACACAACAAGCTGTAGGCAGCTTGTAAAGGACCCTTCAAAGTGGTAAGGAAGGACAGTGATGTTAACTACGTGGTAGAACTGCTAGGCAGGAGACAGGGGCACAAATTGTACCATGTTAACATGACAAAACCTTACCATGCTAGAGAGGCCCTGGTGCTAAGTATTTGTAGTAGAAGGCAGAAGGAGTCTGAGGGGGATCTATGGATACAAGGAGCCAGCCAGCAAAGTTCCAAGTTACTATGGTAGAGCCTAGGGCTGTAGATGTGTGATATGATAGTGCAGCACTGTAATGGGGTCAGCAATGCAAAGATAGCTGGGATCTCAAGACAGGGTATGGAGTAATGTATTCCCAGATAGGCTCATCCCTTTCAAGCAACATTTCTCAAGGGTCACTTGGAAAACTAGCTTGAGTCTTCAAAGGGGGAAAGAAGTGTGACAAAAGGAGATACTACCAGCACAGCTAGCTGGACTTTTGTAAATAATTATATGTCATTGGTGAATATAAAAATGATTTATACAAGATGATTGTGTCACAAATGTATTAGAACTGTATGTCATGTGCATATCAAAATTCTTGTACAGACGTGTTTGTTGAAAAGGGATTTGAAGAGTGCAGTGTTTGAAATGTGACCACAGTGTGCCCTATTGGAAGAGAACAGAAATGTACATGCACTATTGCAACTGTTTAAATGTATATGCTTAACAGAGGAAACTGGAGTGTTAAGCTCAGTGCAGTAAACTTTAGAAAAAATATTTGAAATTAAATTACTTTACAGGCTACACAATAAAGAGGATATTTCTCAAGTTTTCAATGCAGCTAGAGACAAAATATGTAATAGGAACCTTTCTGTATTGTTCTTGGGGTAAACAAATTGCTACTTATGAAGTTATGTAATTGTTTTATGACTTTCAGCATCTGCCAAAATTCTGAGCAAACACCCTTGTCTGCATATTTTACAGGTAGATGCTAAATGCTGCCAGCTTCTAGCAATGTTTTTTTTGGCCTGGGAACTAGAAGTCAGATGACCAGAAATGATGTCATTCTGCAAGCTATCCCAGCAGTAATATTTTAGATATTAACTTGAGAAGTTCTTTAATGAGACAGAGCATTCTGTATTCGGTCTTGGACCTAACAAGAACCATTCCCCACAACATCTGCCTTGCTCTAATGAAGTAAGTTATTAGGGAATACTATAATTCTCTTAGATACAGTCAGGAACATAGAGAATTTTATTTTTCTTTATTTGTGTGAGCCTGTACTGCAATGTTGTTTTAGATATTCCTCTGGTTTTGAACTCTGATGTTACTGTGAATATGTATTTAGTATTGTTTTGTTCTTTTATTATTTATCATTAAATAATTTCTTTGTGGCTGCTATGTATAGAGATATTTATGTTTTGACAGTACTTACAAATTTCTTTGGTGACACTGTGTGGGCCACTCCTAGTAGCCTTGTTCTTGTTCAAACTACCATTTGTATTAATATTAATATTACAAAGTAAGACTGCACACCTTTTGTTAAGGGCTTTAAAGTAGATGATAAGGAATGACTGATGGCAGTGAAAACTACCTTGTAGTCTGGGCAGAAGGGGGCATAGCTAGTAAACCTATGCCCCCCTTTCCCAGGTGTGTGTATGAGTGTTTGTAAATTGGGTTCCATACACTAGATCAAATTTTCACTAATTCAAAATAGTGCATGGAATGCTCACTGCATCGGAAGTGCACTTACGCGAAGTTCAGTACAGCGAATGGGTGTTGTACTGAACTTCCGTGCAGGACTCACGGGTCTTAGTGTTAGGGCATGGGTCATAGTAAGGCCATGACCTGTGCCCTAACTCTAAGGCCCGTGATGATTGCAGCGCAGTGAAGAACATAGCAATGTCCTCCACTATGGTGTGATAGTCACGAACCATAGGGTTAGGGCATGGGTTAGGGTAAGGGGATAGCTTTACTAACTATCCCCTTACCCTAACCCGTGCCCTAACCCTAAGGTCCATGACTATTGCACCATAGTAGAGGACATAGCTTGTTTTTTATGTCATCCACTGTGCTGCAATGTTTTCGGTGAAGTGCACTTACGCAAAAGTTCACTTTCATTAAAGTGAACTTTCACAGAAGTGAGGCTTCCTATTACAAATTCGAAGTAGTGAACTTTTGTTCTTGTAATAGGAATCCGTGTAAATCATATCTCAAAGAGACTGTGTGTGTGTGTGTGTGTGTGTGTGTGTGTGTGTGTGTGTGTGTGTGTGTGTGTGTGTGTGTGTGTGTGTGCGTGCATGCGTGCATGCGTGTGTGTGTGTGTGTGTGTGTGTGTGTGTGTGTGTGTGTGTGTGTCAGTTATTTGGGCAAGGACACAAAGTACTAATTGGACAGAGAGGGTGCTGAAGGTCTTGACTTGGTCATTCAGCTGAGATCTCAACTCTATATCTGTGCCAGTGGTGAGTCGTACTGGGGACCTGGAGAAAGAGCGAGAAACCAGCCCCAGACTGGCTGTGGTCTCTGTGTGCTCTTAATGGAAACTGCACTTGAGGCAGAGAGCTGCATCTGGAAACACTGTGTGTCTATCTGTTATCCTCTCAGTAAATGTCCTCACAGGTGCCAGTGTTGAGGATTGTGGATTGAGGCTCCTTGATTACTAGTCCAGTGGTGGATTGTCACAGTCAGTATACATGAAGCAATTCCTACATTGTCTCAAGATGCCCATATCAAAATCAAGCTGGCAGGAGAAATGGTGGGAAACTACCCATCCACTGTGGCAGGATTTTTCTGAATGTGGTACTTGGGAAGAAAGTTAGTTAACTGGACTTAGTTACAAAGAGCAAAAATGAAGCAGTAATTCATCTGTAAACAAAAATTTAACATTACCAAGCAAGCTACCTACCTTACCATACACAACAAAACAAATTTCAACCTAGCATCCTTTCAAAATGAACTCAATGAGTATAACTGGTCAACTCTAAAATACCTCCCTATAGATGAAGCAGTAACCTACTTTAACAATACCTTTCTACAAATTCTACACCATCATGCCCCACCACGATTAATTAGATTAAGCTCCAAGGCTGCCCCATGGCTCTCAAAAACTACTAAACAAAATATGCGAGCTAGAAATAAATTATGGACTAAATGGAGATCCACAAAAAACCCTACTGATCACCAGAATTTTAAGCAACTAAGAAACTCAACTAAAAAACTTATCTATCTGGATAAAAAGAACTATCACTTTAAATACCAACAAAACCATAACCAAAACCCCAAACAATTTTGGTCATGTATGAACAAACTACTCCATCCAGGGAATACCAAAACCCCTACCCCAGCTAGCCTAGCTCAAAGCCAACCCAACATAATAGCCAACACTTTCAATGACTTCTTCTCTCAAACAGTCACCTCTCTGGCTAACACCATGACACCCCCCATATCCCTCCCAAAACCCACTACCCCTAACAGCACCCCCATACTAAAATTCCATACTGTCTCCACTACCTATATACACAAATTATTATCTAAACTTAAACCTTGCACCCCTTCAGCCGACAAACTACCAGCAGAATATCTTCAACTAGCTGCAACTGAACTTGCATATCCAATCTCCATCTTAATAAATAGAACAATAACTGAATCCAAACTCCCCTCCTGTTGGAAAATCTCCCACATCATTCCCCTTCACAAAGGAGGTAATTCTAACGAACTCTCAAACTAACAGCCTATTGCCCTTCTATCCACTCTATCCAAAATAATGGAACGCTGCATACACCAGCAACTCTTACAACATCTCTTGAGTAACAACTTACTTGTAGACTCACAACATGGGTTTAGGCCCTACCACAGTACATCTACTGCCCTTCTCTCCTTCACTGACACTATAAACAAACATCGAAACAACAACCTGTTCTGCTCCGACTTTTCTTAGACCTATCAAGGCATTTGATATGGTTAACCATCAACTTCTACTCCACACTCTAGAATCCCTGTCACTTGACCCACTAGCACTACAATGGTTTGATTCTTACTTGACAAATCGAAAACAAGCAGTCCTATGGGACAGCCATCTATCTTCTCTACTCCCAGTTACAATAGGCGTCCCTCAAGGGTCCATCTTAGGTCCCCTACTTTTCTCTATATTTATTAACAACCTACCCACCTCCCTCCCTAAATCCACCTGTATACAATATGCTGATGATTCCACTCTCATCTGCTCTGCTTCATCCCCTGCTGAACTTCACTCCTCTACCCAATTGGTATTCACAGCAGCAGAAAAATGGTTTCAACATATCTGTCTCCTCCTTAATCCCAAGAAAACCAAACTTCTACTCTTCACCCCAACCCTTAAATCTATCCCAATCACCTTTTCCATTGTGTCCAGCAATGGCACTATCATCAAACCCGACTATAGCACAAAGCTGCTAGGTGTCACCATAGACAATCAGCTTAACTTTGACTATCACATTGATTTAACTATCAAGACAGTAAATAAAAAGATAGGAGCCCTTTACAGACTTAAGCCCTTTCTTACCGCCACATCCCGAGTAACTCTTGCCCAAACTCACCTCATCTCCACACTACTGTATGCCTCCTCCTCCTTTATTAACATTTCTAAAGCTAACCTTCAGAAACTTAACTTAGCTTACCATAGCATTGCCAGATTTGCTACCAGCTCTCCATTCCGTACTCATCACTGTCATAACTTAAAGAAACTCAACTGGCTAGAACTTCCACATCTTATACTCCTGCAACAATTAGTCCTCACTTTTAAAATTCTACATTACCCCTCCAACATACCTATACTTAACAATCTTATCACACCTTATACAAATCTCACTTCACTTCGTTCAGCCAACAAACTCCTAGCAGCTACTATAAAATCCCACAATAAAGCAGGAGACTCCTTATTTGCTAACACTATCGGATCACAATGGAACAAACTTCCCACTGGACTGACCTCACTAGCCTCCTGTTACCTATTCAAAAAACAGATTAGAAATCACTTACAAAATCACTGGCTATGCCCTTGCACAAATCCTGACTGATAACTTATACACTACTTGCTCTCGCAACTAACTTGTATACTTAATTCCATCTTGCTTTTACCCAAGCTTTGTTTCTCTCCCTTTCTAGTGTGCCCATTAAATTGTAAACTCTCTTGTATGATAAATGAGCTTTCCTCCTCACCCTCTGTAGAATACACACTTCTATTAGTCCACTCAAGCCCAGCAATACTGTACAATCTATTTTACCTTACTTTTCTTTTTGCTAGGACTTTGCTTGTGTTACTGTTTGATTGATTGTTATTGCTATTTTTTTTTTCATTTAATATTTTTACTAACTGTATCTTTTTTAAACTGTAAAATTATAGTATTTTAGTGGAGCTTTTCTCCTCGGGCCTCTGCTGAAAATGGACATGTATCCAGCCAGACTAGCCCGGTTAACAAATGTAAAATAAAATAAATAAAATAAAATAAATAAAATAAATTAAATAGAGTGAACAAGGTGCAGAGCAGTTTTAAAATATACAGTACTTATTTTTTTTCAGTAGATGCCTTTGATATCAGTGCAGATGCACTCCAGCCCTCTGGCTAAAGTCACCAAATACTGCGTAGCTCAAGTAAACTGAGCACAAACCCATGCAAAAGCAAGGCTTATATTCAGGCAAATTTAAACTGTTTTAACACAACTACCAATGGGAAAGCCCCAAACTGAGCCTTTCTTCAGCAATCCCCAACTCAGATGGGTCCTGAGCTACACTCTTCTGCCACAAGGGTATAGGGAGGCCCTCTTAATGTATGATGGCTGGTTTAAGAGCACAGAGATACCAAACAGTCTAGACTCAGCAGGTCTGAATCTAGCCTATGCTATATAAGGGAATGAAACACAATTTAAAAGTGTATGGTAAAAAGCAGTCATAAACAGCAAAACTGAAGCAGTAATTCAATTAAATACAGTTAACAAAGTGTGGTGCTGGCTTAAAATATACTTATTTTTCATTTTTTTCAGTTGATGCCTTGGATTTCAGTGCTTATGCACTCCAGATCTCTGACTAAGGTTGCCAATTGTTGAGCAGCTCAAGTAAACTGAGCAGAAACCCAGTCAAATACAAGGCTTATATACAGACAAATTTAAACAGTTTTAACACAACTACCAATGGGAAAGCCCTAGACTGAGCCTTTCTCAAGCAATCCCCAACTCAGATGGGTCCTGAGCTACACATTACGGTCACAAGGGTGCAGGGAGACCCTCAATGTATGATGGCTGGTTTAAGAGCGCAATGATACCAAACATTCTAGATTCAGCAGGTCTGTATCTAGCCTATGCTATATAAGGCAATGAAAAACAGTTTCAAAGTGCAGAGCAAAAAGCAGTCAGCAACAGCAAAAATGAAGCAATAATTCAATTAAATACAGTTAACGAGTGCCAATTATTGAGTACAATGCCCCCTTTGGCATGTAACTTGCAAAGCACATGCAGCAGCTGGAGTGACCACAGAGGTGCCTCACCAGAAGAATCTACAGCCTCAAACATCTACCCTACACAGATAGGCTAAAAGCTTTGTACCTCTACTTAGTTTCATACAGACTCCTCAGAGGTGACCTCTGCCTGGCATAGAAAACAATCTCAGACCCCACCTTGATAGGATAGTGAGTAACCCACAAGTGCAATCTCAACCTGGTCTGTGACATCAATAGGACTTGTTGGCAGGACAAATTTGTGTCCCAGAGACTCATCCATCTGTATAATAGACTGCCTCTTCATCATGTCAAATAAAGTACCTCATTATCCGTTTTCAAGCACAACCTGGATATCTGGATGAGAAACAGAAAATACACCCCTGGGATTCCACATGTATCCCTGCTGGACAGGGGCTTTGGGTGCTGACTTGTACAAACATGGGCTAAACTTTTGGCTAGGCTTATAAGGGCCTCATGGCAATTGCCTAGTAAATTCATATGATCCTATGAATGCTGCCTTAAAATATACTTATTTTTTAGTTGCTTTTTTTTCAGTTGATGCCTCGGATTTCAGTTCATATGCACTCCAGACCTCTGGCTAACATTGCCAAATGTTGAGAAGCTCAAGTAAACTGAGCGCAAACATGTGCAAATGCAAGGCTTATATACAGGCAAATGTAAACAGTTTTAACAGAACTACCAATGGAAAAGCTTCAAACAGAGCCTTTCTCCAGCAATCCCCAACTCAGATGAGTCTTGAGCTACAAACGTCTGTGACAAGGGTGCAGGGAGGCCCTCTTAATGTAAAATGGGTGGTCTAAGAGCACAGTAATACCAAAGGATCTAGCATATGCTATGCAAGGCAAAGAAACACAATTTCTAGATGGGAAGGAGTAAGGGAGAGTCACTTAAAGGTCAAAGTGAGAATGTTTAGTAGTATACTATTAGATGAGCTGCAGTGGTATCACAAGCTGGCAGCTCTTTGAGCAACTGTGAGCAGTGTGAGACTATGAAGAGTGTCTCATATAGAGGATTTTAAACTGGAGAGGTTTGCATATATGCATATATTGCTTATATGCAAGCATGGGAAAAGGTGTGGCTTTTATACGGGCAGGGTGAAAGACTTTTATACGGTTAAACCCTTAGGCCAATCAGATAAAAACACAATATGCTAACGACCAGTAGTTCCCACCTTGGATGGGTTGAATTTAGCTCTCTGCTCCCACCAGAGTGGAAATGAAAACTTCCAATGATAAACAAACTAGCTTGAACTCAAGTGCTGTAACAAATGCTTTACAATAGATGTAAGAATTCCTGCAGTAACAGGAATCCCTAACCCTAAGAAATGTTCACAACACACACAAACTTTGCAAAACTTTGAAATATTGTGGCAGAGTCACTCAGAACAGCTTTTGCAGTATCAGAGGAGGTTAGGAACTATCAGAATATTGTTAAAATAACCTAAGAACAGTACAGTAACAAACAGATGGAGTTTCTTTAATAAGTGCAGACTGAAAAACAGTGATAAATTAAAATAAATAAATCAGTGAAACAGTTAGAGCAAGTGCAAAAAATATACTTATATCAGCTTTGTATCTCCAGATGAATTTAGAAGCAAAATCTTGCAGTCACAGGTGTTCAAGCCAGGCACAAGGAAGCTCTTAATAAATGAGCCAAAAGACATGCAGCCCTGAAGGGACTTAAACCCTCAACCCCCTCCAATACCACTCGGCAAAGCATTTAATTTACAGGTTCAGCTATGGAAGCAGTCATTATAGTCTCCATATCTGTTTTGCTGAGGTATGCCTTGACACTACTTTCACAGACCTTTGTTTGACTGGTGTTTCACACCAGAGGTCAATTCCTCATTGGTCAGATCCGATGACAAGGTAATCAGCCTAGACATCCACATCCTGCCCCCCCCCCCCCATTAGGGAAACCACCGTAAAAAAATTCTCCAACACCAACTTCACCCTTCTTAAGACAGAAGAGGCAAACTTCACAGCACCCATGCAGATGGACAATAGAGATATGACTGCTGAATCCTACACAAATGCAAATTATAAGCACTTACATGAGTGCATGGATCATGCTATCCCTAACAGAACCAAGATGCTATCCTCCAAAAAAAGGAAGCCAATCTGGTGGTCCCCTGCCATAAACAAACTATACAACAGTAGAAAGAAACTGTTGTGAAAAAGAGTAAAATCCCATGACTGGAAGAACTCCCTGGTCAGCCTCAGTAAGAAGCTGAGATCCCTCATAAAATCCTCCAAATATAGTTATGAAAACAAAATGGCCACTGATTCTAAAGACAAACACAAAGCATTCTATAGCTATGTCAAGAATCTTAAAGGCAACAATCAGATCTGCTCTGAGTTATAGCACAATGGCACTAAATATACAGAACCAACTGATATTGCCAACATCCTGGCAGATAGATTCAGTGCTAACTTTACTCCCCCTCACCCCCTAAAAGGGCCCATCGCTATACCAAAAGAATGCAAAGTGTCTGTAATCATGGCTGCACAGGTAAAAACTACACTCTCCAAAGCCAAGAACACAGCATTCATGGGACCTGACAACATCCCAGGCTGCATTTTACATGAACTACAGAATAAACTGGCACCCCACCTAAGCATCATGTTCAATCATAGCCTCACCTCAGGCTTTGTGCCCAGTGAATGGCACACAGTGGCAGTTATCCCACTCCACAAAGGGGGAGCCACCACAGACCCAGGGAACTACCGCCCCATTAGCCTAATGAGCCTGGTCTGCAAGGCCATGGAACATATCATCATGGAACTTATAAACAAAGATATTGGTAATCTCCAAACTCTGGATCTCACCCAGTTCGGGTTTGTAAAAGGCAGATCATGTCTCCTAAATCTGACTGACTTCTTTGAAGCAGTCACCAAAGCCGTAGACGAGGGTAAGGTGGTTCACACAGCCTACCTAGATCTTGCCAAGGCTTTTGACACCATCCCCCACTCTGAAATTATAGATTAACTCACTAAACTAGGTATAAATACCTATGTGACAAGATGGGTTGCCAACGGGCTCACTGACAGAACCCACACCATGAAAGTAGCAGACTCCAAATCCGACTTCAGACCAGTGACAAGTGGAGTACCATAGTGTTCAGTCCTGGGTCCTCTACTGTTTGGTATCTACTTTTCTGAAGTACAGGCTAACACAGAAGGTCTTTTACTAATGAAGTTCACAGATGACTGCAAATTAGGATCCATAATTGAAACTCCTAACGATGTGGACATCCTACAAAAGGGCATCACTGAGACAGATGCCTAGTGTCAAAGCCATGGCCTCAAGCTCAATGCCAGAAAGTGCACTGTCATCCCCTTTGGTAAAAACTCTGTACCCATGAGCTACCACATAGGTGGTAGTCTACCTAACACTGAAAGACCTTGGGACATAGGTGGACAGTAATCTCTCCTTTGATAATCACATTGCCACAGTAGTCAGGAAATCCTTCTACATGGCACACCTCATCACAAAAGGTTTCTCATCCAGGAAAAAAGAGGTCATTGTTCCCCTCTACTAGTCACTCATTAGACCCATTATAGAGTACAACGCCCCTTTTGGTATGTACCTCACAAGATATCTACAAATGGAAAGGCTTCAGAAATACCTCACAAAGAGGATTACTGGCCTCAAACAGATGCCCTATGCAGACCGTCTCAAAAAACTCCAGCTTTACTCTATCGCATATTGTCTACTCAGAGGCGATCTCTGCCTAACATACAAAGCTATGTCAAACCCAGAGCTGTTGGACATGCTCCACTTAAGGAAATCCCAATCCCTCCAAGCTACATGCTCTAGGGACCTAAACCTTGTCACAACAATAAACAGAACATACTGGAGGGATAGATTCCTGTCCCAGAGACTTCCCATACTCTGGAACAAACTACTTATCCATATCAAACAAAGCTCCTCATTAGCAATCTTCAAAAAAATCTTGATGATTGGATGGGAAATAGGAAATTCCCCCTGGGGATCACCTCTCTGGCTCTGCTCGACAGGGGCACAGGAAAATAATTTTCTTGGGTGGTGATAGCCAGGGTACCTTTTTGGCTAGACTTGTATAGGCCCTAGGGCCGATAGTCTAGTACCTACCTATGAACCTATGAACCAAAGCATGGCTGGAAATTAATGATCTTCTTGGAGTATAAAAGCATCTGGGTTGAGAATTGTCTTTTGGTACATAGAGTCTAGTCTAGTTTAATCAAGTCTGCCTAAATGCTGGTAACATTGTCCTTTGTGTGAAATGTGGATGCTAGGGAGGGCTATTTTCCTAGTTTGATGGGAATGATTTATTTTGAAAGCATCAATGGTACTTCTTAAGACTCTTTTGATAGAAGATTGCTATTTCATTAAATTTTTTCTCCCATAAAGGAAGACAAGAATGGGAAATGAATCAAATACGTGATCCTTGGTGCATTTGCAATGGTCATGGTGATTCAAGACATTCAAACTGAGTTTGCCAGAGCAAAAAATAACACGCTGGATCTCTTACTTACTTCTCACTGTCATATGTTATGGAAAGAGCTATAAAAGTCAGTGGGAGTCACAGATGGGCATTTTTCAAGGACTTGAAAAAATCGGCACAATTTGGTCCCCTTCATGTTGTATCACAATGATAGCAAGAACCAACATCTAAGGATCAAAATGCGATGTCGCTATGAATGTTTGGCCACCACAAGCCAGTTACACACTTTGGTAAATTTGCTATTTAGTGCAGGTCATTTACTCTTCATGTATTCAGGGATGGCGCACGAATCACAATGCATGAAGCCAATGTCAAATACCTTGGAAATAATGGACATTTATAGTATAGGAGGTCCAACATTAAACAGCCTTCTAGCCATGAATCCATGTCAGTTCAGGAAGAAATTATCTTAGATGGCTATATGTATGACTGCTTTGAAGATGGGAATAATGTATCAATCAGAAATATACCCTTACCTCACCCTAGTTTGCATGCATTGATCTGTCATGGAAGCCTTGAATGAAACAGTGGCAGTTATGTGTTCCAGCTGTTCCACCATCTGTAGTAACTTGCACTGGATGGTACTCACCTGACTTGTCCATTCAGGTTCAGATTAAAAAAAAAAAACTTTCCTCGGTGAACCATAGAAGTGGCTTGTTTATAAAAATGAAAGAAATGTTTCTTAAGCTGCACATCTAACACCTGTCTGAAGCCTATACCCCTTCTGAATGGCAGTAGTTCATAGGTGGTATATGGCACTGAAAACTACTGCCAAAGAGATGTGAAAATAATCTACCTACAAGCATACACTTATTAATCCTCAAATAAGCCTCTCACTGACTCTTAGAAAAAGGGATTTGACAATATATACCTTGGAAATTTATTCAATAATCTATCAATACTTTGGGGAACATAACTCTATCATAACAGTATTACTTATACTTACAGTAAAGATATATTACCCTAAGCAAGCATTAACTAATGGCTCATAAAATATTAGTTGAGCTAGTGAAATTTCAAATAGGTTCTAACACATTACCTCTATGAAATAATCTAAAATACTGCACATGAATTTATTTTTTGTTGACAATCAGTAATGCTAAGGGCTCAAAATGTGGGTATCCTTTTTGTGAATAAAATAGAGGATCAATTCTTCTTCTTTTACTAACCCCTTCTTTGCGCCCTTTCTACACTAGGTGCCATTTTCTGACCACAATCCCGCATTCCCATGCTATACTCCCCTGCCCTGGGTCAACCCTGTATTCTCTGCCTATCCACATTTGTATCACCCTGTACTGCTTCCTACATCCACTTCTTTACCTGTGCATGGACTGGTCCTTGCTTGTCCTTCTCTATTTGTCTTATGCATGATTTCATTTACATAAATCTGCCCCTTTCCCCTCTCTATCTTTGTGCCTCTCTAATTTTTCAGTGCAAGTACTCTTCCTAATATCTTGTCTCTGTTGTTTCTGCTCATCTCCATATCTTAACTCCCATTTTGTCCTCCTGAGGATACTTTCACCCCTGTCCTTCTACATGCTCTATTCCAATGACCCCCTACAGTGTCTCAAGATCAAATGTACCCCACATGTAGTGTAACGTGTTCACCTTTTCATCTCTCCTTCATGATCTGATCTACTGCCTAATTTATATTTTATGTGTACAATGCATCTGAATGGGCAGTTATATATTTCTATATTTTTTACAAATGCTACAATTGACAGAAGCATATATACTTTCAACAGGAAAGACCCTTGCAATATGTCTTATGAAATAAACATCTACCTGTTAGAACTTCATAATGCTTAACCCTTATCTATAATTCCAAATAACAGTCATTAGTGTACTTAAACTGTATTGCTGCTGTGGGCCTTAGTGAGAATAGACATAAACAAGGCCTGGGCAGATTTTTTTTCTTTTTCTTTTATGATAAGCAGTGGGAATATTGAGAGTCTGTGAGCTTAAAGAATAGAACAAGGGCATAGGACTGGAACAGCACGGACAGTGGTGTGGGACAGCAGTGTACTATATACCATTTGACTCGCTCAAGCCTATAACACCTTTTTGTATACTTCCAGTTCATGGTCACACTTCCTTATGGTGTCCAGAATTTTTCCAGTCTAGCTATTTTAACTAAGTGACTTGCCAGCTAATAATAGGCAGCACTAGAAAGGACAGTGAGTTATAAACAAAATAACACTTGGATTTTTAGTTTAGGATGGCCTAAAAATGTTTAACATCAGGATCTAGGCATTCAACATCAGAGGGATATACTTCAAATGAACAAAATACCTGAATAAGGTGAGAGATAAAAATATAAGAAATGAAAAAGAGGTTGAATTACAACTTTGAAAACTAAAATAAACAAGCTGGACAAACAAATGAAGCATAGTGTGAGATGAGATCAAGAACAATTTGAAAAAAAATTATATGAAGATTTTGAGCATAATAGGAAACCGTTTTATAGATACCTAAGATGTGGAAGGAGTAAAGACATAAACATTGATAAACTGTGCATACATTCTAAAATTTATTACCAGACACAACAGATTATAGACGTATTTACAAAATCTTACTCAAAACAGTTTTGCTCCACAAAGGGAGTAATAAGTTGTCCTAGTGACATCCAGACAACCTCAGATATGGAAATCAAATTAGATTATATTGAAGCAGAACTATGCAAACTGGATCCAAACAAAGCACAGGGAGTAGACGCAATTAGTAATAATGACCTCAGGACACTTCAGCAAGAACGTGCAGTATTACCAGGTAGAATAAATATGTGGAGATTCCTCAAGACTGGAGACATGCACTTATTTAACCTGTATTTAAGGGAAAGGGGAGTAGGACAAATCCAGAGTCATACAGATCCTTAAGTCTACTTTCATGTTGCGGAAAAATAATGGAGAAGGTGATATTGGATAAGTTATTGTTAGAACTGGAAAGACTGGAACTTGAAACAATAAATCAGCATGCATATGTTAAAAATAGATCTATTACCACCTGTAATATGATGTTCTATAACAATATAACCATAGCTGTGAATGAAATATTGTGCTGTAATATAATTTATATAGATTTAACTTCAACATTTCACAGGGTCAGGCAAATTCAGGGTTGTATTTGACAGGGCCATATACAAATCACCAATCAATAAATTAGAACAACTAGGTATTGATGTACTCTTGATAAGATAGCTTCATGGCTTACAAATAGGACAAGGCAAGTATCATACAGCAATTGGACAGGTGAAATTCTTAGTTACAGTCAGGGCATCCCACAGGGCTTTGCCCTAGGCCCATACTTGCTAGATTGTATCATTCAGACCTATCTTTTTCATCTGAGGTGTTCTACAGTCTGTAAGCAGATGACTTGAAACTAAGTAAACTGATTACATGTATTACAGATGGGGGCTTGTCTGCAAAAGAACTTGACTAAATTGACCATTTGGATATAGGAAAATAATATGCTGATAAATACATTATAACTACTCATATATACATTAAAAAGTACTCATACGCATACTGAGAGACATAAACTGAAAGGTGAATATTTAATACAGCACACAGTGATTGAAACAGTAGATTCATTTAAGGACCTGGGTATATGGATAGATCCAGCTTTTAGTTTTTCTAATCATATCAACTAATTAGTTAATGATAGTTATAGAACCATAGGATGCATAAAAAGATTTATATAGTCTAGGAAATCAGAAACAATGAAGTCATTGTTTGTTAGTTACATTAGACCCAAACTTGTGTATGGCATAGCAATATGGAAACCCTATAAGAAAACAAGTATGAGTAAATTGGAAAGGGTACAGTGGAAATATACCAAAGGCATCCATGGGTGTGAACATTTAAGTTATAAAGAAAAACTGAAGTATCTGAACTTGTATAGTGTCATATGTAGATATTTAAGAGGAGATTTTATTCAGGTATATAAGACACTTAGAGACTACCTCTGGGAATGTTTGAGGTTATCAAAAACTAGTAGGGAATCATCAGACAACTTATGTAGAAGATTCTATAGGAATGAGAAGTGTACTTATTGGCTCTCTGACAGAATAGCTGGTACATGACACAGACTACCAAATTACATTAAAGCAAGTACTAGTTTAGATATTTTTAAGGACAGCCTGGACACATTATGGGAACAAGTGTTTTTGCATATTGGCAGGGTAGAAGGGCATCAATGCCCATGCTTCAGATATTTGTATGCATGTATGTATGTATGTCTTGCAGCGGAGAAATTAATCTTTGTTTGTCACTTATTATTCATATTTCATATTTATGTTCATATTTTCATAAATGGCAGATGTACATGTTATTGAGCTTATGGTGTGAAACACCAGTGTGGGAGAGTGGAACAGTCACTGTCAATGCTGGTTTATATCACACTGCATTGGTAATATTGCTAGTTGTTTCTTAATAATTATGAAAATAAGCAATATTTCCATAAGTACTTAATACTTCAAAACCCAAGTGACTTACAAACTGTTGCATCACGTGAGGTGAAACCTTAGATGTTGTTGAAATAACTGTCTTTGTTATTTGCAATATAATTTTGTCTTGAGAGACATCCCATATTATTTGTTTTGCAAATTATACAATTAAGCATATATATTCATATTTCTGTAAATACATCAATAAAATAAACATGCAGTTATAGAACATTTTCCTGTTGTTACGCGAAGGCTCAAGACTGGTTAACGAAAATGTTCTCACAATATATGTCTAAGTTGTACAGTTTTCAAGATATGAAAATTGGTGTGTGAATGTTTGGAAAAAATATAATTTGGGGTTTGTCTGCTTTAAGATATATTATCACTTTAAAGAATACTTCTTACTGATAACATTACTATTTATACGGTTTTAATAGCTTTTCATTTTTCGCAAAATATTTACATTTGCTTAGCTTTTGTTTTTTCAGTTTATTTTTCAGAAAATGCTCGGGAAAGCAAGCTGTGTAGACTGCTAGAATTGTGACATTCCACTTTACACAGGTGTTAATGAGTTAAACTAATACATAGTTATCAAAACTGTGTGCTACATCTGGAAACCATTCTACTCATAAAATGCAGTGATCTCAGAATGTATTATAATCGCATGAGGAACGAAAGAAGAAAGCTCCTGAATATGCCAGGAGATTGTAGATAGACAGATACTTGTACAATTTGTACAAATGAGGTTTGGGAACAAACCAATTTGTCCAGGGTCCTCTTTGGGGAAGAGTCAGGTAGGAATAGTAATGGGAGTTAAGATGGTAGTGGAAGATAGTTAGTGGTGGGGATGGAAGGGTTAAATTGGGAAAGTAGGAGGGTTGGGAGGAAATGAGGTAATTGTAAGGAGGGGCTTAACTGATTTTGTGTGAGTGTAACTGGGTAAGGGATCAGATTTTGGCATGAACTTGCTATATGGCAGGCTTACATCCGTGATGACCAGTAGGTATTGTGGTGTACATGAAGGCCTTGCTTTAATGGTCATATGTACAGAGGGGGTGGGTAATGGTGGTATAATATTTTTTTTTCTTGTCTCTGTTGCAAAGTAGTGTGATGGGGGGTTAAGTGTTGTGCAGGTTAGATTTGTTAGAAGGTGTAGGATCTGGCTTGCTGCATATGATGGTGGTTCTTGGTCGGCTGGTTGTTGAGTTGCTTTGAACTGGGTTGCTGTGAGCTGGGGGCCATTTTATTGTTACAAAGGCATGCATCTGGAGCATTTTGCCCTGGGCCTCCGCTGAAAATTGGCTTTGTTCCAGTCAGACTTTCCTGGTTAACAAATGTTAAATAAATAAAAATGAATAAATTGTTTAAGAACTCCCAGAGGTTTACAATTCAACTTTTAATTTTACTGTTTGCTCCTGGTTTATTTAGGCAAGTTAGTCCTCAATTAGTGATGGTGTTGAGTTGGCTCCCCTCTTGGCTATGGATGGGGCTCATCTGTTTGTTAAAGTCAGGATGGTTAAATGACTGGCTGCTTTGGATATTTATATTATAGGGCATTGGGATGTTGATGCCAGGGATCCAGGCTGGTTCAGACAGGATGGAGTACACCTGAATGATTTTGGTTTGGACCTCTTTAATATATACATAAGGTTTTCTTTGGAGGGTTTGCTGAAGGTTTTGGATTGAAGGAGGGGGAACAGCCTGTGTCAGGCTGGTTGGTAGAGAAGAGGGGCAGGCTTGTCACTCTTCTGTTCCCCTTCTGGTGTTGGATGTTTAATTCAAAGAGTTGGAGAATGAATGTGAGTGATGGGATGCTGCTTGATAAGTAAAGCAAGTGAGCGGAGGTAAGGACACTGCTTGATAAGTAAAACTAAGTGAGTGGAGGTGATGATGATGCTTATTTGGTTAGGGTGAGTGAGGTTATGCTGCCCTAGTAAATGGTTATATTAATGTTTATGCTCTGATCAATAAATTAAAATATTGTTCAATAAAGATGTTTATGCTGTGATCAATAAAGTAAAATATTGTTCAATAAAGTTACGTTTATGGATGTTTAATAAAGGTCATCAAATATCAGTTGGTGTGGTGTATTTATTGAAGGGAACCGGGATAAATGCATTGTCAAATTGATGCATTTCTTTTGAAATGGCATTCAGATTAGTCTCTCTAGTACTACATCATAGATCTCAGACACAAGGTTGGAGGGGCAAGGGAACAACCAGAAACAGATTTTTTTTATCAGAGTATAATAACGTTGAACTATTGAGCACCTAGATTCCCTAATTTTAAGTACAAATTATTGTGCACTTCTCCACAGTGGCACAGTTAAGTAGCATGGCAACGATTCTTACCCAAGCTGATAACATTGCAAGAAAAATAAGTGTGCTTTTCTCTTACATTATTCTCTTAAAAGTTAAGAAAGACAAACTTAAGTTATCTATATGAAATTAAAATATACTGTAAATGCACTCATCAGTTTAGAATCACTGAATAAGATAACTGAAGCAACAGGTCTGCTACACCACAACCAGTAAGAGAGAATTCAGAATGAAGCTTCTGTAACCAAGCTGGTGTAAAGAAAGGATAATTTCCTTAACATTGTTTGCATGTACCTAGCATGTCATCAAGCCAAGAAAAAGAAAAAGAAATGCATAAATTAACTCAGTCACAAACAGTAGCTCAAGCAATCGAGTAATTCTGGGAGATAGCTGTTCATGAAAAAACTTACAAGACTGTTGGTATAACCTCTATCTCCCATCACAGTGCATACCATTTAATAATAGGGCAGAGAAAATACTAGAACTGGTAGAATAATTGATTTTGCTTCTTACAGATAAAACATTAAATGTAATAAGCTTTGGATTTATGCCTAGCTCAGTAATCATAATCCAGTATTTGCTGCTATGGAATCAATGGACAGATAACCAAGAACAATGGACAGATATCCAAGAACAATTTCTCATTGTGCAGACTGAGATTTTACTGGGTCTAATTTCATGAATTTGCTAATTAATTCTAAGTGGACACCATTAACCTCCTCCTCCTACAATGGAAAATACCTTACAGTAATTTTAAACACATTTTTCTAAACATTCCCAACTCAGTGGTACCGATTACTAAATTAAGAATCCATAGTTTCTACCTCAACATAAGTAGTTCACGCCACGGTGTGAAAAGGTCAAGCAAGAAAAGTGAAAGTGAAACATTAATGCTCTAATTACAAGCACTTCTACAGCCCCATAAAAAGAAAGAGAGCACAGAAACATATTTCAGCAAATTACATAACATCCACTCACTAAAACTTTTCTAGAAATTAGTTACCAACTAAAAAGGACAGAAGTATTAGAACCCCAAATTCTAGCTGAAACAACCAATAAGTTTTGGCCATTTTTGTCAGAAGTATTACAAAATCTATGCAAAACTGTTGACAGCCATCTTGCTACTACATCAATGCAAAAGGAATTTCTCAGAACTTTTTTTTTAAACCATTCCATTATTCAATTGTCTTGAAGCTCCTCTGTACATTATGGTTAGAATGGATGCCTCAGAGAGGTGACAAGGAGAACAGCATGCCTCTCTAGGGAGGTTTGGGAACATACTGGGGAGGTGGAGTCCTCACCGAGCCCTGGTGGGTGCCAAGACTTGGACAGATCACTGAGAGTATGCGAGTTGGCAGAGGACAATCGGTTGCTTTGATGCTCAGTTCAGGAACATACTCACAGAACACACCTCATTCCCTGCCCAGTCTAAATGAGTAAGGCATGGGTATGGCTAGGAGAAAGCCCTGCCATGTCAGTTAACATGAATGATATTACCAGCCCATGCTCTGCTACTAAGGATTGATCACTCCTCTTCCATCCCCTAAGTTCATACCAAAAAGAGATTGGAGCCATGCAAGAGAGAGATGATCATCTGATAGGGCAGGCTAAAGATTGGCGGAGGCGAGTGTCTTAAGGCAAATGCAATTACTCATTTATAGAAAATGGTAATCACCATACCTCTTCATTGTGGGTTGTCCAGCAGACATTCTCAGCAACTACAGACCAACAGACCAGATTTATTATTAAATTCACTTGCCAAAGTCCTTGAAAGGGTAATCAACCTATAGGTATTATTATATGTAATCCATTAATACAGCATATCAGATTCCCAATGTGATTTCTGACCTTTTCAAAAAATGGAAGCAGCCTTAGTAATTATGTCAGAACACATCAAGCACAACAGAAAACGCATGAAATCGGAGTGATAGCTTGAATATACATGGGCCGTATTATAGCACTGTGGTGTATGAAATGTGATCAAGGAAAAAATCCAAGCAATTGAATTGCTAAGACCAGGAAATAAACCAGCATTATAGAGATGTCTGAATTATGTAGTAGTGTGCAAAATATGCACCTAATATATCTAAAATAACTACATCTTTAAAGAAGTTGTTAGAGCAAAAAGAGTCCTGGGAATGTAAATATAAGCAGAAACAGTTCTGAGATGTTCAGAAAAACTAATTATAGTGCTCCAATGTTAAAGAACTATGGTATGAATAAGTGTATTGTGTTGCAAGTAGTTACAGGGCAGGTTTTGGTACAAGTTAAGTACATTTGAGCAACCAACAGAATCACAGTGTGTTCTTTTGCATAAAAATGACTCTCAAGATATTGTAATGGTAAAAAGTTTTAGAGGAAGACATCTGAAGTTAAAAAATGAAATTAAAGTAGAGTAAGAAATGTCTCCAAAGCAAGACATGTCCACAGCAAATAGGATTGGTAACATTTTCAGTTATGGAAGAACACTGAAAAACGTCTGACAGATATATGGACTGCTCCAGAGTTTAAAAAATACTCTAAGGACTGAAAATCTGCATTTTTGAAATATATTTAAATATTTATAAAAGGTTAATTTTAATGTAAACAGCACATAATATCTACTACAGTGTTAAGAATATCAGTGTAGCATAATGCAAGCCTATATGAAAATATGGTACATGAGCAAACTCACAAGTGTTCGGACTCAAAGTAATTAAACACATATGTTTGAAGGGTCCACTTTTAAATTTCAAAATACCAAAATCTCGAGTTTGAAATACCGAACTCAAAACATCAAGATTTTGGTATCTTGAAATTCAAAAGTGAACCAAAAAAAAAAAACTCACAAGTGTTCAGACTCAAAGTAACCAAACACATATGTTTGAAAGGTCCACTTTTAAATTTTGAAATACTAAAATCTCAAGTTTTGAAATACCGAACTCAAAACATCGAGATTTTGCTATGTCGAAATTCAAAAGTGAACAAAAAAAAAAAAAAAAAAAAAAAACAAGTAAAATAATGTTTTTGCAGGGGGGCAAGCCCCCCCCCCCTGCACCCCTCACCCCCCTACTTTAATATACCAACTCTGATATTGCGCTATAGTGAAGAGAATGATAAGTGGAACAGGAGCATTACTGCAAAAACATTATTTTAGTTGTGTTTTTTTTTTTTTTTTTTTTTTTTTTTATTTTGTTCACTTTTAACTTTTGAAATACCAAAATCTCGATGTTTTGAGTTTGGTACTCTAAACTCAAGATTTTGCTATTTCGAAATTTAAAAGTGGACCCATGTTTGAAACACAGCCTGAACCCCCAACACCCCTGCTACTTACACATAGAGCTAGATCCAGCACTAGGTGACCCAGACAGCTGCCTAAGGCCCATGTGGGCTGGGGAGGGCTGGTTTCCCTATCAAAATAAAAAAAAAAAAACTTCAGTGAATAAAAAAGGCCCAAGTATTAGGACCTCATGGGAGCATGGCAGAAAACACAGCAATCATTAAGACCTCACAGGTAAACTTCTGTAAACCATAGAAACCTCAGCATTAGGACAATATCCTAAAGTGATCCTAGAAACTGAATGAGATTTAAGTAGAAGATGGCAATGTCAATCATACCATAATGGGGAGATATACAGAGCAACAGCAAGCATGTATTTGTTGTAATGGGGAGATATGCAGTGCAACAACAAACAAGTATCTGGTGTAATGGGGAGATATGCAGAGCAACAACAAACAGGTATCTGGTGTAATGGGGAGATATGCAGAGCAACAACAAACAGGTATCTGGTGTAATGGGGAGATATGCAGAGCAACAACAAACAGGTATCTGGTGTAATGGGGAGATATGCAGAGCAACAACAAACAAGTATCTGGTGTAATGGGGAGATATGCAGTGCAACAACAAACATGTATCTGGTGTAATGGGGAGATATGCAGAGCAACAACAAACAAGTATCTGGTGTAATGGGGAGATATGCAGAGCAACAACAAACAAGTATCTGGTGTAATGGGGAGATATGCAGCGCAACAACAAACAAGTATCTGGTGTAATGGGGAGATATGCAGCGCAACAACAAACAGGTATCTGGTGTAATGGGGAGATATGTAGAGCAACAACAAACAGGTATCTGGTGTAATGGGGAGATATGCAGCGCAACAACAAACAAGTATCTGGTGCAATGTGAAGATATGTAGAGCATATGCAGACTTTTACTTCTGCAGAGTTTGTGCAGATTTACTGATATTGGTTGATTATAATGACAGCAGTTTGCATGACCTTTTATTGTTGAATGTTCTGTAATAGGTAGTTGCGTCATAATTGGTTCATACATTTTGTTTCATTGCTTACTGGAAAAATATTCAAAACTACAAATGGAAAACAGTCTAACAAATGGTGCTATACTAAACAAGGGATATATAATTTAATACAACTGGGAAGGTGAATCAAAGAGCATATGCATTTATGCACGGCCCTTAAAATGTGTGCAGGAGGCACATGGTTTGAAAATAGCCCAAAGATAAACTTAATCTGCCATTGGCCAGATCATTTTCTTTGAATGTGGGTTTCAATGCTGCTTTAATGAATGTGAGTTTCAGTGACAGAGAGGTCTACTGTTGTTTATGCCAAGTCTGTTTTCATTGTGAGACTGAATGGTTTTGTTTAGCAAATGGCTATCAGCCTTTGTGCTATAAAATTGGAAATAAAAGTTTTAAATTAAATCCAAATATCTGCAGTAATTGTAGAAGTAAAGAAAAAAATAGTATCACACTAACAGATATGAACAGTATGGATGACTTCAGAGCTTAAACAACTCCTACAATCATGTGACGAATCATGACATGAATAAAGTATAACCCCCAAATTAATACTAAGCAGATCTTTCTTGTACAAAATCCCCAACATTTCAGAAGGAAGTGAATTTCTTAACAGGATGGAAAACCATTCTTTACAGCATTTTTCCTAATATTCCACATTGCTCTAAAGACAACTGTTGCCTTCTGACTGTCTCAAAAAATGTAATGCATTACTCCAGCTATCCCCACCCCTCTAGTCCTTCACAGGACTCCCCCAATATACCTCCAAAACACACACACACACACACACACACACACACACACACACACACACACACACACACACACACACACACACACACACACACTTTAAACTAATTAGAGAGAAAAATATTGTGCCTCTTCTAAGAAAAGAAATTTCTAAATGCTTCCACAGCTACTGATAACCTAAATCCCTGGTTCATTTACTTCTTACAAGCAGCACCATGCCTCAGATCTAGAAAATAATCATAATCAACCACCCCCCAAAACAACAATACCTAGAAACTGCCATTAACGTAAATTATATATGTCTCTCTGTTGAAATGTCTGCACTTAAAATGCCAAATGAAGACACGTTGGAAAAAAAGACTTAAAATGTAAAAAGAAAAATTAATCTCAAACATCACTGTTGTCCTTAAATTTTTTTTTGTTAGGGGGTAAGTCTCCCAGCACCCCCTGAACTTATAATATATATCTATATATATATATATATATATATATATATATATATATATATATATATACATACATATATTCACTTCATAATCTCGAAATACTAAAATATTGAATTTCAGTATCTCGAGACCATGATGTAGAAAATCCATATAAACGAAACCAGACAACCATGAAACCCAAAACCGCAAAATCACAAAACCGCAAAAACACACAGCACACACTACACAACACATACACACATACCTCCTGACACTTTCAAAAAAGCAATGCAACACACACGCACACAACTAAACAAACACACACACCTACCCATACTATATGCAGGGGGGCAAACCCCCCTGCACCCCACCCCCCTACTTAAATATACTAACTCCAAGGTTGCACTACACACACATGAAACACCACCACACAAGCAACATTCCCCTCGCACACACACATCACTGTAACAAAACACACTAACACACACCACAGCCACTGCCCAAAATCCTTAAACAAAAACACTTACCTGAATCCATGAACACACAACACCAGAACCGCTAATTCAACATCTCCAACATGCAAGATTTTGAATTTTGCACTTCTGGTCTTTCGCAGTTTTCAGCTTTCCACTTTATTTATTATTTATTTATTTTATTTAACATTTGTTGACCGGGAGAGTCCAACTGGATTACAAGTCCATTTTCAGTGGAGGCCTGGGGAGAAAAGCTACAAGAGAACAATTTTTTACAAAACATAGTTTTAAGGACAGACTTTTGACATAAAATTTCCATAGAAGAGACTTTGACATACATATTAACTATCAGATAGGATACATTTGTTCTCTACAATATAATATAAAATTTTAGAAGATATTCCTAAGTTTAGGATTCCTGTGATAGATTTACTATCAGAGTAAAAGCAGGGAGACATAGAAAAAAGGCTCCGATAGAGCAGATGATGCTTGAGAAGGATAAATTGATTTACAATATGTCTTCTCCTGGTTTTAGTTGCTTATGGAGAGCTCAACATTGCTGTGGTAGTTTTCCCTAACTCCTGGAGAGATGGGATGAGCAGTAGATTAACAGTCCTAAGTGGGTACAGTACTATGATTGGTTGGCTTAGCAGAGTTACTTAAGTTAGGTGAAGTGTTCTAATGAGGCATTAGCCATAGGGGATACAGGAGCACAGTTGATTAGTCAAAAAGTGAGTTTTAATAAGTTTCTTGAACTGTGATAGGGACTTGTTGTCAGTTATGCGGGCAGGAAGGAAGTTCCAGGTTTTTGCTATACAGTGGCTGTAGACAGACCTACCAGCTTCATTGTTATATTTGGTTACTTTTATGAGGTTTTGTGTCCTAGACCTCAAGGGCCTGGCGGTTGTATAGGGTTGCAAAAGATTTTATAGGGCTGGGGTGTTTTCAAAGTTATGTATTATTTTGTGGGCTAGTGATAGTTGATTGAGTTGTAATAGTAGTGGTAGTTCTAGCCAATTGAGTTTTTTTAGGCATTTACAGTGATGTGTTCTGATGGGAGAGGTTGTAGTGAATTTGGTTATCTTATTATAACAACTATCACGTTTGTTTAGGTCAGATTTGCAGACATTTGTAAGCACGGGGGAGGCATAAAGTAGGGTGGATAGTAGGTGAGTCCTCGCTATTGTTGTTTTGGAGTGGTCAGCGAGGAATTCTTTATTACGATACAGTAGGCCAAGTTTTTTATGTACTTTTTTATGGTTATAGAAATATGTAGGTCAAATATAAGGTGATTATCTATTTCAACCCCTAAGAGTTTGGTATGATTTGTAGGGGTGATTGTGGTCTTGTTAAAGGAGGAGATGAAGAAAGAATCAGTGGGAGGTGTGGCTCTGTGGGAGCTAAAGAGTGCTAGCTTTGTTTTACTTTGGTTCCGAATGAGCCTTTGGTTTCTGATCCAAGTTTCTGCTAGGGAAAAGCATTCTTGTGTTAGGGAGTGAAGGATGTCAATTGATTTGGCTGCACATATTATGGTGGTCTCATCTGCATATTGCACTATTAAGGCTTTAGGAATACTGTTTGGGAGCTGATTGGTGAAGAGGGTAAAAAGAAGTGGCCCCAGGATGGAGCCTTTATGAGCTTGAGATTCTGAAATCGATAGTTCAGGATTTTGAGCTTATAAAGTGAATCCATATATTTTATATATATATATATATATATATATATATATATATATATATATATATATATATATATATATATATATACACACATATACACACACGCATAAGCAGTCGCTTGAAGTGTGTGCATAAAGTTGGAAACTTTGGCAGCGCTGATTATGGAGTTATGTTGAGTGTGCTTATGGAGATACCAACTTTTGTTTGGGAAGAGTGATGGTCGCTCCCTGTGTATACAACCTAGCAAGCTCCCTCAACTAAAAAACCTGCAAAGAAATAGTGAAGCAGGAGGTCCGTGAACATCGTACCCTGCAAGGAAAAGTTATAGGGTCACTCCCTGTGTATACAACCTAGCAAGCTCACTCAACTAAAAAACCTGCAAAGAAATAGTGAAGCAGGAGGTCCGTGAACATCGTACCCTGCAAGGAAAAGTTATAGGGTCGCTCCCTGTGTATACAACCTAGCAAGCTCCCTCAACTAAAAAACCTGCAAAGAAATAGTGAAGCAGGAGGTCCGTGAACATCGTACCCTGCAAGGAAAAGTTATAGGGTAATGGCCCTACTTTTAACTGTTGTAACAACCGCACGATAGCTGGGTCTGGCACTAGAACTACTATTTTAAGCTCCAAAAGTAGAACGCTACATTACAGCTAACCGTAGCCTTTATAAATCCTTGCAGCAAAACCTCCTGCAAAAATAAGGCTAACTTCATATTATTCTTGCCTAAGTTTTAAGCTACTTTTAAGCTGCAACTTGCCTAATAGACCTTGTAGTAGTAAAGATAACACCCACCTTGCAATCTCCAATCATTGGCAAATTGGATAACTGGTGTAGCCCCGCTTCGCTCGGGCTCGCTTCGCGCCCCGCCCTGCCCCCTATTCCCACCCGCCCCCACTATTCCTTAATTTATACTCTCCCTGGCCACTCCCAAACTCCTCTTCAACCAATCCCCTATAACCTGTGGTTGAATCCCAACCTATCCCTTCTGACAGTACTAGTCCCCTCCACCCCCTGCTACTCTCATACTAGTGCCAAAATCTTAATCCAACTACAATGGCTATCTACACACCTCTATTACTTACCATTTTGTCATCCCTGCTAATCTACCCAATCCTACTCACAACCTATGAGGACACAGAATACCTAGGCTTTCACTATCCCAGATTCAGGACCTCATCTCCCTTACCCACTTATAACATCCCTCAACCCCTCCCCTCCCAGTCGCCCACCTTACTCAATTATGTTCCCATCAGGCCTAGATACATCTATTCCAAACCTAGGTACTATCATAATACCCTACTTAGGATCTGGAAACTTATAATGAGGCTAAAAGACAACATCACCATGGATGGTGACATCCACCCTAACCCAGGTCCAAATACTACTACAACCTTTTCTCCCTCCACCAACTCCCCAACCAATATAGACCTTGCACATAGACCCCTAGACTCCTTGCTGGCCTGCCACCTGAATATAAGGAGTGTAAACAACAAAATTCAACACCTACACGCCCTCCTGGCAGTTTACTCACCTGATATACTATGCCTAACGGAAACATGGCTAAAACCTACCACTAAGGATAATGAAATCCTGCCTCCTGGATATAACATGCATAGACTTGACCGCACCCAAAAAAAAGGCGGAGGGGTAGCAATACTCTACAAATCCACTTTATCTGTCACCATAGCCAACTCCCAATCCCCTCTATTCAATAATGCCAAGATCATTACCACAAAACTACACATTAACAACCATAAAAGCATAAACATTGTCTGTGCCTACATACCCCCAGGGAAGAACACAGACACCCTTGAGGAGTTCCTAACCTGGCTCAACAATAACCAGCCACAGGAAACCATAATTCTCGGGGACTTCAATATTGACTGGAAAACTTGCTCCTCTCAATCCCCAGCAGTCCATGTAAACCTCCAAGGATTTACCCAAACCATAACCACACCCACTAGGCAAAACAAATCACACGACAAAGCTAGTACCCTAGACTGGATACTCATCAACAACTCTCCACATCAGTATATGTCAGGTACTACACCTGATGATCTAAGCGATCACTGCCTCACATATATACTTAAACTAAAGGTTAATCACCATCATCAGCCCACATATAAAACTATAAGAAGTAATAAAACTTTAACCCCCAAAAATTTAACAATGAACTAAAGTCTTGCAACTGGTCTGCCCTAAAAAGCCTTCCACTAGATGAAGCAGTTAGCTACTTCAACTCCAGATTTCTGACTATTCTCGACCTCCATGCCCCTAGCCGCAGTAGAATCAAGGTCAATACTGCACCTTGGCTCACTAAAGAAACTAGGGCAAAAATTGCATTAAGAAATAAAGCATGGGTCACCTACAGAACTACTAAAACCCTACCTGACCAACTGTTATTTAGGCAACTAAGAAATGAAGCAAAAAAATCAGTAACCTCAGACAAAAAGAATACTACCACCGCCTACAACAGGTTCAAAAACTAAACCTCAGAAATTCTGGATGGGAGTAAAAGACTACTCCACCCAGGACAAACCACCACCCAAAACCATCTGTCGCTAATCAAAGCTCCCCAAAGATATTGCTAACTCCTTTAACACCTTCTTCACTGAAACTATCCAAACTTTAGCTAACCAACTCTCACCCACTGGCTCCAATCCGAGCACTACCAATTCCAAAACTACAACTTCCTTTAGCCTTCAACCAGTCCCTACTCAACTCATCAAAACCCTACTTAGGAAACTAAGACCAACCACCCTGGCTGCTGACCTCCTCCCAGCTGACTACTTACAAAAAGCTGCAGATGCAATTGCATACCCCATCTCCATCCTTATTAACCGATCCATATCAGAAGCCACAATCCCTGACATATGGAAAATCTCACACATCATACCACTACACAAAGGGGGCAGTTCCACTGAACTGTCTAACTACAGGCCCATAGCAATCCTGTCTCCACTAGCTAAGATCATGGAGAAGTGTGTACATATTCAACTAATGAAATATCTCACACAAAACAAACTTTTATCCAACTCACAACATGGTTTTAGGCCCAATCACAGCACCACTACAGCCCTTCTCTCTTTCACAGACACTATAAATCAAAATCGTAACAACAACGTACTGTCCTCTGCTCTCTTCCTAGACCTGTCCAAGGCCTTTGATATGGTGGACCACAAAATGCTAATGAACTGCCTGGAGGCCAACAACTTAAATAAAATGACCCTCCAATGGTTTGAGTCATACCTACAATGCAGGAAACAGGCTGTACTGTGGGAGGGTAAACTCTCCTCACACCTCTCCATCAGACTAGGAGTACCCCAAGGCTCAATACTAGGTCCCCTTCTGTTCTCCATCTTTATAAATGAACTTAGCATAGCCATACCAGAGGCCACCTGCATTCAATATGCAGATGACTCTACCTTGATCTGCACTGCCTCTACCCCAACCGAACTCACCAAAATAACACAAATCACCTTCAACAAGGTAGAAAACTGGCTGCTAAACCAACGCCTAATACTAAATCCCAATAAAACTAAACTACTTCTCTTTACCCCAACACACAGGACCACCTCACCCCTGTTCAATATAACAGCTAATAATGGTACCATCATCACCCCAGTTACCCAAACTAAACTATTGGGTGTCATGATCGACTGTAACCTCAGATTTGATGCACACATCAATCAAGCGATAAAACTACCAATATAAAACTTGGCAGTCTGTTCAAGACCAAAGCATACCTCACCCGCAAGCCAGAATAACAATTGCCCGCTCCCACCTCCTATCTACCCTTCTCTATGCCTCTCCTCTATTCTCCAACCTGAATAAAACCAATCTTAAAAAACTGTCTTCATGCTACAACCAAATCGCTAGATTTGCTACTGACTCACCCTACCGTACCCACCACTGCCAGAACCTGAAACTCCTGGGCTGGTTGGAACTACCACACCTCCTACAGCTCAACCAACTCAAAGTCGCCCATAAAATCCTCCACCAACCAGACACCACCCCAGCCCTAAGAAACACAATCTGCCCCTACAACAACAGTAGCCCACTCGCTCATCCACCAAACTTCTAGTACTTACAATCAAATCCAACCATGCTGCAGGTGACTCCTCTTCACCAACTCTGTCGGTAAAACTGGAACTCACTACCTACTGACATTACCAAAGAATCTTCTCCATCCATATTTAAAAACAAACTTATAAGTCACCTCAAGTCACACTGGATATGCCCCTGTACCAACCCAGACTAAGACCTCATACTTCCCTCCAACATACTCTGTTCAGCTACTCCCCCAAACATTAATTAATGAGATCCTTTATGACTAATCTATAACTATTGCTATCCTCGGCCTCCATGGTCAATAAGAAAAGCATGCCACTGGACTAATGGAAGTATGTATATACTATGTCTACTAGCAATTTGTATTGTAATCACAATTTATTGGATTGTCTGTTTTGTCACATCTATGTACTATGTACTATGTACTATGTCTACAATCTTCTTCTATGTAACCTCTATTGTGGAACATTTACTTGTAATATCTATTTCTTATCCTAATCTGTATCTTTGGAGCTTTTCTCCCCGGGACTCCGCTGAAAATGGACATGTATCCAGCCGGACCATCCCGGTTAACAAATGTAAAATAAATAAAAAAATAAAATAAAAAAAAAATATAAATATATATATATATATATATATATATATATATATATATATAAATGTGTGTGTGTGTGTGGATCAGTGTCATTTTGCCGAAAATCCATTTCACCAAAAATTCTGACATAGGGTCCAAATCGCCGAAAATACTACTGACAGTGTATATGCCCTTTACCCCATCTGTAGTGCGATCTCGGAGTGAGAATATTAAAGTGGGGGGGTGTAGTGGGCTTAGCCCCCCCACCCAGTACAGTTTAATATTGTCTAGTATTATTTTATATTGTCCAGTTCCTATTCAAATAGTAAGTAAGTAGTTTATAACTTGAGTAGGTGGGGGGGCTACACCCCCCACACTGCCCTACATTAATATTCTCACTCCAAGATCGCACTACAGTTGGGGGAAAGGGCATATACACTGTCAGTGCTATTTTTGGTGATTTGGACCCTATGTCAGGATTTTCGGTGAAATCATAGACCCATATATATATATATATATATATATATATATATATATATATATATATATATATATATATATATATATATATATATATATATATATTAACTATCGTTTGAAAAAAGGGAATAGTCTGCCAAATGTCCATCTCAGACAGTCTAAGTCCATTATTTTTGCCCATTCATTTTCTGTCTTTCTTGACAATTCAGGTGGTTACCATAATATATACTTCGGTCCACATATATACAGTATTAGGTAACTTGTTTATAATGATCTCTCTGTAAACAGAAAGCTACTTTAGCTACTATTTTTGCATCAGGATGTCTCTAGAAATGTATTAATCTTCATTCTAGATCCTCATACATGATTGCAAGGCTTAGTTTTACCAGGCAGTGTAGCACACAACTACATATGCATTTTAACATCTGTTACAAATTGAAATTCTAGAGTTCATAAAGTCTAGTTTACTCTGACTACAAATACCTGTTTTGTGGAGCAACATTTCTTTTCACATCAATTGCTTCTTTTTATTACAAAACTATTTGTTAGATAAGTCTCTGTGGATGTCATTCTGACATGGGGCTGTTACCTAGTTCTGCATAATGAATCTGTTAATGCAGAAGACTTACTGAGAAATACATAAATGGTAATTTAGGTACTCTTTTCCTCTGCGTCCCACAATGAAACATGAAACCAGAGTACTAAAGGAGAACTTTTTATCTAATGAAAATCTGGCCCTCTTGAGTACTGGTGACATTTCTTTTCAAATGCTATTTATACTATGATAGGAAACTGTAACCGTAATTATATCTCAGGGCTAGTCACAGCTGAGGACTGTATCTGCATAATGTGTTCTTTTGTAAACTCTCACAAGTGAAGTGACATATTCAGAATTCTTTAAATAACAGTTCTGCATTTCTTGATTTTGTTCACTTATAATGTTACTAATTCATTTGACTGACACTGAAAATTTCTTGGTCTGAAAAACACATATTTAAAAGTTAATATCAAACAGTTACATCAAATTATTCCATTTCTTTGTTTACTATTGACAATTGCAATCAGAATGTAAGCTTCAAGAAACTTGCCCTTTCATAGTTGCCTCTCAAAATAAAGATAATTGCACTGTCCCATAAGCTAAATTGTCAGGGGTATGGATATTTTCTGAACAGAAAGCATGTTTAATAGTTATGGCTTAATGAAGGCATGACAACTGCTTGAGCCTAAAATAATGTAAAATAAATACAAGATATCAGATCAATAAAATGCTTCTATTCTTTCCAGGGTCAGTTACTATGAAATCAGTTAAAGCAAAGAGAGGGAGTTTGGACTGTGCAATTATACGCAGGACCTGAGGTGCAAATGTCATGCAGATAAGCTTAACCAAGCAACTTAAACAGTACAGGTGACTATAGATAACATCATTTGTTTCTCATGCAAATACTGGTTTCTCAGGGGAGTGGGAAAAACAACACAGGAGAATGACAGCTGATGGGTCAGGACTCGTACTTGGCAAATGGCAGATGATACATCATCATTACCACTGCTTAGAAGGGAATAGATACTGTGTATCACTTAATATCCACTGCATTTGTCCATTTGTGGAGTGCAGACATTTATGTAAAACATAAAGTCCACAAACTCTCTGCAACACTGGTAGTAGAAATGAAAAATAACAGTCAAGTGAAGTAACCTAGCCAGATAAATTTCATATTTCATTGTATGATGGACAATATGTTTAGCAGATAAGTAAAGTCTCTGAATGTGACAATATTATAACCAAAGATACGACTTTAAACAATGAAAAACAAAATAATGCACCTATTTCATTTCTTGTCAACTGTTAAGAGTGAGTTTATTTGCAAGTCAAGTCCAAAGGAATTCTGAACCGAAATAGGTGCAGTCAAAGAACTGCCATGTAAATGATGGCTCTTTTTTGAGAAAGAGAATGGGGTGGGAGAGAACCTAATCCAAAACCCTGCTGCCCTTTGGTGAATCCTAGAGTAATAAACAAGTGAAGCTGTTTTAAGAAAAGTATGAAGGAGTTAGCAGGCATTTAATGATGGGGATTGAGAAAGTCACACCACTGGTGATTCAGGCATGATTCCAGAGTCCTAGAAAATTTTGGAGGAGAGATAATAAGTCTGTAGCCTGCTCTCATTTGTCTTGGGGTAGATTTCAGAGAGAGCTCTGCCTTATCAGAGACAACCTGGGGGATTACAGGTGTTACAGTGTAAGAACATGCCACTAGAAACAGCTCAGCTTGAGAAGGAGCGCACATGGTGACATGCTGTATCATGGTACTTCTATGCATGTGGAGTTTGAGAAGGACAAGGTCCTCCTCATCAGGGTGATGGAGGTTATGTGGCTTAAACACAGGCAAGAATAGAACTACACAAGTAGCAACAAAGCAATGGAGACCCACAAAGGGGACTGGATGACTGACAGGAAGGCTATAAATTCTGATGTGTTAGGCAAGCTGAATGAGGAGCAGCCTTGAAAATTATTTTTAAAAAATTACATAGCTCAATCCCCTGAAATCTGATCAGCCCAGCACTACAAATCCCATGTCTGATGACACAGACAAGCCATGCTGCCCAGCTGAAAGCAGAGGGCAAATATCAACAGTCTTTCTCAGTGACAACAATTTGGGATGATGCTGTCAAACACCAAGGATGCACTAAATCGGGAGCAACTTTTATTTATTTGGCTAGCTAGTTAACAAGGAAAACATAGGTTCATAGGTTCATAGGTTCATACTAGGCTATCTGCCCTGGGGCTTTTATAAGCCTAGCCCAATTGTGTTTGGCTTACGCCACCCCTTGATTTGAGTATACTGTGCCCTTTTTAAAGTTTAGTTTACTGTGCCTCTGTCTAATAGTGACACAGAAGTAATCCCCGGGACAAACCTACGATCCCCCATCCACTCATCAAGATTCTTCTTGAATAGAGTCAGTGAGGTGCTCTGCCTAACAAGAATTGGAATCCTATTCCAGAGCGAAGGGAGCCTCTGGGTTATGAATCTGTCCCTCCAGCATGTTCTATTTATTTCTGTGCTGAGGTTCAAGTCCCTCAAGCACGTGGCTCTAAGGGATTTAGATTTACTGAGGTGGAGCATGTCCATTAATTCTGGGTTGGACATAGCTTTATATGTCAGGCACAGATCGCCTCGAAGTAGGCAGTATGCAACTGAGTAGAGCTGGAGTTTTTTTTAACCGAGCAGCATATGGCATCTGTTTGAGTCCCTTGATCCTCCTAGTGAGGTACCTCTGGGGTCCCTCCAATTGCTGCAGGTGTCGGGTAATGTACATCCCAAAGGGGGCATTGTATTCTATGATGGGCCTGATGAGGGATGAATAAAGGGGCACGATTAACTGTCTTGATCTAGATGTGAATCCTTTCATGATGAGGTGGGCTATGTAGAAGGTCTTTCTAACCACTTTGGCAATGTGGTTGTCAAAGGAGAGATTGCTATCAACTTGGGTCCCCAGATCCAACAGATCAACAGAGGCACAGTATTCTAAATCTATTCTGTGCATTTTGTACCATTTTATGGGGTGGCAAAAGCCACATCACTATGGCTAGGCTTACAAATGCCCCAGGGCAGATAGCCTAGTACTAAACTATGAAACTATGAAAACTATGATCCCTAATTACTTTCTCTGTACTTAATGGGTTACCACCTATGTGGTAATTTGTGGGCACATTGTTTTTGCCAAAGGGTATGACTATACACTTTTTGGCATTTAGCTTTAGACCATGGCTCTGGCACCAGTTATCCGTCTCTGTGAGACCTTTTTGAAGGATGTTTGTGTCAGTGGGAGAGTCGATTATGGCGCCCAGTTTGCAGTCATCTGTGAACTTGGTGAGCCATAGTCCTCCCACGTTGGTCTGTACTTCAGAAAAGTAAATACCGAACAAGAGAGGTCCCAGGACAGAACCTTGTGGGATGCCACTTGTGACCGGTTTCGAGTCTGACATGGCCCCAGCAACTCTGACTCTGTGGGTTCTGTCTTTGAGCCAGTTTGCGACCCATCTTGTGACATAGGGGTTTATATTTAGGCTGGATAGCTTATCTATGATGCCCGAGTGGGGTATTGTGTCAAATACCTTTGCGAGGTCCAGATAGGCTGTGTGGACTACCTTCCCTTCATCTATGGCCTTGGTGACTGTTTCAAAGAAGTCGACCAGGTTCAAAAGGCAGGATCTGCCCTTGACAAAGCCAAATTGGGTAGGATCTAGTGTCTGTAGTTCTCCAATGTCTTTGTTTATGAGATCCATGATGATCCTCTCCATAGCCTTGCAGAGTAGGCTAGTCAGGCTTATGGGGCGATAGTTTCCAGGGTCCACAGAGGCGCCACTTTGTGGAGTGGGACCACTGTTGCTGTACGCCATTCTTTGGGCACATATCCTGCAGTGAGGCTGAGATTGTACAGCAGTTTTACTTGAGGGATTAGTTCTTCTTGGAGTTCATGTAGGACGCAACCCAGGATGCCATCTGGTCCCATGGAAGCAGTGTTTTTTGCTTTGGATAGGGCGGCCTTCACCTGAGCATCAGAGATGTTTGGGAGGCTGCACTCTGCCGGGATAGATACTTGCTCTTTTGGGGGGGGGGTGGAGAAGTTTGCACTGAACCTGTCTGCCAGGATATTGGCGATGTCTGCGGGTTCAGTGTATTTTTTGTCGTTTAGAATCAACTCAGAACAAGTCTGGGAGTTGCATCCCAGGTTCCTAACAAAACTGAAAAAAGCCTTATGATTGTCTTTAGTGTCCTGTGCAATTTTTCTCTCGAAACTGGCCTTGGAGGATTTTATGAGGGATCGTAATTTTTTGCTAGTACTGATCAGAGATGCCTTCCCTTTTATGGATTTTGCTCTATCATGTAGTAGCTTCCTCCTTCTGTTGTATAGTTTATTTATGGCTGGGGTCCACCAGACTGGATGCCTGCCTTTGGATGATTGGGTCTTGATTTTGTTTGGGATAGCATGATCCATGCATTCCTGGAGATGTCCGTAGAATGCGTTTATATACGATTCTGCAGTTTGGGCCATAGTTTCCACTGGCTCTGGGGCCTTGAAGCATTCCACTTCGGTTTTGAGAAGTGTGAAGTTTGCTTTTGAGAAGTTTTTCACTGTGGTTTTCTGGGCTGGGGGTGGGGTTGGGATGTGGATATCCAGTGAAATTAATTTATGGTCTGATCTTACCAATGAGGGATATACTTCTGGTATGGAGCATAGAGTCCCCATGTTGGTAATGATCAGGTCTAGTATGTTTTCCCCTCTTGTGGGAGTGGTGACTAGTTGTTCCATAGCATTTGAGTTTATAAATTCCAGGAACCTTTGGGCTAAGGTGCTGGGGCTTGAGTAATGCTCCCAGTCTATGTTTGGGTAGTTGAAGTCGCCCAATATAATGCTGTTCGGAGAGATCTTCATGTTCTCCAATGTTTTCAGGAAAGCCGAGTGGGATTCCTGACTTTGGGAGGGTGGTCTGTAGGATGCTATAAACTGAAAAGCAGTCTTGCCCACTGTCAGTTGCACATGGATGGTCTCCGATACTTTGTGCAATGCCACTAACCTGGAGGTGTGGATATCCTTGATAAATATGGAAACTCCCCCTCCTTTTGTGGTTCGGTCCGGGTTTTGGGGCCGAAAAGCATGATATGAGGTATAACCTGGTAGTGCTGGGGTGCTCTCTGGAGCCTTGAACCAGGTTTCTGTCACTGCACAGATATCGATGTTCTCCATACTGAGGAGAGCTTCGAGTGCATGCATCTTGAGGTTAAGACTTCTGGCGTTTAGCAGCATTACCCTTAGTTTCTTGTTCCTTGTGCTGTCTATGGAGGTGGGTTTGACTTTTGAGCCTTGCCTAAAAAAGGCACTAAGGGGGTGGCAAGAGCCTTTGCCAATATCCGAAAGCCCAGGGGTGACAGGTACAAGCCGTCCCTAGTGAAGCAACGTGGCTTGTTGAGCATGTCATCCCAGGCTGACAGACACTGGATCCCCTTTGAATGACACCAAAATTTTAGCCAATTGTTAAAATCGATCATTTTGTCTTTATACTGTGGCATAATTCTAGGTGAGGGTAAGATGCTGCTCAAGGTCAGGGTCATACCGGCCTGGGCTACATGATCAGAGAGCTCCTCTATGTCTCTTTTCATGTAGTCGAGGGAGGTACGTCTCAGGTCATTCATGCCAGCATGTACAATGACTGAGTTATATTTGTATTTGCTTTGGAGTGACCTGAGTGCTTGCATTATGTGGCGGATCCTAGCACCTGACAGGCAGCTCACTGTGACCTCCTCTTTATTCAGCCTGGTGAGCGGGACATCAGTGTGTCTGACAATAGAGTCACCTATTACAAGAGTATCAGGTGTGTTATTCAGCCTTAAGGGCTGTGACTGCTTGGCACACTGACTTTGTGTGCTATGTGTTGTACGTGTTTTGTTTTGGGGTAGCATTTGCTTGGATATCTGCTTTGGAGGTCTCTGTTGCTTAGGTAGATTTTTATTTAGAGCCTCCGAGTATGTTTTTGTGTTTTTATGTGTTTGGTTCGCTGTTGTGGTGGGACTATGTGATACTGGAATTGTGTTGTGTGAGGTTACCTTCTCCTCCTGACTGGTTACACCAGTTTTGAGATGAGAGAGCTCAGCCTCCAGTTTGGCAATATGGCTGCATCTCTCACATATATTCGAACCTGTTTGGAGGAGGAGAGGGTTGTCCGTGTACTTGAGACAGTTGTAACATTGCCTCAAAATTCCCAGATTCACCAGCTGGACTGGAGAGGAAACCATTGACTGACCTTTGGACATGCTAGAGTAATATAGGGAACTGAATTAAAACAGACCAATAGGGGACAAGGTAATCGTAGAGAGTATAAGAGTAAGTAGTGCTTATGGTTTATTAGTGCTAACTTGTAAAATTACTTATTTGGACCAGTGAGGGGCCTTAGAATGAGAATATGGTGTTTACTTTGAGAGATAGAGCAGTTCTAAGGGAAAAACTGAAGAGCAGACTTTGTGGAGCCAGGAATAGTTTAAACCCAATTAGGCGGCGCTGTCCGATGTTGCGCTGTGCGCAAAAATGCGCAAAACCACGCAAAAGAGGGTTTTAAGAGAGGGAGATCAAGGAGTTAGGAATTGACCCAAAATGGCCATAAAACTACAGTTTCAAGGCAGTAACCACTCCCACAGGGGCAGGCAGGCTGCTCAATGTTTATCACTGCCACTGATGAACACAGAGACTTCCCTTTAGCCCAAGCAAACAATGGCCTCCAAGAAACTTACAAACAGTTCAGAACAGCAAATCTGTAACTGAACTTTTTTAAATCTTAGAAAAGTGGGAAAAAAGCAAGATTTTTTTGTTTTTTTTTTTTTAAGGAAAGCAGAGGTTCACAAGTATCAACAAGTTAGAACAGTGCAGTAAATGACCCCACACTTGAGTGCTAGGCCAGAGACAGATAAAATGCAAGTTTTAAGAAAAAAACGATTTTAAAAATAAGTGCAGGCAGGAAATTCAGTAATCAGCTATAGGTTGTATTCTAAATACAGTTACCAACACATAAATCAAGTTTAACAAGCCAGAAAATGCTCAAAAGTAGGTGGCAATGCAGAAAAACTTAACAAATAATCTGAAGCAAAATACTTTAAATCTCAAAAGTGGCTCCTTTCTTCTCTCAGCGTTTTCTCCTCTTGGTCTGAAAAGACGCCAAAACCACGAGGCAATCGAGTTTTAAGAGAGGGAGATCAAGGAGTTAGGAATTGACCCAAAATGGCCAATAAAACTACAGTATCTTATCTGTTTGGCACATTTGTTAGTTGGGTAGTTTGACTGGTTGGAAAGCACTTGTTTGAAAGGCCCTAGAGCATAGGCAGTAATATATGCTTATTATAAAGCAGGAATAGATGTGGATAGCAGCTGAAAAGCAAGAGCCTTAAGTGGGCTGGTAGAGTAAACAAGCAGGAAGGAAGGAGGGAGCTGACAATGCAAAAAGGAAGCACACGCCATCTTAGGGTTTAAACCTCTAATTATATACTCAGTATTAACTTAAGTTGGAAGTCCATGGGTATTCTATGCATGGAATCAGACCAATTGGACTTTCCCAGTTGTGGATTCATCTGTCATTCGTACAAGAAATTTAATAACTTCAAATAATATGCCTACAGTTTATGCTGCTCAGGTAGTATAAGTCAGCAGAGTTTTTGTAGTAACATAGAAGGACAGCAAAAAATAACCATAATATATGTGCTAATGCCAGAATAGCTGTTCATCTTGTAAAAAAGGAAAGGATGTAATCTATTCTGAAGAAAAGAGATATTGTATGCCTAGGTATATGCAGACTACAGGATTCAAGGAAGAAGAATTCAAAGTAATACATTGAACAGGTTTTTCTTACTGGTGCCAAGAGAAATTGTTGTTCAACAATATGTTAGTACAAAGCATTTAAAACTAAATAGGGTCACAAAGTGATAGCATAGGTAAAATGGTATTTTTATTATTTTATTTATTTACATTTGTTTACCGGGAAATTCCGACTGGATGCAGGTCCTTTTTCAGTGGATGCCTGGGGTGAAAAGCTCCACATCATGGACATGATAGAGATACAAAGTTGCACCAATAGTAAACAACATTACAGGTCGTTGGCTTTAATACAATAACAAGATATTGATTATCAACAGTATATACAGAACATGTTGCAAGTTAAGATAGTTTCTTGTCATTTATAATATTAGTAACAAAGTTGTCAGACAAGATGTTAAAGTATGTAAAGACGACTAGCTATTTCTAACTGTGGTTAGTAGTGATGGTATTGTAGTTGGGTTAAGAGTCTGGGTGGGTGGGGGGGTAGTTACATAACATGATGGTAGGATTAAGCCAAGCCTACAACAAAGAAAGACGAAATACTAGTGGGGTTCCAGGGTGCTGAGTACTGGGAAAGACCTTGTCAAATACTTATACAAGCGTCACTACAGACAGATTGATAGAAACAGTGTATTTCTCAGAATGCAGTAATACTGTGCAAATGTTAAAAACCAGAATGGAGCCGAGAAGATGGCATCAGATTTCTCAAAGCTGCAAGAATTAATTTGGGTATGACATCTTAGATTTCATACAGAGTTCATCTATCCATCCATCCATCCATCCATCCATCCATCCATCCATCCATCCATCCTTCCATCCATCCACACTTATGGGGTATATGTGGAAATGATGCACTTACCTTAATACTGCTCATTCATTATCTCTAGTCCATCCACATCGACTGATGAAACTCAAATCAGCAACCATATCAACTTCACAGTGCTAGAGCTCCTTCCCTATGATGCACTCTGTTCCGCTGTGTAATCCTCAGATTGAGTCTGCTTCCCAGAATCTAATAAAGACTCTTAAAGTAGAGTCACAGCAGCTGAGGGACTGGCTTCAGCATAGGTCTACAAGGTCTGTCCTGCATAGGAGACTGCATGAGATTTTTTTGTGGAGGTGGGCAGGTGATATTAAAATTTATACAGCTAAATCATTCTTATTAATATTACAGAAAAGCATAGTTTTATACTTAGAAGGGTTTAAAATAAGCTATTTAAAAAAGAAAGGAAAAATATAAAATGAATGCAAAATGTACTAAAGCTTTAAATCAATCTTATTGAACAAATATATTTAATAATTTTAAGGATATTTAGCAGCAGCCATACCCAACCTTGGTCAGCATTGTAATTTTTGAGGATGGCAATATTTATTTCTGATGACTGAAAGTGGACAATCTGTGAGAAATGGCAGTAAGAAAAATCAGGAGGATTTTGGATAGTTGGAATGAAGTACTACTGCTACAGAGAGAGGCATTTCCTTTCTCCTGTAAAGGAAATTGCTGAGGACTGGTGCCAAAGTCGTTATGCATGGTAATGGTGATCAAAACTGGAAAAACATAAATGAGTCTTTTGAGATTAATATAATTTAGTATGTATACATTTCAGCAAAGAGGAGTGGACTCCTACCATATCTCTTAGACAATAACCTACTTACTCCCACACAGCATGGCTTTAGACCCAGTCACAGCACTATGACCGCCCTTCTTTCCTTCCTGTAAACTGTGAATAAAGCATGGGACTCTGGCCACATTGTCTCAACCCTCCTCCTTGACCTCTCCAAGGCCGTTGACACTATCTCCCACAATTTACTCCTAACTAAACTCTCTAAGCTTAACCTGTCACCTTCCTCTCTGAATTGGTTCACTAGCTACTTATCTAATAGATGTCAAGCAGTAAAATGGAAACAGGACACCTCCCCATTCCATAACACCCCAACTGGAGTTCCCCAAGGATCCATACTGGGTCCCCTTCTCTTCAATATATTCATAAACGACTTCCACAACTCCATCCCCTTCACAAACATTATCTAATATGCAGATGATTCAACTATTATCTGTTCTGCTATCTCTATCCCTACCCTCCTTAAGCTCACACAAGATGCATTCTTAACCACCGAACAATGGATGAAAAAAAAATCACCTCGCACTAAATGCATCTAAAACCAAACTAATGCTATTTACCCCCTCCAAAGCCACCTATTACAATACAAGTACATTCTCTATCACTAGTCATAGTAATACACCCATTGAACTGGTATCAGAGGCCAAATTATTAGGTGTCCAAATTGACAGTCAGCTTAAATTTAGCTCCCATCTTCAACTAAATATTAAAAAAAAACACAAAAAACTTGGTATGCTCTACCGACAAAATCGTTATCTTCCACCCTCCACTATTTCTCATCCACTCCCTCCTCTACGGAGCCCCACTCCTAACTAACCTACAATCTTCACTCAAATCACAACTCTCCTCTTGCTATAACAAAATTGCCAAGTTTACTACCGGCCACAAGTCCTCCACACACCACTGTTCATCTCTCCATAAACTAAAATGGTTGGAACTGACCAATCATCTTACCTATACACAACTTACTCTTGCACACAAGCTCATTTTCAACCCTTCTCTCTGTCCCTCCCTTTCCTCTACCTTTAAAATGTACCTCCCTGATAGACTACTAAGATCTAACAACCAAAACCTAATAGAACTGTATAAACCAACTCATCCCCCAGGAAAAAATCTCCTATCCTATGGTCTAGCTCGCCTCTGGAACTTCATACCACCACCCATCCGCACCACCTCAAACGACTTTTCATTCAAAAAATCTCTTCACTCACATCTAATATCCCAGTGGGAATGCTCCTGCTCCCACCCCACATAATCTCCTCCCCTCTTTTTCTTTTGCTCTCCTAACTCGTATATCCTGATTTCATTTGTATTAAGACTTTGATATTGAATGCATAACATGCACCTCTTAGTGCAACCTACCCTGAATGTAAAAACATCTCAGTTATCATATTGTAATTTTTTCTTTGTATTATATGAATATTAATCACTAGTCTGTTGTACTTGCAATGTTTTTTTTTATTAGGCCATAGTAACTATAGCTATAATAATTTGTAACACAATATCTTACTGTAATCTTCTGCTTGTTTTGGAGCTTTTCTCCCCAGGACTCCATTGAAAATGGGTTCTTTGTGACCCAATGGACTATCCTGGTAAACCAACTGCAAATAAAATAAATAAAATAAAATAAAAAATAAATGTATTATGTAGTATGCCAAACACTTTAAAAGGATCAATAAAGTTCAAGAGGCAGCAGTTATAGGAAAGATATGGCCAGGATGTGGAACTGTTTAGTAGTTATATTATTTTAGGTGCATTTCCTTTAACTGCTACATATTAAGAATATTCTGGTTTTAGTTCAGTTTACTGATTCACAGTGTCGCTCATCTTGTTTCCCATTAAAGACAAACAGGCGTTGTCATTCGTTTATATGCGTTATTACTTAGAAACACATCAGGATGGATAGCAGCAGTACAAAATATAAACAAACTGATTAACTGACAGGCTATACAGACATACATGGTTACATTTCAACAACTTACTACAAAATGGCAGTCAGGCTTGCAAGTGCTCAGTATTTATGCACTTGTGCAAGCCCCTAGACAGCTTCTTAAAGATACACACGCATACTGATTTACATCCTCCCTCTTTAAAGAATTGCCCTCAATATAATGACATTTAAAAAAGAAACATGCAATTTTACAGACAATAACAAATAAACACAACATTCATGTCCAAGTTGCCATGTATCTGGAACATGGTCCGGAAATACGACCTGATCTAGTAATATAACAATCAGAACTGGGTTTAGCAGCAGGGACAGTCATTGGTGAATAACATGCTTCAGGAGTTTCGGGATTCTTCTCAGGATCAGGGATATTTACTGGAACACTGGGTAACTCACTCTGAGATATAGATATAGAGTCTTTCTCACAGGTATGATATTGTAATATAGGCTCAGACACCGGGATTAAATGTTTCTGATTCCACCTAAACTATGCTCCTTGTGATTCCACAATGTACGATCTCAACTCTGAACATAGACCTTTCATGACTCCAGTCTAATCAAAACCTTTGGATGCCTGTATCCTCACTGTCTCCCCTTCTTGTAATGGATTGAGTGTTTTTCTGGTCTTATCATAACAGATCTTCTGGGATAAGCACTTCTTTAACAGATTGGCTTTCACTGATCTGTTGTTCTTAAAACATGGAACCAGTAATGAACTTAAACCTGGTAGTGTGATTCTGGTTTGTCTCAACAAAAGTATCTGTGCAGGTGAACCAAGATGTTTATCATGAAGAACAGTTCCGAGATTCAAGAAAACATCACTGCTGTCTTGTTTTGACTTCTCTAGTAATTGTTTCACACTTGGAATTGCACGTTCTGTCAAACCATTTGACTGCAGGTACTCAGGGCTACTTGTGACATGAGTAAAGTCGCACTCTTCAGCAAATCTTTTTTACTGCTGGCTTATAAACTTTGTACCATTGTCAGAAATAATTTTGTACGGGCTACCCTGTACTGCAAAATGATGCTTCTTCTTAGCAATGACAGTATTAAAGATTGAAACAATACTAATTTCATGAACTTTAATCATACTTCAACTTAGGAATGCAGTCCATTCCTGTCATGGTATTAAAAACCAAAAAGATTTGGAGAAATTGAAAACTGGGAATTAACCCATATGTCACTAGAAGGATAGCCAATTGGCCCACCAACAGAATGCATACAGTCAAAGTTGGGGATTCCACCTCTACCAGCAGACCAGTTACAAGTGGTGCACTAAAAGGATCTGTGTTGGGACCCCTACTGTTTGGAATCTATTTTTCAGAAGTCCAGGCTAAAATTGATAGCCTGTGACTTATCAAGTTCGCTGATGACTGCAAACTGGGTACAATCATTGAGACAAATGATCGGTGCCAAAACCATGGACTTAAACGAAATGCAAAAAATGTATTATCATCCCTTTTGGCAAAGCAAAAGTCCCTGCAAATTACAATATTAATGGTACTCCCCTTAGCTCAAACTCTGTGGTGAAAGATCTGGGAACACAGGTTGACAACAATCTTAATTTTGATCACCATTTGTCCACAGTGGTAAGGAAGGCCTTCTATATTGCAAATGTCATTAGTAAGGGCAACACATCCAGAGCTAAGGATGTTATAACTCCCCTGTACTTATCCCTCATCAGACTACTAATAGAATGCAATACTGCCTTCTGTATGTATCTCACCAGACACCTGCAGCAGCTGGAGAGACCTCAGAGGTTTCTCACCAAAATAATTCATTACCTTCAACACATGACCTACATGGACAGACTGAAAGCCCTGTCACTTGTACTCTCTCTTATAGGCTTCTGAGAGGCATCTTGTGCCTGACATACAGAGCAGTCTTAGATCCTGCCCTAATGGAAAAGCTGCACATCTGCAAGTCAAATAGGACAAGACTCATAGGTTCACAAGGTGATGGGTTCATAGGATGATACTAGGCTATTGGCCCGGAGGCCATTATAAGCCTAGCCAAGAATTTTGCCCATGTTCCCATAACGTCAGCACCTGTTTCCCCTGTCCAGCAAGGACACAGGTGAAACTACAAACCTATGAACCTATGAACTATTTCCTATGTTTACATTAAGCTGTCAAAAGGTCTGCTCATTCCAAGATGACTATAGCAATGATCTACCTCGACAGAGTGAAGCTCTGATGCAACCTACTGGAGATTTCTGAGTACTTCAGCAACTGAAACATCTTACAGCGTTATGATTTACACTTCAGATTTAACTTCAGGAAAGTAATGCTCTGGTCATTAAAGCTGCTCGGTATTACAATTACTAATGTATAATTACTATGTTTTAATGTCACCAGAATATTTACCACTATTTCCATTATATGGACTCATATTAGAAAATCTGAAGTGTATCATGTTCCTACACCTTGAGCTTAGCTATATAACAGTTCTTTTATACTTGCCCCCGTATTTGTTGCCAGGTTCTCTATATCAATATATATTATTGTCATAAGCAGGAAAAGTATTAACATTCAGACCGCTACTCATATTAATTTTATGTGAATCAAGTGCCATTCTATACTTCAGTAAATTATTCAGTCAGTAGTTTAAGTCAGAGCACTTAACTGCTGACATTTGGGACTTGCACGCCTCTCTTTAATAATCTCCATTCACCCCCGTATGCCTATCTAGACCATTTTTATATCTAAATCACAAATATTATAACTACCACTGATACTGACTGTCATTTAGACATCACTCTAAAGATTAAACCAACATATTTTATTTTGTGTTTGATTTTAAATCCTATGTGTCATTTATTTTTATTTTGTTAATTGAATCTACCTTGTTGGTCCAGGGCAATATTTTAGAAGGATGCAAGGAGGAAAGTTTTAAACAAGGTAGATTACAATGTAATAAGAATAAGCACTTAGCACTGACAAAGCAACAAATCCATTTCAAAACATCGAAAACTTGACATTGGATAACGTCCTAATCGTGATCAGTTCAGGAAGTATGAGGTATCTAAACCTTTTACAAAGTATTTTCTACACCAAAATTATATAAGCATGACATTTGTGAATTGTTTCAATGGTGATATAAATTTCAGCTTGTTATCGCCTGCTTTGTTTTATGATTAATGCTTTTTTTATAGCTAAAACACTGGCAGAACAAATTTGACTTTATACTACACTAATGTAACTGCAAGTAAAGCTAAAAAAAACTCCCTTGTTGGTTGAGGTGTACATCATGCATGTTTTATTTTTCTGTATTAATTTTATGTTTATTGTTTATTATGATTTAAACTAACACATTTTACATTATAAAAAAGTTACAGCTTTTATGATGACATTTTTTCAATACTAGGTACCCCTAACAGATATACCACAAAGTGACTAAAACTCCCAATTTCACTGAATGTAAAAAAAACTTAAACAAATAAAAACCAACATCCTGTCTACTGTTAAGCACATCTATTCATATTGAATACAATTGTTTAGTTTATTTGTATTTACATGCTACAGTTCTCATCTTATAATTCATTGTAATTAAAAAAAAAAAAAAAAAAATATATATATATATATATATATATATATATATATATATATATATATAGATATATATATAATAAACACACACACACACACACACACACACACATATATATATATATATATATATATATATATATATATATATATATATACATATACATACATAAATATATATATACATATATGTGTGTGTGTGTGTGTGTGTGTGTGTGTGTGTGTGTGTGTGTGTGTGTGTGTGTGTGTGTGTGTGTGTGCGTGTATTGGGTTTACTTGATATTACCAAAATTACACATAACATCATCAAAGCTTCAATACATCAAAAGGTTAGTTTACCGAAACTCAATACAATGGACAATGAACAGCACTTCTGACACCCTGGATAACAACAGATGCAGTGTTCTTTTTTTCTTTAAAGAATTACCAGCTGCGGAAGTTACACAGCAATTGTAGCTTCTGAATGGAGATTGTGGTACAGTGAGGATCGGGAAATATCCCCATTTCCCCACTGTAGTGTAATCTCAGAGTTGGCATATATGATTTGCAGGGGGTGTGGGAGGTGTTGGGGGGCTTGACCCCCTGCAAAAAAGTCAACAAAGGTAAGTTTTTGAGTTTAAATGGGGAGTTTGTTGTAGTGAGTTTCGGGTAGCTGTTTGTTGTAGTGAAGCTTCAATGAATGGTATATATATATACATATATATATATATATATATATATATATATATATATATATAGTTAGCTTTGCACCTAACTTCTAATGTAAAACAAGTGAAATGAGATGCAGAAAGTGCAAAAAGACAAGCGCTTTCACAGATATGCTTCCTCAGGTGTATACAAGCACCATAAAACACACACCTTTATATCAAAAATCACATGACAAGCAATCATATGACTGAAACACTTGTGTTATACAACTCCATACAAATATCACATATCTTTATTAAATTAAAAACATATAAATTACATAAAAAAAAAAAAAAAAAATATATATATATATATATATATATATATATATAAAATATATTCTATAACATGTTTGAACATGAACTTGTAAAAACTAATATCTATCTCTTCAAGGGTCTCATCCAAAGTCTAGGTCTTAAAGGAATACACTCATTAAGACCATGACCATCAATACTTCTAAGTCTGGTAATCCAGATCGCTTCCAGATTCTCAGTAGAAAATAGACAAGTTGATGGTAGTCAGAACACCACACCTTGTGGTTCTTGCAATTGGTACAGTTATATAGAAAGCAGCAATGTATTTTTTCACCCTGATCTAGGTAAAGAATATGTTTTCAGGGTCATAGCTACATGTGATAGTAGGCATGTTGTCTATCTTGCCTGCTGCATGGTTTGTGCCAAATTTTATGTGGGCAAGACAGATAGATGTTTAAAGGAATGCATTAGGGAGCATTGCTATAACATCAGGAAGGGTAATAGGAACAATGCCCTAGCGAGACATGTTTTGAATACTGATGCAACTCATATGTTTAAGTTTAGGGCTATAGGGTTGACCCATGAGAATGTGAGACAGGGTGATGTCAGCAATAATACTGAGAATCTGGAAGCTATCTGGATTACCAGACTTAGAAGTATTGATGGTCATGGTCTTAATGAGTGTATTCCTTTAAGACCTAGACTTAGGATGAGACCCTTGAAGAGATAGGTATTAGTTTTTACAAGTTCATGTTCAAACATGTTATAGAATATATTTTTATATACATATATATTTTTTATGTAATTTATATGTTTTTAATTTAATAAAGATATGTGATATTTGTATGGAGTTGTATAACACAAGTGTTTTAGTCATATGACTGCTTGTCATGTGATTTTTGATATAAAGGTGTGTGTTTTATAGTGCTTGTATACACCTGAGGAAGCATATCTGTGAAAGCGCTTGTGTTTTTGCACTAAGTAAAGGCCTTATATACTTGATTTTACAGCCTTCTGCGTCTCATTTCACTTGTTTTACATTATTCCAATATTTGGAGACGTGTTGTGTGGTTTACATTTGGCAGTTGGACTTTGTTTATTATTTTATTTTCTGATTTATTCTGCCTGTAACCACACTGAGATGGCTGAGGAGATAGTACAGTTGGATTCTACAGCACCTGTTAACATTTCTGGTAATCGGAGGATTAAGTTATTTATCTACTTTTAGAGAGACTAGTAATCCACTAGTTAGTTGTAAAGAGATAGTCGTTGACAAGAAATATGACAATTTTGATGTCATAGCTTTGAAAACGCAACTCTTCAGCTTGGAGAAGGAATTATATAAACTCAAAAGAAGTCAATTTCAGAAGTTTCACCTCGAGGTATGCTTGACTGAACAGATTATACCTCGTGGTTTACGTATACTTAAAATACCTTCATTTCATAATGGCGATAATGTTCTTTTGATGGAATGGCAAAAGATTAATCTGCAGACTAGCTTCAGCTATCTGCGCTTGTTGGATTCTGCAGCGGAGAGAGAAATGTCAATTTTGGTGAGTTCTATCAATAAAATTTATCTGGACTTACTGAAAGATTATTCAGGTGATATATTGGACTTTTACATAGAGGAAATCTTGAATTCTCTTTCTCTATATGAAAGTAAATTGCAGAAACTGAAAATTGGCAAAATTGTAAGAGATAGAGTGGATTTCCAAGCAGGGAACATCTTTACCTGGCTGAGGGAGGAACGCATACAGGAGGGAACCTGTTTACAGAGCGTCACGTCCACAATGGAAGTCACCGCAAGAGCGACAGAGACAGAAGGAGAGATGATTGATAGAATGGAAGGTTCCACGCTTGCTTTAACTGAACAATCCAAGGGACAAGATGCAGTGCGAGATGTCTCAGCTCCGTCAGTGTATGCTATGGATTTAGGAGCTAGAAAGAAAACCATAACTACTGTAGCGCAAGTACATCAGGAGAGAATGGATTCCTTGGTTTTGAATTCAGAATCGAATGATTTTTTACAGCGCTACAATATAGAATTTCCTCTGCCAATGAAAGAGAACGTGTACAAACTCGAGAGGGAAGAGTCATATAAGAGGCAAGAAGAAGTGGGACAATTCCATGAACAACCAGATAAGTATAAAAAGGGCATTTTCCAATGCCAAGAAGGACTGATTTTGAACTCATCAAATGTAGTTTTAAGTCCACAGCAGTTAGTAGTGCTTAGTAAGGGTCTTTCGTTTATTCCTATTAGTCGTTCCTGCTATGCAGATGTTATTTTAGATATTAAGACATTTACTAGGAATTTAACTCTGAAGTTGTTATACAAAGACTCTAAGAATAATGATTATGGTGGACATAATGTGTTTGCCAAACCTAGTTCGTTTATACCAAATAATAACACCTTGATAAATGCTTTTGAGAAACTTTGTATAAGAGATATTTATGATAAATGTGTGAACTGTAGTCTGGAACCTATTCATCAAACACGTTTTAATTTATCTAGACAGGAGGCGTTAGCACTTAAGGAACTTGAGACTGATACTCGTCTCGTATTCAGACCAGCAGATAAAGGAGGTCTGATTGTGATACTTAATAGAGATTGGTATGATGATAGGATGACGGATAGCTTAAGGGATGCTTTGTTTTATGAACCTTTAAGTACTATGCAGGTTTCATCTTGTATTTCTGAAGTTCATGCTAAGATGAGAGCTTTATTAGATCAACAAATGATTGACCAGAAATTATTCGATTATTTTGTAGTTGTGAAGCCAATTATACCTTTATTGCAAGGTTTACCTAAGGTTCATAAGTCTATCCAAGATCCACCAATGAGACCGATAGTCTCCAGTAGGGGCTGGTGTACAGAGCCCCTGTCCATATTTGTTGAGAAACATCTCAGATCAGCCTTGAATGAAATAGAACATGTTTTAAAGGATACAGAGCATTTCCTGAGGGATTTGTATGAATTTTTTGCTATGAATACTAGGCGTGATGCTGCATTTGTCACTTTGGACGTGGTGTCCTTGTTCACTGTGATACCCAGTACTTTGGGTATCACAGCTATACAGCAATTTTTGGACTGCTACATGCAATATACACTTTCATTAACGGGCTTATTAGTTTCATTATTGGAAGTGGTGCTAGAACACAACCTATTTTTATTTGGAGGTAGTGTTTTCAGACAGTGCAATGGCGTAGCTATGAGCACTTCTTGTGCCAATAGCTATGCCAATGCTGTACTGGATATTTGGGAAGTTAATTATATTTTTAAGGGTCCCTTTAGTCAATATATATTATTTTACCGTAGATTTGTTGACGATGTGTTTATTTTATGGGGTGGAAACATTGAACTTTTTTCAGATTTTATGGTATATGTTAATGCAACAACTGAGTATTTACATTTTACTCACAATATATCTTATAGTAATATGGATTTTTTAGATGTGACTGTTTTGAGAGGTCTAGAAGGTGAGGTTTACACAAAGCAACATAGGAAAGAGTGTTATGTGAACCATCTTTTACACCATAGTAGTGCACACCCTCCACATATTTTTAAGAACGTGGTCACAAATCAAGTGATGAGGGCATCTAGATTGAATGTTAGGAATGAAGATTTCTCTAAAGAAGTAGAGAGGGTTACCAAGCATTTGAAAGAGAGGGGCTATAGTGATAAGTTTTTAGCTCAACATATACCAGGAACAATTAATAGATGTGGTAAACAAGCTAGACCTTATTTCTCTAAGAGGAAGGAATCTTGTAGTACTTATATAAATACTTCTAATTCTATGAATTTGAGAATTTCGTTGAAATACTCAGTAGATGTGAACAAATATGTGGATATCATTAAACGGCACTGGCAAGTATTGTTGACAGACTATGATATTGCTGCTCTAGTGGATGATGTTCCTAAATTCAGCTTTAGGAATGACAAGTCTCTTAAGAGGAGGCTATGTTATCCTAGAGAAAATAGACAAGTTGATGGTAGTCAGAACACCACACCTTGTGGTTCTTGCAATTGGTGCAGTTATATAGAAAGCAGCAATGTATTTTTTCACCATGATCTAGGTAAAGAATATGTTTTCAGGGTCACAGCTACATGTGATAGTAGGCATGTTGTCTATCTTGCCTGCTGTGTGGTTTGTGCCAAATTTTACGTGGGCAAGACCGATAGATGTTTAAAGGAACGCATTAGGGAGCACTGCTATAACATCAGGAAGGGTAATAGGAACAATGCCCTAGCGAGACATGTTTTGAATACTGATGCAACTCATATGTTTAAGTTTAGGGCTATAGGGTTGACCCATGAGAATGTGAGACAGGGTGATGTCAGCAATAATACTGAGAATCTGGAAGCTATCTGGATTACCAGACTTAGAAGTATTGATGGTCATGGTCTTAATGAGTGTATTCCTTTAAGACCTAGACTTAGGATGAGACCCTTGAAGAGATAGGTATTAGTTTTTACAAGTTCATGTTCAAACATGTTATAGAATATATTTTTATATACATATATATTTTTTATGTAATGTATATGTTTTTAATTTAATAAAGATATGTGATATTTGTATGGAGTTGTATAACACAAGTGTTTTAGTCATATGACTGCTTGTCATGTGATTTTTGATATAAAGGTGTGTGTTTTATAGTGCTTGTATACACCTGAGGAAGCATATCTGTAAAAGCGCTTGTGTTTTTGCACTAAGTAAAGGCCTTATATAGTGGATTTTACAGCCTTCTGCGTCTCATTTCACTTGTTTTACATTATTCCAATATTTGGAGACGTGTTGTGTGGTTTACTTTTGGCAGTTGGACTTTGTTTATTATTTTAACTTCAAATGTACTTGTATTTAGATCCTGCTTAGTCTGAGTACTAACTCTCATTGAGTATAGTGCCACTTTTTGTTTGCAGAAGTATGTATATTGCACATAGCTTCAGATTTACTAGCCCTGGGATTCTGCTTGGTCTGAGTATTAAGTTTTGCTGAGTATAGTGGTATTGTTTGCAGAAGTATATATTGCACAAAGCTTCAGATGTACTAATCTTTAGATTCTGTTTAGTCTGAGTATTAACTTTTGCTGAGTATAGTGGTATTGTTTTCAGATATAATCTTCGGGTCTATATCAGAACACCGAAAGTTCATACTTTCGAATGTTCTTACATCGACCCCTATTCAGCAAATGCTGAAAATAGCGAAATGACAGATAACCAATTTTTTTCCTACGGAAAGAATTTGGTTGTCCCTTTCTGTCATTTCACTATTTTCAGCGCTGTGGTGGAAAGTTACGGGTTAGGTTCAGGTAAGTGTGTGATTGGGCGTGGGTTAGGTGAGTTAGCGTTAGGGTGCGACTGAGGTATGTGTGCGATTGTGTGGACATGAGGGTTAGTGTGGGTTAGGTGAGTTAGGGTAAGGGCGTGGGTGCGGTGAGTGTACAATAGTGACGGACCTTAGGCTTAGGGTTTGGTTAAGGTAAGTGGATAGTTAGTGGTGTTTGTACAGTTTAGTGTAGGGTTAGCTGTAGGATTTTGGGTGTATGTGTGTGGATTGCTGTTTGTCTGGTGTCCTTATGTTGTGTGTATGTGTTTTGGAACAGCAAATTTTTTCCCTAGGAAAATAATTTGCTGTTCTGAATGTTCGATGTTGTCAGCATTCACTGATTAGGCGTCAATGTAAGAACATTCGAAAATGTGAACTTTCGGTGTTCTGATATAGACCCATAATCTTCTATACCTGTCCTTTCAGTTTATAAAACATAATATATTCAAATGTTTCCAGAAGGACTTGAAAAGACTGTTTGTTTTCTAGAACTTAAATTTATTTTGGAGCCTCAGAATGAACTATCAAAACTGCATATGCTGCAGAAGCATCTTTACTGCTCATTACTTTGAATGTATCACAGCAAGAGGTTCTCCTGTTTGATTCTCGGCTGGAGTGCAGGGAGTGCCTTCTGTGTGGAGTCTGCATGTCCTCCCTGCAGTTGGGTGGGCATTCGAAAGACATGCTTAATGGGCATGCCTTCGTTGAAGGTTGAACGTCGAGCTGGCACCTTGGCGTTCGTGAAAAATCTACTGCCAATCATTAGTGGACCGGAGTTCCGTTGTGGTGACCCCTAACTGGGAAATGCCAAAAGACACAACAACTTTGAATGTATCCACCTCAGCACACGTACATTATCAAAGACTACTACAGCAGTGAAAACAAACAAAACAGCAATAAAAGTAAGATATACAAAGGATTAAATGACAATATCAGAAGTTACAGAATGCAGTCTTTCTTGAAATCTTGCACAGAAAGTCACATCTCACTTGTGTCATGAAATACCTCATCAGCTGTCCGGATTCTCTGTGTTGATGGCTAGCTTAGAAACTCCCTACCAGTCAATACAAAATAAAATCAATCGTCAAAACGGGTTATATCTTGTGCAGATGCATTTCTCAACCATCCACTACCAGAAATGATAATATAGTGAAGCTTGATCAATTAAAAAAATACATGAAATTATTTCACTAAAAATCCTTGAAAAAAACATTTGGAGCTGTCCTTCCTGTTGCCCTCCTGCCTGTGATGTTATGGGTTGCATTTGTAAGCATCAGATGCTTCAGATATTTCCTTTCTTCTTCATTCCATTTTCAGCGGCTAGCAAAGCTTAAAGTGTATTCATAAGTCATAACATAAATGCTTAACGTGACACTTTGGGGATGAATGTAAAATTAGATAAAGTTAGCTTCTTATAGGAAATAATTCTTTTCCATTAAAGGTGAACATTTCTCATCTCCCGAATCAGCATTTGAGAAATAGAGTCCACATCCCACCATGGTGGCTGCCATTCTGATTTCCTTAAGAATGTGTTTATTCTGAAATGCTGTTGCCAAGCAGTGAACATCTTTAAAATAAAGACTGTGGTTCTGCCTATAGATGTTGGCATATATATAGTGCTGGCACTGAATTATCCATACATCTGCATGATAAAAAGATGCCTGCAGGTGATTACTGAAAAGTGTTCTGGCAAAGAATTTGGAACTTGCTTTGTCAACTGTAGATGCTTTTACTTTGGTACATTTTTTTCTCTTGAGGTGGTCGATTGTACTGCTCTGTGATGAATCATACTGATTAAACAACGCTAATAGGATACAGCTTGCAGAGTTATTATTTTTTTCTCCAAAAAGCCCGTCCGTTAAAGTCATACTGCTCCCATTTGTGTGCATTTCTCCGTTAAGCCTTTTGTGCAAGGATTAGAGTTACCCCATTGCAAAGGTTCATGACAGAAAAGCTCAATGGGAAGGCCTAATGGGACACAATTTGATCAGAAAATGGAAAAGCACATGTGGTTTGGGAGGAAAGCAGAAGTCCACCACATGTGTGTTTGTCACTCAGATGTACAAATACAAATGCGTGACTATGTTTGCTACATACTCATTCCAAGACTGCAGTATCTTGAGAAATTCTTCCTACTCCAAGGTGCAGAGATTCCAGAGTCAGTATGTATAAATAGCAGAGGTTAGCAGAGGTGTGGAGGATGCAGCTGGGATAAACCCCCCTTCAAAAAAGACTTTTGTAATGTTGCTGTGAGATACGCGTTTCAATAATTTATTTAAAAGCTACATTTATGTTTGTGGGTTTGATTGTCAAATCCATGTGGCAAAGTTAGTCATTAGGCCAACTAACCTTTCATGCAGTGCTAATGTATCTGCATCATTTTACATGGTTTGATCACTAAATAGTTTTATAATGGCTGTCAAACAGACATGATTTAGTTTAAGGTTTCCTTATTTCACCACAATATGACATAATTTTGCTCTTCCTTTAGCATCAAGTTGTATGTTCATTCACTTAGAACTGGAGCACTCTGAATTATTATTTTATTTCAGAATTTCTGTAGATAATGTCTGCATGAATTTTTCCTTAAGTTTCTCTTCAATTTATGTTCTTTGTCATTTACTAAACAAACTTGCATGACACTTTTTGTTTCAGCTAAAGAGAGCAATTAACTCTTTTACTTTTGAAAAAGAGTAAGCATTCATGTAACAGCTATATCATTCTCCTTTGGATCACTTTGACAGCCAGATGTGACATGTCTCTTCAGGTACTCATTCAGCCATGACAGAAGAGTTGGATTTCATCTTTGCAGTGAAAAAACTCCTAAGCAGCACATTTTGAAAGCACAGCAGATGCCCACTGAAGACACTAAGTAATAAACATCTTACAAGAAGAAGAAAATGATTGGGTTACACTTTACACATGGCAGTGAACGGATCACTTTGTAAGATGGAAAAAGATTGTGGATAAGGAAAGCTTATTATAGGGTGCAGATGTTCTTTACTATCTGCACAGCTGCATTTCTCATGACAAGTGATGATGCATTAAAAGCTTTATATAACTGGAAACAGAGAACATCAACTATACGAGGCAAAGTCAAGTTCAAGAAATACATTTGCTAATGTTCAATAAACATATTCAATCAAAAATATTTAATTTGAGATTTTTAAGTTCTAAGAGGGAGTACAACAGCAGCTTTAATCTAGTGACAGAATTAAGAGTGTCTGACAAAAAAAATCAGAACCACAGTTTTGAAAAGAGTTAGGGAGAAAAGCATTATCTGAGTAAGACCTACCTATCATTTGAAAATCTTCTGCACTTGCTAGATCATTACAAATGTCAGAATATTGTCACAGAAGACTCAATATGACAAGTGAAAAATGAAGTCAAATGAAAATAACAAGACCTTGTCAAAAACTGATTTGACAAAGGAAAAGAAACCAAGTGAATCCAGAATAAAGAGCATGAGCATAGCTACTCAGCTGGTAGATACTGAGGAAGGTAACACCACATTAAGATCAATGTTCTACCAAAGGAAATACATAATACATGTGAAATTAAAAAATGTTGACAGTGTGTACGTTCCAACAGATATGTAAGAATACATAAACCTTTAGGGTATAATTGAGAATTCCAAATTAAAAAAAATAATAATACGTAAAAAGAAAATGTTTCAGAATAATTTCAAGACCAAACTGAAAAGACTCAGATGTACAGTGGATGTAAAAAGTGTACACACCCCTGTTAAAATGCCAGGTTTTTGTGATATAAAAAATGAGACCACAATAAATCATTTCAAAACTTTTCCCACCTTTAATGTGACTTGTATCTTGTTCAATTCAATTGAAAAACAATTCTGTTAGGGGAAAAATATAAAAAATAAAAAAAATGTACAATAAGCTAGTTGCATAAGTGTGCACACCCTTAAACTTATACTTTGTTGAAGTACCTTTTGATTAAATTACAACATTCAATCTTCTTGGGTAGGAGTCTCTCAACATGGCATATCTTGACTTGGCAATATTTGCCCACTATTCCTTGCAAAAGCACTCCAAATCTGTCAGATTGCGAGGGCATCTCTTGTGCACAGCCCTATTCAGGTCACCTCACAGATTTTCTACTGGACTTAGTTCTAGGCTCTGGCTGGGCCATTCCAAAAATTAAATTTTCTTCTGGTGAAGCCATTCTTTTGTTGATTTGGATGTATGCTTGGGGTCATTGTCTTGCTGAAAGGAGACATTCCTCTTCATCTTCAGCTTTCTAGCAGATGCCTGGAGGTTTTGGGCCAGAAGTGATTGGTATTTGGAACTGTTTATAATTCCCTCCACCTTGACCAAAGTCCCAGTTCCAGCTAAAGAAAAGCAACCCCAAAGCATGATACTGCCACCACCATGCTTTACTGTGGGGATGGTGTTCTTTTGGTGATGCAAAGTGTTGTTTTTGTGCCAAACGTATCTTTTGGAATTGTGGCCACAAAGTTCAACCTTGGTGTCATCAGACCATAACACATTTTTCCACATGCTTTTGGGAAACTTTTTGTATTGTTTTGCAAATTTTAGCTGGGCCTGGATGTTTTTCTGTGTAAGAAAAGGCTTCCATCTTGCAACCCTACTCCATAGTCCAGACATATGGAGAATATGGGCGATTGTTGTCACATTTAGTACACAAACAGTACTTGCCAGAAAATCATGCAGCTCCTTCAGTGTTGTGGTAGGTCTCTTAGCAGCCTCCCTGACTAGTTTTCATCTTGTCTTTTCATCAATTTTGGATGGACATGCAGTTATTTGCAATTTCACTGTTGGCCCATATTTTCTCCACTTTTCGATGACTGTCTTCACTGAGTTCCATGGTATATCCAATGTTGTGTAAATTATTTGTACCCTTCTCCTGACTGATATCTTTCAAAAATGAGATCCATGTGATGCTTTGTAAGCTCTCTGCGAACCATGGCTTTTACTATAGCAGGCAACTGAGTAAATGTCAGGAATATCCTACTAGGACAGTTGAACTTTATTTGGAGTTAATCAGAGTCTCTATAATTGATGGCAGGCATGTACCCAAGAAGACTGAATGCTGTAATTAAATCAAAAGGTGCTTCAACAAAGTATTAGTTTAAGGGTGTGCACACTTATGCAACCAGTTTATTGTACGTTTTTTTTTATTTTTTATATTTTTCCCCTAATAGATTTGTTTCTTTTTCAATTGAATAGTACAGGTTATAGGTCATATTAAAGGTGGGAAAAGTTTTGAAATGATTTACTGTGGTCTCATTTTTTTTACAGCACAAAAAACTGGCATTTTAACAGGGGTGTGTACACTTTTTATATCCACTGTATCAATGTATATATAAACAATATAAAGAGGTTACAATTATAAAAACAGAAATGTCGTCAGGAATTGAATATCCAAACCAAAGGTAAAATGAGCACACAGACAGATCATTCTGTAAAAATTACAAGAAAAACCTAGCAAAGATGGAATCTCTACTGTGTAATACCTTAAACATCCTGCAGTGGAGGCCCATGAGAGATGTATTAATGCTCTGTTAAGGAAAAAAGTGTTTCAGCTACTTGACGTCTGAATACCCATAACTTTTTACAAATGAAGTCAAAAAAGGCCAAAACATGCATGTCTACTGCAAGTGGGGTTGTTTTATTGCCCTGAATGTACCCATGAAGGCTTAAAAAGTAAAAAGTCATGTGCATTTAGAAGTCAAGTAGCTGAAACACTGCTATGTCCTTAAATGGTCATTTGTTATATTCCATGGGCGTCCTCTACTACTCTTAGACTTATTTATTTGTAGGAGCAGATTTAGATCTCTGACTTTAGTGCTTGTAGGACTATTTGATTTGTTGAGGATTCGGATTACTGAATCCCTAATAGCTGAAGGCATAGCTGATGCAACTATCACCCTGTGCTAGACTCGCAAAGTAACACCAATCCTCTCAGATCCTCAAGTGAAGAGTGAGAAAAGGGCTACTGCATAGTATATTTCTGTACCCTGCCCATGACCTGACCAACCTACATCTTCACATTTTAGCAAACTGCTTGCTGCAAATATAGCAAGCATTTGTTATAGTTTATATCCCATTTGCAGAGCTACAGCACTTGGGTTTTAGTTTAAAAAATAAATGCTTTTTTTACTTTTAAACTTTAGCCGTTTATACGGTGTATGCTCTGCAAAGAACACTGTGGTGCTTAAAATATATATATATATATATATATATATATATATATATATATATATACATGGATTTAGGATGTTTGCTCGACTGAGCAAAAGTTCGAAATCCAAACGGCTGGACATACTTACATGAAAGTGCTTTTCACCAAAGAAGCATTTTCGCGTAAGTATGACTGTTGCAGAAGCTGTACTACAGTATGGGTAAGGGAAATTTCTCTTTTCCCCACTGTAGTGTGGTCTCAGACGGAGAATATTAAAGTAGGGGGGTGTGGGGGGCACAGCCCCCACATGGTGGGTGCAGGGGGAGCGAAGCTCCCCTGCTAAAATGTAAATGTAGGTTTTTTTTTATTTTGTCACACGCTTTAACAAAAGAGCTTTTTTGATAAAAGCGCTTTCATTAAAGTGTGTTCGGGTTTTATGGATTCGGACGTTTGTTCAGTCGAGCAAATGTCTATATATACATATATATATATATATATATATATATATATATATATATATATATATCTATATATATGGGTCTGGGTTATAACATCGACAGATGACAAGACCGACAGCGAAATCACCGACGCCAGAAGATCGACGGATGAAAACACCGACATGGGGAAAGGATGTGTAAGTATGCGGTAGTGACGGATGTTAGGGTGCGAGTAAGGTAAGTGTGTGATGTTGACGGTCTGTAGGGGTAGGGGTGGGTTAAGTGAGTTAGGGTTAGGGCGCGGGTTAGGTAAGGGTGCAGTAGTGAATTTTTTTGGGTTAGGGGCGGGTTAAGTGAGTTAGGGCGCGGGTTAGGTAAGGGTGCAGTAGTGAATTTTTTTGGGTTGGGGCGGGTTAAGTCAGTTAGGGTTAGGGCGCGGGTTAGGTTAGTGTGCGATAGTGACGGACCTTAGGGTTAGGGTTACGGTTAGGGTTGTGGATAGTTGTGTATGTAAGGTTTAGTGTTTGTTTGTTAGGATTTAGGTGTGCTTGTGTTGTGTGTGTGGTTTTTGGTCAGGGAATTTGTTTTGTTTATTGGTTGTTGGTGATGATGTGTTGAGTGTGTGCGGTGTCGTGTTTGTGAACTGTCGATGATGTGGTGTAGGTGATGTCGTTGTCGATGTTATGTGCTGTCGATGTTATAACCTAGAACCATATATATATATATATATATATATATATATATATCTATATATAGATATATACGTATATGTATATATATATATATATATATATATATATATATATATATATATATATATGTACATATATATATATATATATATATATAAAATTTCACTTTTAAACTGCAATAAACTGCTTGCTACAATGTAACAGTCTATAGCCTGATTAACCCTCTTAAAAAACTTTAAAAAATTAATTAGACAGGATCTACCCTTGATGAAATCAAACTACTTTGTGTGGAGTCTGATATGTTTTTGATATCATAGTTAATTTGGTCAGCTGTTATACATTCCATGTATTTGCATATAAGACTTGTTAGACTGATGGGTCTGTAATTCCTGGGGTCTGTGGTTGGGCTACCCTTGTGGAGCAGCATAACAACAGCTGTGCTCCACTCTGATGGGAAAAAGCCAGCTGTCAGGCTCAGGTTGAAGCTGTGGAGAAGTGGGTCCTCCAATGTTTGCTTTTTGCTATTAATTAGACAATCATAATGTCAGGCTCCATGGATGCTGTATTCTTTGTTTAGGACAGTACTTTCACTACTGGGTCTTTTATGATGGTTGATGACTAGATTCCATCAGGGATATGTGGGTTTAGAATAGATGTCTATGGGGTGAAGTTGGCACTGAGTTTATTAGCCACTAGTTTGGCTATATCCATTGGATCAGAGTAGTAAACTCCATTATGAATAAGTCTGGTGGAATGCTGGATGTTATTTCTTATTTTTCCTGACATAACTAAGAAGGACTTGTAGTTGTCTTTGACTTTTGTAACTGATCTGAGCTCATGAAGTTTTTTTTCATTTCTCATGTACTTTTTTTAGTTTGTTATATAGCTGTTTGATGTTCTCCTTAATTTGTGGATCATTCCCTATGTGGGTTAAGTGTTTCTTCCTTTTATTACAGAGCTTGAGGACCACCACACTGCTTTGCTTTTAGACCTCCTAATTTGCTTGGATCAACTTAGGACTCTCATTTAATGCACATGTTCAGGTCTGAGTTGAACTTTTCTGAATAGCTCTTTTAGTATCAGCTTTAATGAGAAATACTGTTATACTCAAATTTAGAGACTGCATCAAAGAACTGTAGGAAATTTGTACATTTGATGTCCTTGAATTCTATGATATTTGTTTCTGATGGTTTGGTGATTCTGATGGAGAATGTTACTAGAGTATGGTCTGATCTGATCAAAGAGTGGGGATACCTTGGGGATTGTACATACAGATGCAAAGTTTATTAAGACCAGATCAAGACAAGTATATTCTGTTCTGTAGCAGATTCTTTAACAATCTGGTCCAGGGAGGTTTTTTTTCATAAAATGTAATTTTTTTTGAGCATATCCTATGTTGGTGGTATAGACCCCCCAAGTTAATCACTGGGTTGTCAAAATCTCCTAGGATAACAGCATTCCTGCTTAGGAGGAATTCATTCAGAATATTTGGGAATGTTACATGATTCTCTGGAGACAGGAGGGAGCTCGATAGCAAACTATAAACTGATAGCTGATATTAGTTAGCATGATTTAAGTTGATATAAACTCTGCTTGTAGGTCTCTAGGTGTCTGTCTTGAGCACCTGTGTCACTCATGCTAAGAGTATTCTCATGGCATACACTACCTAACCCCAGCCTACTGAGATACTATCCCAACATGACTGGATACCTCATGACCCTATAACAAAATGCAGCCATTGTTTGCTGTGATCACCCTATAGTGTCCATGCAGAGTATTACTCTATGGACATTTGTTGAAATGGCTAGAAATCTGGTGCATCATTTACAGAGTAATGTAAAGGTGGATCCATAACTAATGTCATTGTCCACTCTTGATGATGTCAGAGCTATTATCTTCCTGTAAGGATACCATAAAACCCTTCTGCCTCTCTCAGTGTATTTCTCTCACATGTCTAACCAAGGTCAACTCCACAGCTGCTATGTGACATACCTTTACCCTGTCATGGTGTCACATGTTGGTGGAATGTGACGGCATTTGCCATGCCATTTAATTCATGCATCACCTAAAAGCTGGTCAGCACCTCCTCTCCACTACAACTGTTGTTGACCACGTATCCTATGTGCCTGTAGCAGAATACCATGTTTTTGCATAGCTGCAAATGTCCAGCCTGTGCCATCCACTTCATGTTCCATGGAAGCAAATGTCTGTGAACACATGATTCAGAGGTATGGATGGTATACTTCTGGGACTGGTAGCATGGTACCTAAAATCAAGGGATACCATCTTATTCATACTGTAATCAAAGGGATAATTGAAGGGTTCTCTCATATGATGTCCATATGGAAAGTTATAGAAATACACACATCACAAATGAAACATACTGGACTTTGTGTTCCTAAGGAAATGATTGTTACTTCATGTCAAGATTTACCACCTTCCATGTACATTGATCTTAGGTTTATAAAGTTTAAATTACTATTGGAAAATTCTGCAAAACTGAAATCGAAATCAATATACAGAAGATCAATGGAAGACTATATGGAAGTGGTTCCTATGTTAAAATGATTAAAGTGATGTAGTCAGTGAAAGACTGCCAAAGGAAAGTGGCAAGCTTTGAAAAGGAAATCGTTTGAATACAAAAATGTTTAACATCAGTATCAAGGCAAACAAGGTTGGCAGGATATATTTGCAAAAGAATGTGAAACTTAATTAGGATTTGAGATAAATAATATAAGATATGGAAATGAGGTCAAGCTATAACTTTGAAACAAAATCAACAAACTTGACAGATAAGTTAAACATAGTATCAGACAAGCCAGGAAAACATTTGTGGAAATTTATGTAAATATATTCAGCATAAAAGGAAACAATTTTATAGATATAAAACATGTGGTAGGAGTAAAGACATACAAATCGACAAACTGCAGTGAAGCCAGGTGAAACTAAAACTGTATTTGAATTTTAAGTTACTTTAAATCTGTGTAGCTTTTGCTCATATTATTTGTTCAGATCTCCAGATGTGTATACTTAATGTAATAAAATATATAATTACTAATTCCATGAGGCGCTAATTATTTGCTATCACTCAGCACACATTCAATTAGTTTTAGAAACAACTTTTTGTGCTGACTCTAGCTAATCTTACTTTAAAAGCTGTTGACTCCCAAGGTTTACTGAGTGCAACTCATCCAGACTATTTTGATGAGTTAAACTATTATACTCTTTTTTTCACTAACAGCTGATCATCAGCTATTCCTGCTGCCCCTCATTAAATTCTGGGTCCTAAAACCAAAACCCACCACAGGCTTGATCTTATTATACTCAGGACCAGAGAGGAGACTGAGGCATCCCAATGCAGCAGCATCCTGCAACCATGTTGAATCTTCTTCTTTATACACAAACAATTACTCCACCCCAAGGCACACAATGTATAAAGTCATCAATTGCTGATTCCCACAGATGTCTTCTGGTGTGTCTCCATCTTTGGTGGGTGACATACATCTGCAGTGAAATTTGTATCAGCAGCCACAGTAGTTGTTATGATTCACTGACTGTATTGAATCTCGTGTCAGTCTGTTTTTGTTTCTAACACCACCATGTAATTGTGCAATTAGCTATTTAAATGTTATTGTCAGTTATTTAGCATAGTGAATCAATTTATTTTATTCTTTGACAGAATTTTCAAGTTACCCTAGTCATAGTCTGTTTTCAGGGGATATCTCAAATGGCATTCATGAGTAGAAGAAATTTGGCCATGAGCCAGAGGGGAAAATTTCCCTAGACTTTTTCAGCTACCGCTAGTTCAGGTAGATGGGACCTTCGTTTAATATATCCAAAAGACATCAACTTAGCTTTCATGTTCAGACAGAGTCACTTAGATAGCTACCCTAAGTTATGACCCTATGAGTACTCCCATGACTGCTGATTGGCTGCTACAGCCACATAGCTGTCCCTTGCATAAAGCCACACCTTCAGTGTGTCCCACTTTGGCTATTTAAAAAGGTTGATATCCTAGTCATGTCTGAAAGGATTTGAGAAGGCCATGAGGGGTCTTAATTACAGTGTTACTTCTGACTGGGTTAGTTGTCTTAATTAAAGGGACAAGACACAGACATCCTAGTCTTAGATGAAGGATCACCAGAGGTTTTATAGTTGACTTTTCAGGTCAGCTGGTGTCTGGAGATGTGCTTTTGCTCGTGTAAGGCTTACATCAGCTGAAGTGAGGCATCCTGTCCCACAAGACAGCAACAATTGCACAGTTTGAATCACTGAAGCAGAAAGACTTGGTTACCAAGAGAGCTGCTGTTAAAATTTTATGATACTTTTGACTGGCTTGCAATCATTTAAGGTTTTCTTCTGATTTGTCATATTTATGTGATGCAGTGACATATTCTCCAGAATCTATCAACACTTGCAGAGAGTGGTCTTCAAAATGCATGTTTGTGATGCAAAGCACAATAATCTAATAACATTATAATGTGTCTACATGATGTGTAAACACATACAAAAAGTGAAACAAAATAAGCCAATGAATATAAAGATTAATTAATTTGGATGTATCAACCACTGCGTTACCACAGGGGCTAAATAGCTAAAAAAATGAAACACAGCAAAATGAAAGACGTTCCTCAATGAGAAGCCAGAGCAGCAGAGTAACAGCTGGATAATTGGAGACATTCCATCCAGCTGTGCTCAGTCTGTATTCTGGCACTGAATAGCTATACATTTAATGGCCATGAATCCTAAAAACAAAGAAAGGCATTGTTCTGAATGTTGGTTCTGCTCTGGCTTAATACAGCCAAACCCACACAGAGCTATGTCATTATGCAGGACACATTGGAAATTGTAATTGTGAAGTATTCCAAGTCACATCAAGGGCAGATATGAAAACCTATCATTTATAGTTAATTCCACAAACTTTTCTGTGCCATCTGATTTCCTTCTAATTATCTGTGTGGTAAAAGGGAATGCACTGAAATATAAAGTGCTTTTTGAGATTCAGGACACTGCTGTTGGATGATGTTGGTCTGCTATTTAGGAAAACAAATAAACCATGTTGATCTCTGTCATGATATCAGTCGCTAAAACAGTTTGGCTCTCTAGCCAGATATGCTAGGCACTTCCTCACACGTTGTGCCCTGACTACTTAAATTTCCAACATTGCCTAGTATATAAATGGCTTGAAGGCATGCCAACTCTAGCTCAGATTTTTTTTTTATTTCTTTATATAGAACTTATTGTCTCACTCCTAGTAAACAAGTTCAGATTATATTTTGACTATGTCAAGAAATGTACAACAGGTTAATTACACATTCAATGCAAATATTGAAGTACACTTTATTTTACATACTGTGAGTTTTAGACATTTTCCATGAATGCACCCCCTGCATGCATTTTCTGAAGCTTTTTGGAAGTAGTTCATAGTCGGTATGCCTGCATGACATTACAATCAAATCAGTCAATGACGGGCTGTTGCACTCCCACCATGACCATCTTAAAAGCCATAAAACTTCAAAACATGAAATGTCATATCTAAAGTCATATTCGTAGTAAACTCTGCAAAACAGAAGGATATTCATTTGAGATTTCTCTAGCAATCATCTTATGTGCCCAGCCCACGTAAGCGCATGGTCTCTTTCTGCCCCTTCTGACGTGCAGTTTTATTGTCTTCTTCCTCGAGATGGTTTACATTTCTACACATAGACTAAGATTATCATGTGTTCATGTAGATCTATCAAAAACATGACCACAATTGCCGACAGACTGAAGCAAATCCAGCAAAGCAACATTCAACATATCTCATGGCACCTAAACATATAAATACCCCCTCCAAAGCCACACAACACTGGAGAAAAGAAAAAAATCCACTGTAATCCATAATGGTTTCAGTGATGTTACCTTGATATATTGGCATTTCAAAAAACTATTGTTAGCTTGAGTTGACACATTCCCCTTTTCACTTGCACTACAGCACAACACAGCAATGTGAAGAAGAAGAAAAACAATTGGGTCTTGTGACTGCAAAACTGATTTACCTTTTTTTAAGATGCAATGATAACACATCAGTGCTATACAGGAAGATAAATGCTTGTTGTGAGAAGACAGTTAGCCAGTTCTTGGGTGGGGAAAAGAGTGAGAAAGTAAGATGGGCACAATATACTGAAGCACATATTTCCTTCCAGAAACAGAAGAACAGCAGTGAAGGCCATTTGCACTAGTTAAAATTAAAAAAAAATGTAAACACAGTACAACATAGTATGGGGAGAAAAACAAGAAATGTCATGTCTAAAGTCATATTCTTTACAGTAACATAAGGAGTGTCATGAGTTACTTTTGTTGTCATAGTTTGCTTCATACTATATAGTAACCATGGCGGTGACACAGCAAGGTGTTTTGTATTTATCCATATCATTTGAGCTTGTTCATAGGTTCATAGGTAAGTACTAGGCTATCTGCCTGAGGGCATTTATAAGCCTAGCCAGAGTGTGTCAGCTTTCACCACCCCTGTGATGACCGTACCCTGGCCCAGCAATCAAGGAGCCTCAATCCATACCACTAACACCAGGGAGGTCATCTCATAGAAGAGGAAAGGATAACTAATACACACAGTAAAGTACAATTTCCTTTAAGTGCACACAGAGATCACAGTCAGTCTGGGGATGGTTGCTTCTTCTTCACCAGGTCCCCAACAAGACTCCCCACTGGCACAGCTATAGGGTCCATATCTCAGCCTAACTGGGCAAGCTAAAACCTCCAGTGTCCCTGCCCAGGTAGCTGACACAACACACACGCACTTTGAGAGAAGTATTTATACAACTTCACAGACACTCATGGGAAGGGTTGACACAGATTCTCCAACTGTGCCCCTTTACCCAGACTATATGGTAGCAATTACTGCCACCACCCAGTTAATAATATCAGCTACTAAAAGGCCCTTAAAAGAGTGTCCAATTATTATTGTGCAATATTATTATCCAATGGTAATGTGACAATACAGTCCAAGGCTTATAAGAGTGGACTATTACAATAAACTCTATATAAATATGCAATGTACTATAGAGCTTATCTCTACACAAACCAGCCACAGGTTGAAGGCTTTAAAAATATTTAATAATAAATAATTAAAACAAAAGATAAAACTACTATACCACAGAGATATCTAAGAGTTCAGAGATCACACAGAAACTTAAAATAATACAGTAGGACAGGTCTGATTTCAAAGTAAAATACCTAATTAATCTTTACTAGCTTTAACTATTCCTACAAGAAATCACAGTGCTAAAAACTTACATGTGAGCATAAGCAGAGTGATGGTAAGTTGGATATCAAGATCAAAATGCCTTTTTGGTCTCTTGTGAGAAATAGTATTTAAACATTACTAACAAACGTGTCTCTAAGGCACTCCCAAAATTACATAATTTTTGACACACAGGTTTTCCCAGTATTCATATTGCATCATCTTAACACCTGGTCTTAGTTCTCAGGCTACAAACTGCATTATTTAGCAATCTAACACCTCCTCAGAAACTTACAATACAAGACATTTCAACCAGAGCAATAAAGCACCTTCCACATCTAAATTCTAGTCATAAACTTTAGCTTTAAAACAATGGGCATGAAATCTTCATCCAGCCACCCTAGAGACGAATTCTAACATGAAAGGGTACAACATGCTTCACTGGGCCAGTGGAGTGCAATGTTGTCACATATTTTGCAGTTCCACATTTCACAGTATTCTTTACATTCAAGAAACATGCCTGTATTTTATATTTATTATCAAGAAAAATGCCTATATTTTACATTTATTTATACAGTTGATGGAATTATGTATCAAATTCTATTTGACTAGGCTGGCAGCCTTTGCCCATCTCTCCCCAATCGTCACAGCCCCATTGATTAAGTAACTGAGCCTCTGTCAAGAGGAGACAATGAGGTGATCCCAGGGGTGTATTTTCTGTTACCCATTCACTCGTCAAGGTTTCTCTTGAAGAGTGTTAGTGAGGGGCTCTGCCTAATGTAGTTAGAAATTTTGTTCCAAAGCATGGGGAGTCTCTGTGACAGGAATCTATCCCTCCAGCATGTTCTATTTATTGCTGTGACGAGTTTAGCTCACTGGAGCGAGTGGCTCACAGTGACTTGGATTTCTTTAGGTGGAGCATGTCCATCAATTCTGAGTTGGACATGGCTTTGTAAGTCAGGCAGAGATCACCTCTGAGTAAGCGATATACCACTGAGTACAGCTAGAGATTTTCCAGTTGGGCTGCATAGGACATATGTTTGAGGCCAGTAATCCTCTTGGTGAGGTACTTTTGTGGTCTTTCCAGCTGTTGGAAGTGTCTTGTGAGGTACATCCTAAATGGGGCATTATACTCTATGATGGGTCTGATGAGTGACGAGTAGAGGGGCACTATAACCTCTTTATTTCTAGATGCGAACCCTTTAGTAATTAGATGTGCTACATAGAAGGATTTCCTAACTACCTTGGCAATATGATTGTCAAAGGAGAAATTACTATCTACCTGGGTCCCCAGATCTCTTATTACCTCTTCTGTATTAAGGGGGCTGCCACCTATGTGGTAATTTATGGGTGTTTTGTTTTTCCCAAACGGGATGACTATGCATTTTTTGGCATTTAGCTTGAGACCATGACTTTGGCACCAGGTGTCCATCTCAGTAAGGTCCGTTTGGAGAATGTCCCTGTCAGCCGGAGAGTCAATTATGGCTCCCAGTTTGCAGTCATCGGTGAACCTGGTTAGCCATAGTCCTCCTGTGTTTGCCTGTACTTCTGGGAAGTATATGCCAAACAGTAGGGGTCCCAGGACCAAGCCTTGTGGGACACCACTTGTGACTGGTTTAGAGTCGGACTTGGAGCCCACTATTCTTACTGTGTGAGTTCTGTCTGTTTATATGAATACATGGCATGCTGCTATAAAATATCACTTTCCTTTTAATTTGCCCCTTGCTAATTATCAATTAATTATTATTTTGCTTTTAAGCAGCACATTGTTGTAAGATTTCTTAAGTTCTATTGGCTAACAAATTTCCTACAATAACTATTACCAGGCAGTTAAATGCACCTATTCAAATGACTAAATTTAAATATGAGAAAGCATTTTTTGCCTAGTAAAGAAACAAAAGGTTTTATCACAGATATTTTTTCTTTCAAATGCCTTTAGTTAATCCGATTGATCCTACTGTGCCTATTAGTATTAGGACAAGAACACCCTGGGAAATTGCTGTTATCATCAATGGCTGCTAGAGAACTGGATCTGGTAATTTGTATTGCAAAATTTGTATTGTGACAGATGCAGTGGTGCAGTGGCAGCATTGCTGTCTCACAGCAAGAGGTTCTCTGGTTTGATTCTCAGCTGGAGTGCCTTCTGTGCAGAGTCTGCATGTCCATCCCTGTGTTCTTGTGGGTTTCCTCTGGGTGCTCTGGTTTCCTTCCATGTTACAAAGACATACATCTGGAACATTTCTCCCCAGGCCTCCTCTGAAAATGGCTTCATTCCAAGTCAGATTTTCCCAGTTAACAAATGTTAAATAAAAAAAGGAAGTCTTTTCACTTTAGTATTTCAGTTTATGATTCCCCATCTATGAGTCAGGACTTAGATAAAAAATATTTAGACAAGGACCAAGTCAAGAAATCCTGTAGTATATAGGCCTTGATAGTAAGAATGTCTGCTTCAGTTGTTTGCATTTTAAAGAATGCACCGATGATCTAGCTGAAAATTTCAATATATTATTAAGACAGATTCATGTTCCAGATGACTTGAATTAATATCTGGTGATTTGAATTTACAAGGGTGAAAGTCTAAACAATGTTCAGAACTACAGACCTATCAGCTTAATATTTATTAGTGGGTTTGGCATAATGGTTAAGGTCTTCAGACAAAAGTCATGGGGCTTGAGTCTAACCTCAAGTTACTGACTAGGCTTAAAACAATCTTTCAGAACAATTAGCCTAGAATGCCTATGAATCTATACTTATAACTCTACTAAAACTAATCAGGAATTACACTGTTTTAACCACTACTTGCTAATATGGTTTTGTTTCTGAGTGGTCTTCCCTTAACATCTTAGTAGATTTCTAGGAGTTTGCAGGTTTGGCCCTTGACATGGGCTGAACGTATTTGTGGTTGATCTAAACTCAGCTAAAGACTTTAACACTCTTTATTTTTTTCATTCATATCTTAATCACAATCAAGTAAAAAAATATATGATTTTTTTTTACATTTTAATATCTGTATCTGCTTTCACTTATGTATTGCACATCATTTAGGACAGTTTCTGATCCACTGTTCACTTCCCCACAAAGATAACAGACCTTAAGTAGTCCCATATAATGATGACAACATCTACAATTCTTAAACACAAAATGCTTCATAATATTGAATTTGCTCATTATTAAATATATTCTCAACAATGCAACCCCATCCTACATTTATATTCATAACAGGCCCATAATAATCTATTTATATTTTTAAAGCTTACATTTGTCTTTTTCACTTGTTGCAGGAATACAATGAGTCACCTCAAAGCCATAACATTTCAACAATGTACCCAGTAGTGCATGTAGTGGGGTGGACCAGGGTCAGTGGAGCTAAAGCTCCGTCATTAATGGTATCCGCCATACATATATCTTATTTGCAGTTTTTTTCTGGGGGGGGTATGATGAATGATCATTTTTAGTCTTGATTTAGCTGCAGCTCAACACTGAAAATTGGAATATTACCATACGGTCAAACATGGTTCTGTATGCAGGCTGAAGCCTAAGCCACAATAATAACATACAGTGTATGGGGGAGGGGATTGGAGGTTTAGTGCAGCAGTGGTACAAATGGGAATAAGTCACAAGACTGTTACTCTTATTTCTGGAGTTTTTCATGGTCTAGATTGTAGTAGGTAAATTATTTTTTTATCCTGTCTAGGTTAAACCAGATACTGTGGGTAGACAATGGTGACTGTGTCTATCTGTAGATGAAATGGCTGACCCTGCTGTTTGCTGTTATCATTCTGGATCTGCTGAGCTAATGTGTATTTGAATGAAGCAATCTGTGACTACTGTTTTGGTGAAACAAAAATGCATCATTGTAAACTTCTTTTTTATCCTTGCAGGGTTAAACCAGATACTTTGGGTAGGAAGTGGGTATGAGGACTACCTGTGGATAGGAAGTGGGTATGAGGACTACCTGTGGTGGATGAAATGATCAGACCTGATATCTGCAGTCATAATTCTGGCTTTGTAGAACTAACACGTTTTTGGGGTGAAGCAAGCTGGAAAACATTTTGTGGCTACTATTTGACTGAGGCAAAAATACATTAATGTATTCGTCATTTTCTTTTATTCTGGCATGACCAAACTACATAATTTGATTAGTCAGAGGATGTGGACAGAGCTTGATCCAGCACTTGGCAACATAGGCAACTGCCTAGGACCCCATTCTGTCTGCAGGGCCAGCTCTACAACATTATTAAAATAAAAAAAGTTGAACTATATTTACAAAAAAATTTTAAAATATTTCAGCTGCCATTTTTTTTTTTTTTTTTTTTTTGCTAGGCTCCTTAAGACAATGTCAACAATGAGAAACTTCAGGAAATGGTGCATTTCATTAAACTCGAAGTAGCAGCAAATTGAAGCACTGTTGCTTTTTTTTTTTTTTTTTTTTTGACTACAGCAGTACAAAACATTTTTTTTATTATAACCTTAGAATCAATGTACCAAGCATTTTTCTTTATTATATTGTGATGTGATAATCAGTCTGAAAAAAAATCCTAGGAAAATCAGTCTTTAGAAGAGTAAGTCAAGTGGGTGTGTCATACCTCTTACGACATGAAATCTGGACAAAGCCAAAAATAATGGAGGGACAAAAGCCAATAAATTGGGACAGTTTTAAATATTGCTCTTATAAACTTAGAAAGTTGCTAAAATAAATGGTTTTATATTGCTATGCATTTTCTGAAGGACCAAAAACATTAGGCAAAAATCTGGACAGTTGAGAGGTGTGGTGAGTGTGTGTGTGTGTGTGTGTGTGTGTGTGTGTGTGTGTGTGTGTGTGTGTGTGTGTGTTGCCCCACTTAGAGTGAACTTTCACATAAAATCAAATCCACCTCTCCTAGACTGCAGGTCCAGTATCTAGCTATGAAACACAGAAACTATAGTTCATAGGTTCATAGGTTCATACTAGGCTATCTGCCCTAGGGCATTTACAAGCCTAGCCAGAGTGCGTTTGGCTTTCACCACCCCTTGGAGTGAGTTTACTGTGCCCTTATTAAGGTTAGTTTACTGTGCCTCTGTCTAGCAGTGACATAGAAGTGATCCCCTGGGTAAACCTACGATCTCCCATCCACTCATCAAGATTCTTCTTGAAGAGAATCAGTGAGGGGCTCTGCCTAATATGGACTGGTATTCTATTCCAGAGTGAAGGGAACCTCTGGGTTATGAATCTGTCCCTCCAGCATGTCCTATTTATTTCAGTGCTGAGGTTCAAGTCTCTGGAGTGCATAGCTCTAATGCATTTGGATTTTCTGAGGTGGAGCATGTCCATTAATTCCGGGTTGGACATGGCATTGTACGTCAGGCATAGATCACCTCTGAGCAGGCGGTATGCCATTGAGTAGAGCTGGAGTTTCTTTAGCCAAGCAGCATATGGCATCTGTTTGAGTGTAAGAGAAGGACAATGACTGAAGTCAACAGAAGCATCATCATATCATTCATATGAGCCACATTCATTGGATGTGATCCTTGGTTTCCTTGCTCTGCTGTATGTTGACTCTGTGATTACTATTTACAGTAAATAAAATGGACAGTATGAGGTCTAGAATTTTAACGTTAATATTTAAGCTATGGATGCACTTTTTAATTTAGTTTGTTATTTTCTGGCTAACAGGTGTGAAATGCAGTGTTTGGGCTATAACAGTTTGTATTTCACTTAGTGCAGATAAATAAGACTATGAGCTGTGAGCTGTATCCATTAGTGCATGGTTTGATTCCCCCAGCCTTCATTTGTCTTCCATATGACTCAGACAAATTTTTCTTTTTCTTTCTTTCTTTCTTTCTTTCTTTCTTTCTTTCTTTCTTTCTTTCTTTCTCTCCTTATGTATGTATTTATTTATTAATTTGTTAACTGGCTTAGTTCAACTGAGGCAGGAAGCAAAGAGGCAAGCTGGAGTACACATTGTGGCTATTGTTTATGTGAGACAAAAATACATTAACATAATCATTGTTTTTCTTTTATCTTGACAGGGTCAAACCAGATACTCTGGGTAGACACTGGGTATGGGTTGTCTCAGTATGGAATGATTTGCCCTGCTGTTTGCTGATACAATTCTGGCTTTGCAGGACTAATGTGTGTTTGAGTGATTCAAGCTGGAATACAAGCTGTGTTTACTGTTTGTGTGAGACACAAATACATTAATACAATCATTATATAATCACAATCAGACACGTGAGTTGTATGCATTCTACAAAGTGGCTGCAACTGTTGGGTGAGGAAGGGCTATCTGAGAAAGAAAGTGACCTGCTTGGTTTATACAGTCACTAATCTGTGTCTTTGAAGTACTAATCTGTCTAGTTATGAGAAGCATGTTGGATTTTTTTTTACTGTGGCTATTGTTAGAGTAAAACTGTGTTAAGTCACAATCATACCTTTCAATGTCTCTGATTTTCCGCACTGTCACTGATGTTGCCTCATAATTTAGTCCGTTCTTGAAAAATTTTGGTTCTCTGTTAAATTGCTGAACATTGCTGTCACTAAATAGTGACAGGCATTTGCATTTCAGATGCCATATCCCTCAGCACTGTATACAATAAATTGCTATTTTAGGAGGTCTGGGTAGGATTTATGTGAAAGTAACCAATCACTGTCACAGTACTGCAGCAAGTAATATTGCAGTGTTACAGTTCCTGGTTCTCTGGATGAATTCTTGGTTGTATCTCTTTCTGTGTGATGGTTTTATACAGTGTTTGTTCCTCTCACAAGCATGTCAGTAAGTATGCAGTTTGAGTGACTAGAATATTTTTGTGGGTCTGTGTGTGTGTGTGCGTGTGTGTGTGTGTGTGTGTGTGTGTGTGTGTGTGTGTGTGTGTGTGTGTGCGCGTGTGTGAGTGTGTGTGTGTGTGTGTGTGTGTGTGTGTGTGTGTGTGTGTGTGTGTGTTGGGGGCACATATATAACTACTGTGTAACAGTAAATATAGCTAACCAGTAATTATCTTTCAAAAATAAAACAGAAAATGTATCACAGAACATCTAGACCCTCAGTGCTTCAGGGGATTTTGATACAGGCTTGGTGAGGGGAGCATCATCTTAAACAGAAGTGTGCTCAGAAAGATGCTTTAGCTTAAGACGAGGCTAGAGACAGTGTGATCATTTTTTCCCATAACTTTCCTTGCAGTCAGACCTCAAACATTTGCCAAGAAGGTCACTATAATGTATCTAAAGGCAATGTACTGGGCAGAAACAACAAGGTGGAATACACAAGCAAATGCAGTCATGCATATAGGTGGAAATCGTTTGGGGGGAGGGTAAAGGAGACATGCTGTGCATATCTATACACCTATAGCATGATGACGAAGTATAGCACTGTGGTATTTTTGTATCCTAATCTGACATGCAGGAATATAAAGAGGTTCATGTCTTTTGGGAAATGTTGTGTCAAAGCATGCTGTATATATGTATGTCAACAACAATGTAAACTATATGACTACATACTTTTGTTCTTTCATTTTTATCCCAATCTTAACATCAGATCAATGCATAATAGGTCACTATAGAATGCTTTGGAGGGGTAGTGAGGCAGGTAGGCACTATTTCAACATATGATTTTAGTACCCTAAGCATTCATCCTTTTAATTTTATCAGTAAGCATTTGTCTTTTTAACTCACTCAAGCCTAAAGGCTTTTTTTTTGTAAACTTCCAGTTCACACCCATACTGACCATACCTCTCAACCTGGAAACATCAAAAATCTGGACAAAGCCCATGAAAAATAGGTACAAATCTGTACGCTGATTAATGTAAAATTTGCATATATAATTAAACAACCCCGCCCACTCCAATGGAATTGTGGGATACTAACTTTGAAATGCAAACTGAAGAACGGAACCCAAATATAGCACCAGAGTCCCCCTGCAGCCATTCCAATGTCCCATTACCTGGCTATTTCACTCCATTTACCATAAACACTAATGTGTGCATACTGCTTTACTTCTGCAATGATTATTTGGATTTTAGTTTTTTACATTTTATAGCACAATGTGCAAACACTAATAGATATCTGCTAAAAAGCAATACTGTCTAACAATGAAAATAGACTTGGCATTAAAACTTATCTGCCCTTGAAACTCACATTCATTGAAACAACATTGAAATCCACATCACATCCAAAGAAAATGCATCTGGCCAGTGGTGGATGAAGATTACCTTTCGGCTGTTTTCAAATCAGTGGCCCCTTGCACACAAAACAAGAAACATACATACATTCTTTGATACACCTTCCTGACTTTATTAAATTATATTACTTGTATATATAATACATTTAGATTTATTGTTTAAACATTTTTCCAGTAGGCAATGAAACAAAAATGCATGAACCAATGACAAAACTGCCCAATTTAGAACATTTTCATAATAACAGTCTACTTCCACACACAACTGCATTTTAAATTTATTGTTTGAACATTTTTCCAGTAAGCAATGAAGCAAAATGCATACGCCAATAATGACAAAACTGCCCTATTCAGAGCATCTCCATGATAACAGTCTACTTCCACACAGAATTGCATTTTAAATTTATTGTTTGAACATTTTTTCTACTTCTGCACAATATATATATATATATTTTTTTTTCAAATCTGCACTTGCACAAACACAAAAGAGACAGAAATTTCCCAGAACACAGATCACTGTCAGCATGTGTACAGAAACTTCACCAACAGTGTTTTCTAATGGCAGGCAGCCATTGCCATTTTGACTAAAGGCACCTAATACTTGCCAATTATGCACTTAATCTGTAGAGATGTCATGCCATGGGTGCAAGCTGTTAAGATATCCTTACAACTCTTGTGGTGAATTCCTTGACATCCATGTCTCAGACTCATAGCAGTATGGTTATGATTGGAGACCCAAGTTATAGTTTTCAAGCTTGACGTAGCCTTCCTTAAGGACTATATTTTGATAACTTTGCAGACACACTGAATCTATGTAAAGCATAAAGAAAGTGAAGCAATTCCCATCTTGTCCCTACACTTGACAACATCACAGAATATGATCTCCCTGCTAACTCTGTGCACTTTTGATTTTTTTACCACTGGTACATTCTGTGTATTCAGTAAAATGCTCTTTTCCTGACACCCACTGCAAGTACCCTGTCCCCATACCCAATCCTTACTTTTTCATGAACACATGCATTATGTGCTTAATTTATCTCTGTCCTTTAATTTTTCTAGTATATGCCTTGTTTATCAATCACCAGCACAAAAAATTAAAGCCCATCTCTAGTTAATACCTGTAACTTAAGGACAACCTGGTCAGAAAAAAAAAGTCACATCAAATAAACACATAAGTTGATTTACGCCTTACCAACATATGCATATGAAGGCAATCAAATTCCACTGACTCAGTACTCAATGTCCATGCTACCAGACCCAACAAAACACACAGACATATTTTTTTCATTAACTTGTACTTTGCTCAAGTAGCACTTCTGACTTGTTCACACAAATACCCATCTCACAGGCTCCCATTTCCACAAGTCAGAAGCTCACTCAGCAACACACACAACACACACACACACACACACACACACACACACACACACACACACACACACACACACACACACACACACACACACACCCTACCTCTGCAGTTGACTTCCAGAAAATAAGTCCAATGATGGTACCGGCTCTGCATGGCAAAACTAAATTAATCCTGTCCTGTGTTCTGCCCGAACAAAAAAAGTAAATCCTGTGTTCTGCCCGAACGGCAGAAGAAAAAGTAAATCCTGTGTTCTACCCAAATGGCAGACGTAAATGCAATAGGCACGTAGTGGCTTAGTAAATGGCAGTCTTATTCAAACAGACATGCGGCATTCTGACGGAGCTGACATCATCACGCACGTGATGATGTCACCTCTGAAAGCGCGAAAATTTAAAAAATAGATCCAAAAAATCAGAAATAATGGAGTGTCACTCAGGAATCATGACACCCCATTATTGGGACCCCAAAACTCAGTAAAAAACAAGTTATTCGGGACTGTTGAGAGGTCTGATACTGACTTATGCCATCCAGAACTTTTTTGGGTCTGGCTTCATTAACTAAATGATTTAGCAATTAAGAATAGGAAGTATTACAAAGGGTAAGAAGTTAAAATGGCACTAAGATTTTAAGACTAGGATGTTCAGCAGTAAAGAAAGAAATCTTTGTTTGCTACTTATTATTCAAATTTTCAAATGTATGTTCATATATTCTTAACTGAGAGACCTACATGATATTGAGGTGTATGGTGTAAGCCACTAATGTGGGAGACAGGACAATGCACTGTCAGTGCTGGGTAATATCACACTATACTCAAATTATTATTAGTTGTTTGCTAGTAATTATGGCAATAAGCAATATTCTCATATCTACTTAATACCTCAAAAACTGGGACTTACAGACAATATTGCATGACATTAAACAAACCCTTAGATGTTGTTGAAGGAAAATGTCCTTGATATTTGCACTATAAGTTGTACATCTTGAGAGATATCCAATATTACTTGTTTTGCTAATTATACAATTAAGCATATATTTTCATATTCTGTAAATATTTCATTAAACATACACTTACTGAGGAATTTCTTGTTGTCATGTGAAAGCTTATGTCTGGTTAACAAAAATGTTCTACCAATATATGTTTAGGTTGCATGGCTTTCAAGATATGAAAATGTGTGAAAGTTTTAAAAAATATAATTTAGAGTTTGTGTGCATTATTATAGCAATAACCCACGCCTGGGTGTGGGTAATGCGGGATTTACCCACGGTTGGCGTGGTTTGGTCCCGAGGGCGACCAAACAAAGACAACCGTGGGTAAATCCCGCATTACCCACACCCAGAAGTGGGTTATTGCTATTATACTATGACATTATTTAAGGAAAGAAATAATTACTTTTCTTAAATAATGGCATTGTATAATGCCTCTTTGCTGCCCTTCCGCAGCTGTCTGGTATCCGCAGCAGTTCTGATGTACTGCGCATGCCTACACAGTACATCAGAGCTGTGGCCAAAAGCAACGGAGAAAGCAAGATCTCCATTGCTTTTTACTGTTTCGCTATGTTAAATGGGTTTAACATAGCGAGACAGCTTATTTTAAAGCTGTCTCGCTATGTTAAACCCATTTAACATATGAACAGCAATGGAGATCTTGCTTTCTCCATTGCTTTTTTTTTTAAAACCTGTCTCACTATGTTAAATGGGTTTAACATATCGAGACAGCTTTAAAATAAGCAACGGAGATCTCCGTTGCGTATTTTAAAGCTGTCTCGCTATGTTTAACCCATTTAACTTAGCGAACAGGTTTAAAAAGCAACGGAGAAAGCAAGATCTCCGTTGCTTTTTACACACTGTGTCGCTATGTTAAAGGAGTTTAACATAGCGAGACAGCTTTAAAAAAAGCAACGGAGATCTCCGTTGCTTTTTTTAAACCTGTGTCGCTATGTTAAACTCTTTTAACATAGCGAGACAGTGTTTTAAAAGAGACTTATACTAATGGAAAAAGTCCGGGCGACCGGACCTTTTTCCATTAGTATAAGTTGATTTACAACGTGCACGCTGGCCAATCAGTGTGCACGTTTTGGAATATTAATGGGGGTCATGGTATAAAATACATTGCAGTATTTATATAATAGACACTGAATATACCAACTATTATCACTGTAGAGAAGCCACAAAATATTATGTTTATATACATGCTATAATGCTAGATCCTTGTTGTTCCACTCCATCTGTTTTGACTTATGGGTTGTCCATCTAGAGGTGGCTCCAATCAGCAAAACCTGTCTGAACTTTGCCACTGCTTGACCTCTTCTCTCTTTCTCTCTCTCTCTCCCTCTTCCATAATACCACACATTAACATAACCCCTCAGATTGAGTTTGCTCTAACAAACTGCCAGGAAATTCCTTGGAAAAAGGTACCCAAAGGGTAGGAGGAGAATAGAAGGGTTTCAGACAAGGTCCTGCAAAATCCTTCAGGAGCAAAAAATAAATACCACAGTGAAAATTTGTAAGACAGGGGTGCTGAGAGAGATGGATAAGCACAGCAGGGATCTAGCACCATTTTAAGTATATAGTTTTCATATCTCATGTTGTCCCCTGTCTTACTGGTAGGATGTGTTGCTTATATGTACTTAACGATGGCCTCCATTACGATTGTCCATTAAACCCCTCTAACCCCCCCCAACCTTCCCTCAGGCAATACCATCAAATATAACTCCCCTGCTATCACTAGGGAACAGATCCATAATGCTCTCTCTAAGGCCAAGAACACTGCATCCATGGGCCCACCAATATCACTGGATGCTTTCCAGATAGCATGAAATACGACCTGTCAGGCCCACAAGAATTGCTGTTTAACTGTAGCATCCAAACAGGCTTCATGCCTCGTGAATGGAGAACAGCAACAGTCATCCCTCTGCACATAGGTGGGCCATCTACAGACCCTGGAAACTACAGACCCATAAGTCTCACTAGTCTCGTATGCAAAGCAATGAAAAGAATTGTCATGGAAATGACCAGTAATGACATAGAAAACCTACAGACACTGGACCCAACCCAGTCTATCTTCATCAAGGGCAGGTACTGCCTACTCAACCTGGAGTTGGTCACCAAAGAAATGGATAAGGGCAAAATGATTCACACTGCCTACCTTGACATGGCCAAGGCATTTGACACAATACTCCATCTGGGCAATGCTGGCAAACTTAACAGGTTAGGTACAAAACGTGTATTTCACCTGGTGGATAGCCATCTGCCTTATAGACAGGACCTAGGAAGTTAGAATTGGGAAGTCTATCTCTACAAAGAGGCCAGTCACAAGTTAAGTCCCTCAGGGATCAGTTCTTGGACCATTCTTTTTTGGCATTTGCTTCTCTGAAGTCAATGTCAATGTCAATGTCCTCTTGCTGACTAAATTTGCAGATGATTGCAAATTAGGAGCTGTCATTGAATCTTACACCAACACAAATGTTCTCCAGGAAGGGATGACACAGGCAAACAACTGGTGTCAGAGCCATGGACTAAAACTAAATGCAAAGAATTGCATATTAGTATCCTTTGGTAAGTCATCTACTCTTAGTAACTATCATATTGACAACACACCCCTTAGAGCTGACCCAATAGTCAGGGACTTAGGGACACACACAGACAGTAATATAGCCTTTGACCATGACATGTCTACAGTAGTGAGGAAATCATTCAGTGTTGCTCAACTTATAAACAAAGGTATGACATCTAGGCCCAAGGAAGTCATTAGTCCACTGTATATGGCATTCATCAGACCTATCATTGAGTTCAGTGCTCCTTTTGGTATCTATCTAACCTGCCATATCCCACAATTGGAATGGCCACTCAGGCTTCTCACTAAAGGAATACAGGGCATAAGTAAAATATCCTGTGCAGGCAGCCTCAAGGCCATATCCCTCTATTCTAACACCTACAGGCTGTTAAGGAGAGATCTGTGCCTAGAATACAGGCCATTGTCAGACCCCACTCTGATGTCATTCTGCATATCCACAAAAACAGCACCAAAATTACCCATTCTAAAGACTCAAACCTTGCCTGTGATATAAATAGGACCTGCTGGAGAGACAGGTATGTATCTCAGGGATCACCCTGTACCTGGAACAGCCCCCCCCCCCCCATCTATGTGAAGCAAAGCTCCCCCTAACCCAATTCAAGTGTAACTTGGACAATTGGATGGGGAACAGGAAAATCATTGCTGGCTTGGCACCTATGTCTCTAATGGACACAGGTAACCTGTAAATGTTTCATCACCCAGGCCGCTGCTTGTTAATTTTTCGTCTCCCAAGCCCCTGTTTACACTTGTCAAGGGTACCAGAACTTGTCAGAGATTTAGGCTGCATGGCTAAGCTGCTTAAAAAGGCCCTTGTGGATGTTAGCCTAATAAACACTTATGAACCTATGAATCAGGCAAACTCGCCTGAAGTGGCAAGGTCATTGATAAATCTCTGGGCTGAATGTTGAATACTACAATGTGCACTTCTCCATATACTGTTTGACTTATAAATGGTCCATGTCACAAATAGCAGGATTCCCAAAGGAAACAAGAGAGATGAACCCCTTAGTATCCAATAACAACCATTTTATGGATATTCATAACAGATAATTTTGAATGCCTCTGATAAACAAATAACCCTATGAATACAAGGTATGTCTTACAAACCAGTAGTGTTAAGTGAAGCTTGGAAACTTACTAGCTTTATGTTTCCCTTATGTGAAATACCCTGAAGGATGTTAGAATCCTTCCATTAGTGTGCTTGTTTTTCATTTTGTTCAGACTGCAGTAGTTCTATTATAACCATTTGCTAGGATTAATAAGGAGAAGGTCACTAATCTCATAATGCAGCTTACATGAGAGGTAACATTGCAGAACTGATTAGCATAGCTTTAATGTAACCAGAAACTTGTGATGATAAGAAATTTAAGCAGCTCTATCCGTTGCATTGATATGTTGATATGCAAAACAGTATTGTAACTCTAAGAAGCTATGTGTCCCATAATGTTTAGAGTTTGGATGCCATTTATTGTGGTAATCATGATGAACAATGAAGCTGACAACATCCATCTTGCTGTATTTCTGTGTCATGCGTCATTCAAGTTTTTGTTTTATGTCCTGTTATGCTGTAACAGAACATGGTATCAAAACCGGAATCGTGTTTTTTATTTTTTTTTTTCAGAAAGCAAGACTGAAAATGCTTTTTAATCCAGAGAATTGTACCAATGAATCTGGTGAATGCCACCAAGCTCGGAGTAATCCATTTTACTAAGAACTGTAGTTTTACCTTGCAAAATGGGTGTATAGCAGCTATTCAGCCGCAAAAATGCAATTTACATTGGACATGGCCAAACTCTTTAGAAATATTTGACTTTGTGAGATGCAGCAAAATTATTAATTAGTTTTATTATTTATTTATGGGTTTATTTACCAAGGTAGAACACTGACCAAATGGGACCATTTTCATGTTCAGCCTAGATGCAAAAAAATAACTAGACAACATACAAAAATTATGAATAGACAAGAAAAAATATAAAAAAATAAGTATATATAAGTGGTCACTGAGAGTAACAAAGTATAGTGATGGATGAACAGAAAAAAGTTGTAAAAATCCTTTCTATATTTCATAGAGTGAGTAATAGGTTCATAGGTGTGTACTAGGTTAACAACCACAGGGGCCTTTTTAAGCCGAGCTAAGCACCCCAAATTTCTGACAAGTTCTTGTACCCTTGATAAGTATAAGGAGTGTAATAAAGTAATTACAGTAATCGATTGCAACAAATAATAGAGAGCAACTGAAGCTTGTTTAGATAGAGAGAAAATGCTAACAAACAAATGCAATAATCAATTGCTAGGATGCAGGCAATGCAGAACAATTCACATTTGTATAAACTGAGTAGTTGAGTAGTAATAAGATTGTGTTTCAGTGATGGAGTAGGGCTATATTACTAACTGCAATATCCTAATAAGTTAGTTACAAGTGAGGAAAGAGCAGGGATATAAATATAGATGTTGTTGTGGGGGTCCTCAGGTCCAGATGATGTTACTGTAAGGCTGCCAGCCCAGCTAGCTGGAGTTTTGTAAATAATTCTATATTATTTGTGAATATTAATATGGTTTGTATGCTTGTCTTACAAATGTAAGAAAAATATATATTATATGGATATTAAACCTCTTGTCCAAAAGTATGTGTTGAACTGTATGTTATATACTGAGCTTCAAGAATGTAACCACAATCTACCCTGTTGGAAAAGAGCAGAAATGTGTATAAACTATATGCCTGTGCAAATGTGTTTTCATAGTAGAGGTTGGAGCATAAAGAGTTAACTTGCAAACTCTGAGAAAATAAGTGAAGAGTTTTATGATTGTGTTTATCTCAGCAAGAAGACAGGATGTCTATGGCTAGAAGTTATTTCTATTGTTTGGAAACATAAATAATTTCAGGTTTCAAATGTAAAAGTGTTTAACTGTTTTATGACTTCCAGTTCTAGGCAAACATCTGAGAGATAAGTATTTTTGACACAGAGGTGCTAAATTTAAAATTTCTCTTAATCTGGGAACTGAAGGCAGATGACAAAGAATGATGTCATCCAGCTGACCCAGCAGTAATGTTTTGATATTAATTAAAGAACTATCTCTCAGAGAAAGTCTGCACATTTTGTATTTGTCTTTGGACCTAGAAACATCATCTCATCTGCATTTGCCTTGTTAATAGTAAGTACTAGAGTATAGTAATCTCTTTTAGAAATAGGTAGGAATATAGTAAGTTTAGTTTAGATGTTTTCTGTATTGGTGTAGGACTGTCCTGCAATGTTGTTTTAAAATATTTCCTGTGATTCTGAACTCTGTTGTCACTGTGTTGAGTTATTACATATTGTGTTGTTCTTTTATTTTTTATTATTAAATTTAAACCTTTTAATTGTGTTTGGTTTGTTTAGAGATTTTTAAGCTTCTAGAGTACTTGCATATGTATTTGGTGAAACTGTATAGGCCACTCCTAAATAGCCTTAAAAGTCTTGGACACACTTACCATTTGGATAACAGTAACATTGCACAGTGGAATTGGTCCCCATTTGTAAGGGCCTTATAGCAGCTGATAAGTAGTGGTTGGTGGCAGCTGGTACTACCTTACAGTCTGGGCAGAAGGGGGCATAGCTAGTGAACCTGTGCCAGCCTTCTCCAGGAGTGTCTCTGTGTTTGAATATAAATCAAATCTCAAAGTCTGTGAGCGTGCATGCAAGTATGTGGTGTGGAAGAACTACCACAGCAGGACTAACCGACAAGTGATATAAACCTTGACTCTAGATGATTGTCATTGGTGAAGTGAAACACTGACTCCATGTGCAAAAAAATGCAGAAAAGTGATTGTGGATGGCTGGATTAATCAAATATGCCAGAGATGGATGGCTAAATGGCTGAACACAAAGCACACATCTAATTTATACAGATAGAGGGTTTACATGGAATTGGTCGACAACCGAATATCGAACAAGGTTTTCTTTGAACTTATATGTCAAAAATGTAGGTGTTGAATGCTCGGAATGTCATACAAAATTCAGAATTCAACATTTCTGACCACTCTACCACCTAAACAAGTGCTACCATGGGTCAAAAGGGGGGGGGGGATGTTTGGCATTTTGACGTAATTGCGTTCGCAATTATGCGGAACTGACATTCTGCTTTTGAACGTGTGTTTGACATTTGGCCATATGACCAAATCCATGTATACCCAGATAGAGCACAATTGTCCAAACATGATGGCTTGCTACTACACCAAGAAAGAATAGTTATACCCTAATCATAAGCTGAATTGTTCAATTGTCTAGATTTTTACAGAATGCTGAGATTTTTGCCTAATATTTTGTCTATTTCATGTAAAATTTGCAGTTTTCTAATAAATCATTAAGGATCAAAATCACAAAATAATGACAGATATTTGCATTTCAGACTTTATAGCCTTTACGAAATGCATGCTAACACAACCTGTTATTATAGTAAATCTCTAAGTTTATAACAACGATAATTGAAATCTGTCCCTGATTTTCAGCCTTTATCCATCGTTATTTTTGTCGGTGTCCTGATTTCTTGTGCTAAGAGCCTGAGAGGTATGATACCCTTACCAAAACATGCCAAGCTGTTAAAGCTAATATACAAAAGATACCTCAGAAAATGTTGTGAAAGAGCCAAGTGTCTGTATGGTGGCCTAACATTAATATGGATATTGCAGAACATGAGTCTGTGTGCAAGTTCTGTATAATCTTAAACCATTAATTACCAAACAAAAATGGCCAAAGATTCCAAAAGACCAAGAAACCAAAAGTGAAGAATCCAAAGGGATCCACTCAGCCATCTGTATAAAATCTACAATGGGCAGTTTAAAATGTATTAGTTGCATAAATAGTTGAGCACACTAGTTCAAGAATACATTGTGCTTTCGTCCCTATAGCAATCAGGACTTCATCAGAACAATGGACAGTAAAATATTTATTACTGTTACATACCTCAAGACTTCTCGTCACCTGATTTAATTATCCAATCTCAAAGTGTCATACGGGTAATTGAGTTAAAAAAAACAGCACCATCTATTTAATAATAAAAGTGATTCAGTACCATTCATAAAAACTTAAAATTTATCTAGTATATATGATAAATATAATAAAATGTTTGAAAGTGTTTGTATGCACCTATTGTAACTAAAAATCCAATAAATGTATGCTTTATTTTCCATACAAAGCTGGTGAGATGGCAGTCCAAACTGCTAAAAAGATCTTGAAGCAACCTGATCATCACAAAGCCTTCATTGTATACTCAGTTACTCTACAGACCATACCATAGGAGTAAGCCCTTCTCAACCAATGTTTGGAATACTAATAATGATTGATATGCCAGTGCTGGAATTCAGACTTGAACTAGATACTATTTTGTATGAATCAATCAATTGTAAAATGATCAGAAGGCCTAAGATTCTTACAAAAAAGTTTACCAAAGAGGATGTTCACCCAGCCACTACCTGTCCTTCAACCATGCCAATTACTGTACTATAAGTTAGAAGAGGAGAAAAAGTGGGAGCTATCTAATATTCTAATATACAAACATAATAAATCAAGACCATATACAGTGGAAAGTTAGATGTTAACGTAGGTAAACGCTACAATCAGTTCCAGAAGAGTTTAAAGGTGAATGCTGAGTTCCTGACAGGTGTTCCCTAGAGCTTCAAACAAGAATAATGAGAGGTCCCTAGCCACTCAGGGAGTTTTTGTTTCCTCAAGGATTGTAACACAACTCACTATCTGAGAAAGCATGAAAGTCCTGAATCCATTATGTTTTCCTGCAGTGTGATAAAGGAGGTAGCTACTTCTGGCACAACATGTTAGAGAAGGAGAGAAGGTTTTTTCCTTCTCAGTTCTTTTTTTTCCTCCTCATCTTAAATATGGACAGTACAACATAGAGGGATGGCACCAGCCACCAGAATACCTAGCTACACCGCTGATACATTCTGATTATCCATGCGTTGTTTATCCAGGTGTGAAAGTACCTTGTTCTGCCCAGACTTTTCCACAGATAAACACTTGCCAAAATTCTAATCATTTTAATTGTTTGTCTAACATTTTTCCTTCCACAGCTTCCAGTTCAGTTTGTACAGCTCAAAGTGGTTGTAAAATTTGCACTCCAGTAAGACAGCAAAACTACAATCAAGTAATGTGGGCAAATAAGTGAGTATTTTTCTTTTTCCTAATATAAAATGTGATGGCACATAGCTGTAATAGAAATGAATCCCTCAGTTGCTGCTTCTTTGTGAGTAATTAGTTCTCTAGCATTTGTAAAATATTTTAAAGCACTTTGATAGTCAATAACATTAAAGAGAATTAAATACATGCATTAGGAGTATATTGTAACAATATCCCATAGCTTCAGAGATAGGTGTCTTTCTCTTTCTGCTTGGGGAGATATGATATCATAAAATGTATACAGTTCCATATCTGTATATACTGTGGTTATCAAAAATAGTATGGTAACTTTCAGAAGCCATACATGCCATAATGCTTATATTCTGGTTGCCAGTTGATATAGTATTCATGATGAGTGATGTATCTGATAATATAATTTTTGCGGTGCTATCATGTTGTGTGAAACTATAGTTGCTGTTTTACTTCAAATGCTGGCATGTCCTGACATTATCTGTGTTGCCAACAATGACTACCGTGCAACCAAAGGTTCACATTGTGACAAAAACCTAAAGTAGGAATAATAATTATTTCCTGAACTTAATCACAGGGATGATGTTTGCTGGCAGAAACAAATGCTCCAAATCTTATGTATGACTGCTAAAATAATGTATGTTTCAGTATTAACAAAGTGTACCTTCCTATCTATAGTTCAAGGCCATTTGCAGAAAGTTTAATCATTATTTGGACAAAGTCAACATTTCAAGGTTTGTGTATTCTTAGAAGCAACATGTAAGAAGAAGATAATCACTAATGTTCGTTTTATGTATGTATGTAGTAACCATGGTAGAGCACTGAACTTCAGTGACCTTTTACAGACTTAGCCCAGGAGCAATGAATATTAGTTCAGAGCATACCTCTCAACCTATTAGACCAAGAAATCTGGACAAAGGCACAAATAATGGAGAGACAAAGGCCTAAAAATAGGGACGCATTTTAAATATTGTTCTTGCAAACTTTGAAAGTGGATAGAATAATGGTTTATGCATCAGCAACAGTTTTCTGAAGGATGTGAAGTCTGAAACTCAAATGTTTGCCATTATTTTCTGACTTCAGTTCTTAATGATTTTCCAGTGATTTGCTAGAAAACCACACTTTTATGAGAAACATGCCAAAAATATGAGGCAAAAATCTATCTGGACATTCTGTGAAAATATGTACAGTTGAGAGGTATGGTTCAAAGTAAAAAAAAAAAACCTTGTGTTGGATCACTAGCGGAAAACAAAAAGGCATTGTCACACTGATGTAATTTATTACCTTTATTGTACCAACATGGGTTTTGCAGTTACTCAAGATTTTGGGCTAAAATGAGCCCTTCCAATGAAGGCCTGGTGTTAGCACAAAAACTCAAGTAATTACAAAACCTGTGCCAGTCCAATAAAAGATGTTGCATCACGTCTGTGTTCCATGTTTTTATGGCTTAGAATCACACATTAAACAAAAGGAGCTGAAGGAATTGAGTCCTGAGCCACAGGAAATAGCTTATTAGCAAATGGTAGCCTCACTTCTCTGGGCTAACTACCATCTGGCAGTTCAAGTTATCACTTGACAAAAATATGCTAAGGGTATATTTTTTTCTAACATGTTCCTAAGATGTTTCATCTCTGTCCACGTCTGCTACTGGATGTTATGAACCTTATGTCTAATTATAGTTTGAGCGTATTAACGTAACACAACAACTGGCTTATAAAAACATAAAAAATTCCTGAAGAATGGTACATCCCAGCATATTAGTACCATAACTTCTGTGTTGCTTTTACGATGGTTAGCTTTGGGGAAGAATTTCGTAAGCACAACATGAATGATTAGGAAGGCATAAGCACAAAGCATAGACACTTTAATACCTTTAATGTAAAAAGAGCAGTTATGTAGCCGATACTAAATATTTAAATCAGAAGGAGAGGCTGTAACTGAAAATGAACTTCAAAATCTTTCAGAAACAGCTCAAGAAGATTTACAAAGTCATAACCTGAGGAAAACAAGTCAAAGCATTAAAGAGTAAAAAAGAATAACAAAATTTGAAAATATGAGAATGTAATAAGGGTTAGAAATTGTGCCAAACTTAAAGTGGTTAATACATACGGAATATAATTGCAGTGACATTAAACTAACAAGGAAAAACTATTCAATCTTAGGTCTCTTGGAAAGTGTGTGAAAACATACATCATTATTCAGTGACTGTTAGCGACACTGGTAGTGTGTGATAATTCCTTGTTATGGGTGCCAGCTGGCAGTTTCATTCACAGAGACACTTCAGTGCAACTGAGATTCTCCATCTGGTATCTAAAGAACTAGATACATTTTTCTTTCTATTTTTTTTTAAAGCCAAGCATCAGTCTACCGAAGAGAATTTGCAATTCTTCAGGAAACAATTTACTTAGTCTAAACTTAATTACATTGCGGGCGTCGTCTTTGGTGCAATGCATTTGCCCTCTCAGCCATCCAAAACATTTCTGGTAGGTGGCTTACTGCTGTGTGTTTTCAGGGAAATGATGGTCACAATAAATATCTGCAATGTTTTGCAGTACTGGACTTCAGTCCTGAATTATATATTTTATTTTGTAATGTGAGAATTTGGAGTTATGTACAGTGACACATCACAAAGCAGTCACATAAAAAACTTTTAAGTATGAAGCAACACAAAAGTAGCATTGCATATTCAAAGTTACTAGACATTTACGAGTTACATGCATACCATGCAAAATGCAGAAATTAAATAAATTCAGGTTATATTCCTTATATATTAAATAAACTGCTGTTGCTTAAACATGATCTTACTTAATTCTATAAAAATGTATAGTAGTTTTATAAACATACCTATATGTGTATCTATCTAATCCATGCTTGAAGTCATAGTCATATGTTATAATCTCACAGTCTATTGCTGTGAAAATAACCGTGAAGTCACACTCACTGCATTATGACTTCAGGGATTAAAATATGACATTTTATGCAACTATGTAGGACTGAAAATTTATGGCCGGTCATTTATGACTTCAAGTCATCCCCCAAGATCCCAGATTCATGAATCCATGCACACTTTTGCAGCTTTACTGACAACCCTAAAGTTGTGGGTGACTAGCCTCCCATCACAATTGGCATTTCACAGCTGCTGTGGAAGGTGGAAGTGACAGGGATCCACCACAACTGATTATAGGAGGTCTGCAAACTTTGGAGGTGGGTTCTACCTTCTATATGCTGCTACTTATCTATACAGATTATGCATTTCTCCCCTCTTTCTAACTGACAATGTCCTGATACTTACCTGTTTCAGCTGCTGTTCTGAAACCATGTCCTGTCCAAGGACTACAGGGATGACCTTGCTGGTAGTAGTGACCCTGTACACACCAGCACATCATCCCCCTTGTTTGCCTCACTGAAGAGCAGACAAAGCCCTGTGATTAATCCCTCCCCAGTGCCATCTCCTGTATACACCTAAGCCACCAGTCAACCTCAGTTCACCTTGACCCAGTCAGCACTTTGTCTATGCCAATGAGCAGGAACCAAGCAGATGACATTGTAAGGATCATTCATTTTTAAATGCATATGATTTTTTCTTGTCCTCCAACACATTGATCTACACCTTTTTAATTACTGAACTGAGTAAGTCTAACTATTCATTTTACTTTCTTTTTTGGTCAAAGTTGAAACAGTTCTTAGGATGAGCTTGTTTATCTGGTTATCAAATAAATATGTAAAGTAAACTTGAGAGTCATGCTCCTCTGCCTGAATATCTTATTATTCATTTCAAGAACACAAAAGCCAACCAAAACCAATTTTGTCAAATCACAGTTTAACCAGTAGACCAATAATTTCGCCATCCAGGTGGTCACTGAAAGGGGTCATTTTTTAATCTGTAAATACAGTGACCCTGGAGTTTATTCTGTTGGATTTATGTTGAAACACCAAAGGCAGTTTTGGCAAATGTTAAATCACCAAAAAATGTTCACCAGAACTTTCTTCAGCAAACACTTTCAGGAAAATTATTTTTCCACAGGATAAGCCCTCTTGCTCTCCACTACACACTCCGGAACTTATATATACCAGTTGTGGGATCATACAACATTGAGAAAAAAGGCAAGCTCCACTGTTCAAGAGATAAACTCCTTCTAAACACGGCTGCAAGGATGGCTCAAAGTGTGTAAAAACAGTAACAAAACTTTAATTGAACAGGTAAGCACTTTCACAGAGTCTCCTCTGCTTCTCCTGATCAATAGACAGCAGGTGATGGTGCTCATTCCTGTCAGACACAATAAGCTGCAGGCAGTTTGGGAGGGACCCTTCAAGGTGGCAAGGAAGGTCAGTGATGTTAACTACATAATAGAAATTCTAGGCAGGAGGTAGGGGCACAAATTGTACCATGTTAACCTGATGAAGCCTTACCATGACAGGGAGGCCCTTGTGCTTAGTATTTGTAGTAGGAGGTAGGAGGAGTCTGAGGGGTATCTATGGCTACAGAGAGCCAGCCAGCAAAATCCCAAGTTACTACGGAGGAGCCTAGGGTTGCAGTCATATTTTATGGCAGTGCAACACTGTAATGGCATCAGCAATGCAAAGGCAGATAGAATCTCAAGACAGGAAATAGGGCAACATAGGCCCACATAGGCTTATTTCTCTCAAGCCATGTTTCTCAAGGGTCACTTGAAAAACTAGCTTGTGTCTTCAAAGGGGGCCAAAGATGTGACAATAGGAGGTACTACCAGCCATGCCAGGGAGAAGTAGGGTAGTGGATATAAGAATTGAGCCAGCACAGCTAGCTGGAATTTTATAAATAATTATATGTCATTTGTATATCAAGCTGATTTGTATATATGCGTGTGCTGAAAATGTATTTGTGAGCACTGCTTGTGTTAATTGTGTTAGAATGTATCAACACTGCACCCTGCTGAAATGAAGAGTGATGTGTATGTATTATGGTAACTGAATTAAATATACATGGTTTAATGCAGGACACTGGCACAGCAATGGTTAACCAGTTTGATTATTTTAAGAAAGATAAAAGAAATGTAAATGAACTGTTAAATCATTGAACGGCACCTCACAGTGCTGAACAGGTCCGGAGATGGTAGGTCTGGGAGCAGCCATTATCTGTTAGGTTTTAGTAAAGAGGAGGGAGTGTTGTAAATGGTTCTGCCTCCTAGGCATTGCCATAAAAGCTCTAATTATGTATTGTTACAGTCTGCTAAAGTCCTGTCTCAAATTTCAAAAGGAGATATTGTGGGAACCTAGAGTCAGGTGACTAGATGAGGTCATTCTGCAGGTCATCTTGGATATTATATTTTACAGGGAGTAATCTCAGAATTACAGAGCATTCTGTTTGGGAGCTTGACTAGAAAGAATGCTCACGTATTTTATCTTGACATGCCCAAGTAAGTTACTAGGGAACAGTAAACTTCTCTTAGATTCAGTAAGGAATATAGTGAAACTTAGTTTAGATATTGATTTTCTTTATTTGTCTGACTCTGTCCCTCAGTGTTCTTTTCAATATTACCTGTGATCTAAACTATGTGGTTTATTGTGAATATATATTCAGTAGTTTAATGTACTTTTATTATTTATTATGAAATGTATTTAATACTTTTATTGTGGCTGATTCTTTAGAGAGTATCTAACATTTGAGAGTACTGATACTTATTTGCTGACACTGTGTTGTCCACTCCAGAAGGCCTAGCCATCTTGGTGAATTACTAATTGGACACCCTTTGTTAAGGGCAATAGAGTAGCTGATTGTGAAGTGTCTGGTGGTAGTGGTAACTACCTTGTAGTCTAGGCAAAACAGGACATAGCTAGTAGACCTTTGACAGCCTTTCCCAGGTATGTGAGTGTGCAAATCAAATCTCTTAGGGTGTGTGTGTGTGTGTGTGTGTCAGCTTCTTGGGGAAGGGACATAAACCACTATGTTCACAGAGAGGATGCTGGAGGACTTGACTTGGACACTTGGCTGAGGACCTAACCCTACAGCTGTATGACTTGGGAGTCTTACTGGGGATCTGAAGGGAGACAGTTTCAGAGATATCCAGACCCTTGGCTGAGTGTGTTCCCTGTGTGCTGTTAAGGGAAGTTGTACTTGATGCAGAGAGGTCTACATCTGGAAACACTGAGTGTATCCATTTGTATTCCAAGTGCACATCACTCTTCAGTGTCAGTGATGAGGAGTCAGGCTCCATGATTACTTGCCTAGCATGGGTACAACACATAGTGGTGCCCATCACATATTGGCAGCAGTGATGGGCATCACAGCTTCTAGTACAGTTTACAGTACAGAACCTTAAGATTTACATTTTCAGCAGTACCATAATCAGCAAAAGTACTTTTCTTCTGCAGGATATTGCTATATAACAAGCAGTTATAAATCTGCTCAATGGCAGAGCTGTTATAGCAGAGCTAATTATCTGGATGTGTTGGATTCTATAACCATTGTGATATATCAAGCTGACATAAGTATACTTTTTTGCACTTGATCTGTTTCAGTGATAGTTAACAAAACTGTACTGCATTTATATAATTACTTCATTGTTTATTGCTGGCCTCTGTCTGTCTGCATTATTTGCTTCTCAGGGTTAGTTCAGTAGCTAGTTTCAATGTGAGGGTTGCTTTGCATTCTGTGGAGTAAGCACACCTCAGATGTTAGCTATTGCTCAACACCTCTGTGTTTATCTAATTGTCTGAGGGTTTATTTTCTCTGCTGTACTTCTGATACAAAGACTTACATCTCTGTGAAGTTGTGCTCAGTAGCATAGCTGATGTAGCAGAGCTAATTACCTGACTGTGTTGGATTCAATAAACATCTGGATATACCAAGCTAATATAAATATACTTTTTTGCACTTGATCTGTTTCATTGATAGTCAACAAAACTGTACTGCATTTATATATTTGCTTAATTTTTTTATTCCTCACCTCTGTCTGTCTGCAATGTTTGCTTCTCAGGGTTAGTTCAGTAGCTAGCTTCATGGTGGCGGTTGCTCTGCATTCTGTAGAGTCAGCTCACCTCAGGTGTTAGCTATCGGTCAATGCCTCTGTGTTTATCTGATTGTCTGAGGGTTTATTTTCTCTGCTGGACTTCTGATACAAATACTTACATTTCTGTGAAGTTGTTCTCAGTAGCATAGCTGATGTAGCAGAACTAATTTTCTGCCTGTGTTGGATTCTATAACCAGATGGATATACCAAGCTGGTAAAATTATACTTTTTTTGCACTTGATCTGTTTCAGTGACCATTAGCAAAACTGTACTGCATTTATATATTTGCTTAATTTTTTGCTGTCATCTGTCTGTCTGTATTGTTTGTTTCTCAGGGCTAGTTCACTAAAACTAGTTTCATTGTGTGGGGGTTGCTTTGCATTCTGTGAAGTCAGCCCAGCTCAGGAGTTAGCAATAGGTCAACATCTCTGGGTTTTTCTGATTGCCTGAGGGTTTATTTTCTTTGTTGTACATCTAGTATAAAGACTTACATTTCTGTGAAATTGTGCTCAGTAGCAGAGCTTATATAACAGAGCTAATTACCTGGCTGTGTTGGATTCTATAACCATCTGGATATACCAGCTGATATAAGTATACTTTTTTATTTATACTTTTTTTGCACTTGATCTGTTTTCAGTGATAGACAGCAAAACTGTACTGCATTTATATATTTGCTTCATTTTTGCAGGCCTCTGTCTTTCTGCATTGTTTGCTTCTCAGGGTTAGTTCAGTAGCTAGTTTCACGGTGGGAGTTGCTTTGCATTCTGAGGAGCCAGCTCACCTCAGGTGTTAGAAATTGGTCAACACGTCTGTGTTTATCTGATTGCCTGAGGGTTTATTTTTTCTGTTGTACTTCTAATACAAAGACTTACATTTATGTGAAATTGTGCTCAGTAGCAGAGCTGATATAGCAGAGCTAATTACCTGGCTGTGTTGGATTCTATAACCATCTGGATATACCAAGCTGGTATAATTGTACATTTCTGCACTTGGTCTGTTTCAGTGATAGTTAACAAAACTATACTGCATTTATATAGTTGCTTCATTGTTTATTGCTGGCCTCTGTCTGTCTGCATTGATTGTTTTTCCTGCCCTCACACCCAAGTGTTGTTATACTCTTAAACTTTGTTTGGAATTGCCTGCCCCTGCTCTAAATTTGATTTTGGTCACTTCTCCCATTCCGATCTCATTTGCTTACTCAACTGAGTACAGTGAGATCACTTGGGAATGACTACCCCCCCCCCCCCACATGCTTCTTTGATTTTGGACACTCGTCCCAGTCCCATCTCATTTGATCACTCAACTGAGTGCAGTGAGATTATTTGGGAAGGACTACCCTTTGCTTCTTTGATTTTGGACACTCATCCCAGTCCCATCTGATCAGCTCAGTCTACGGAGTACAGAGAGAGCATTTGGGAAGGCCAACCCCCTTAGTTTCTTATTTTTGAACTATCTTCTGTTTTCTCCCTCTCCACTTAAGAAAACAATTTACACTTTATTTAGCTGATTTTACTGTAATTGTATTCTTCCTGCTTTATTACTTTATTTCTGCTGCATTCTCAAGTGTTCAGGTGCTTTTATTCTGCTGCATTTATTATTGCTTGGTAGTAGCCTAATTAACTTTATCTGTTATTCTAACCATCTTAGTTTTGGTTTTAGCATTTGTGCTTCAGGCCAGTTACTTTACATTTAAGAAGGTTTTTGTGGTCTACACAAACCCTTATCAAAACCCTTTCTTCATAAGTCCACCCAAGTATTTGGAACAATTCCCATCAGTTTCTCCTGCCAGCCTGGTCGACATGGGCATAGTGAGACAGTGTAGCAACTGTCTCATGTTTATGACAGCCCTCTTCTTCTAGCACACAATTCTTCTACTTGTGAGAGATGCATCTACATCAGTAACCTGTAATCCATGCTCTCTTGCAACACAGTCAGTACTCCTGACAAAGAGGAGATTGCCAGCACAAACACCACACCATTAACATGATACAGCCAAGCACAACACACACTCACCTATGCAGAGGTCCTCAACAAAAACTTACCTAAACAGCAGAGACTTCCAAAATACACTCACAAAAACCCCACACACAACACCAAACACATCACATACAGCAGATAACACACCAGTGTCTAGCAAACACAGCCCATAAGACAAAACAATAAACTAACACAGCCCACAAGGAATAACAATAAACCAAACTTGTCATTGGTGACTCGATTGTGAGACACACCAATGTCCCTCTCACCAGGCTTGACAAGGAGAAGGTCATGATCAGATGTCTGTCTGGTGCCAGAATCCGCCACATTATGCATGCACTTAAATCTCTCCACAACAAGTACAAGTATGACTTCGTCATTGTCCATGTTGGTGTGAATGACTTGAGATGTACCTCCCTGGACTATATGAAAAGAGACATGATTGAGCTCTCAGACTATGTGTCTCAGGCAGGTGTGAGCCTAGGCCTAAGGAACAAATCCTACCTTCACCAAGAATGATACTTCAATACCAACAAAAAATAATTGACTTCAACAATTGGCTTAGTTTCTGGTGTCATTACAAAGGGATCCAGTATCTGTCTGCCTGGGATAACATGGTTGACAGGCCTCAATGCTTTGCCAGAGATGGCCTCCACCTGTCACCACTGGGATTCCTGATCCTGGCCAAGGCTCTTGCCTCTACCATTGTGCCTTTCTTAGGCAATGTCTCAAAGACAAATATTCCAACATAAAAGATCTGTCATAAAGCAAATTGAAGGTCATACTGCTTAACACTAAGAGGTTTAACCTAAAAATGCACTCACTGGAGGCTCTCCTTGCCCTGGAAGATGCCGATGTCTGTGTGGTCATGGAAACTTAAGGACAAGCACACCTGCAGACTGGTTTGCCAGCATGACACACTGGAACAAATCCAGGTGCAACTTACAGTTGGCAAGACACTCATCCAAGTTATTGCCAGCTATAGACCCCCTTCCATGACTCAGGATACCAACTCCTCTTACCCATATCTACTTGACTCCATCAAGGCACCCCCTAGCAGCCTGATTCTTGGTGACTTCAACTACCCCACCATAGATTGGGTGAATGATTCCTGCAGTAATGCAATCACCCAACAATTCCTTGACTTCATCAATTGTAACACACTAGACCAGCTCGTCTTGTCCCCCACAAGGGGCGATAACATTCTGGACTTGGTTCTCAACAATACAGGTGACCGCTGCACCACTTCCATAGTATGTTATTCCCTGGTGAGATCAGATCATTGGCCTGTCTCATTCAAAGTTTCTATTCCCTGCCCCCTAGCCGTAATCAAGCTAAAAACTTCTCAAAAGCTGACTAAAACCTCCTAGGGGAGGGTATCAGCAGCTTCGCAGCACCACCTCCTCAGAGGATGGAGACGAGTATGCTGAACAGTATGCCAATGCAGTATACAAGCACCTGTACAACTACATGGACTCAGCCATACACAAACCTGTCTGCTGGCCATTCTCCATCAACAGGCTTTACAACAAAAGGAATAAACTGTTGTCCGAGGTTAAAAAGGAACAAATTCCAAATTGGAAAAACTCCCTCCTTAGCCTTAACAAGCAAATTAAATCACTAGTAAAAACTTCCAAAGCCAATTATGAATCAAAACTACCCTCCAAAACAAAGGGAAACCACAAAGTCTTCTTCAGTTACATCAGGAACCTCCCTGGAAAAGCCCAGGTTTGTTATGAATTAGTATTTAACAGTACCACTTACACTACTTCTGCTGACTTAGTCAACCTACTATCAGATAGGTTCAGTGCAAACATCACCACCCTGTCCCCCCAAAGGCCCTTTCAACATCCCTGATACTTCTCCTGCACCTGATCTCCATACATCAAGTGTTAAAGGCCCTGTCCAAGGCAAAGAACACAGCTTCAGTGAGACCTGATAGTATCCCAGGCTGTATTCTGCACCATCTCCAGCAAGAACTAGCTTCACCATTGAGCCCCCTATTCAACCACATCCTAAGCACAGGCTTCATTCCAGCAGAGTGAAGAAATGCCATTGTCACTCCCTTGCACAAAGGTGGTGCCACTACTGACCCTGCAACCTAGCACCCCATTAGTTTGACAAGTCTGATATGTAAAGCCATGAAGCATATTATTATGGATCTCATAAACAAGGACGTAGGCAATCTCCAAACACTTGACCACACCCAGTTCAAATTCATCAAGGGCAGATCTTGCCTGTAGAACCTCATTGACTTCCTTAAGACTGTCACTAATACCCTGGATAAGGGAAAGTCAGTATATACAGCTTACCTTGACTTGGCCAAGGCCTTTGACACAATCCCCCACTCCAGCATCATTGAAAAGCTAACACAACTTGGTGTAAATCCCTGTCTCATCAGGTGGGTGACCAACTGGCTCACCGACAGGACCCTCAAGGTCAAAATAGCTGCCTCCACCTCAGATAGCAGACCTGTCACTAGTGAAGTTCCCCAGGGTTCTGTCCTAGGACCCCTACTGTTTGGCATCTAGTTCTCAAAGGTCCAAGCAAAGACAAAAGGCCTGTGGCTGACCAAGTTTGCAGACAACTGTAAGTTGGGTGCTGTCACTGATTCCCCAGATGATGTTAACATGCTGCAACAGGATCTCATAGCAATTACTGACTGATGCCAAAGTTGTGGCTTCAAGTTAAATGCAAAAAAAAAATGTATAATCATACCATTCGGCAAAAACATGGCCCCTACTGATTACCACATCAATGGCAACCTCCTAAGTACACAACCTGTGGTGAGAGACCTGGGTACTCAGTTTGACAACAATCTCACATTCAACCATCATGTAGCGGCAGTGGTCAGAAAAGCCTTTTACTTGGTTTATCTCATAAGTAAAGGGATGGCATCCAGAAAAAAGGAGGTTATTACCTCTCTATACCCCTCCCTCATTAGACCAATAATTGAGTATAATGCCTCGTTTGGTATGTACCTCTCCAAACATCTGCACCAACTGGAAAGGCCACAGAAATACCTCACAAAGAGAATCCATGGCCTCCAACTTCTGGCCTATGTGGACAGGCTCAAATCACTATCACTCTACTTAGTATTGTAGAGATTGCTCAGAGGTGATCTGTGTCTTGCCTACAAGGCAGTCTCAGATCCTGCCCTACTACAGATACTCCATATCCGTAAGTTTAACTCCTCACGCATTACTCACTCAAAAGGCCTGATATGTGACATCAACAAAACCTATTAGAGAGACAGGTTTGTCTCCCAGAGGATCCCCTGTCTCTGGAATAGACTTATCACACATGTCAAACAGAGTACCTCACTGACCCTCTTCAAGCACAGCCTTGATGAGTGGATGGAAAACCACAGAATTGTCCCACGGGTTCCAGGTGCTGATTGAGGTCTCTTTTTGGGGATAAACTCTTGGCTATGCTTGTAAGGGCCCCAGGGCCATTAGCCTAGTAACCTCCTATGATCCTACATTCTAAGCTTAGCAATTGTCCTAAACAACTCCCAATACGTCCTTGTAAATCTATGTAAACAATACAATAAAATTAAAACAGTGTTATGTTGCAAAAATATCTGACATACTCAGTACAGCGAATTTAATTCTACAACATATTAGCTGTTGTTTCCGAATAAAATGTAGCATCTCAAATAACCAATTTAGTCATTGTAATAAGATGACTTGTCTGCATTTTCAAGCTGGAATACAGAGTTTTGGCATGAGTCTTATTTTTCCTTTTTTAATTTTGGAGTTTATGTTATTATGGTTGCATGATGCAAGCATACTCTGTGTCATGAAGTAATTCAATTTTAACGAACGCGATGGATGTGATATCATTTCATTACATATGATTCCCATTTGTAATACTTAGATTATCCTATCAAGATGGTTAAAGCACTATTACCCTGGTGTTTCAACCAAACAAAACATATTTACATGCAATGACTATTCCATTTTAAAGAACAAATGTATGCACACATATATGCATAACATATTTCAGTTACAATGACTTTAATATGCCAAAAAGGAAAAAAATATATACATTTCTATTCATTGGATTTCATAGCAACTGGCTAAGGTCATTAATTAGCTATACTTAGCACACACCTGCAATTATTATAAAATGATGGAGACGACCCCAGACTATGTCAGATAAATCATAATTCTCCCAAGATAACTCCTTCTTTCTGGAGATTGTTTTAATCTCATTTACAATGACTCACAGTGTTAGTTTTAGTTAAAGAAGGCAGTTAACATCTTCCTACAAGCAGAGAGTTTGACTTGACATTACTTGTATTACAATTTACATAAATTATGCTGTTGTGAACCATATTACTTTGATTTTGGGGACTGCAGCATATCTTGAAATATGTAGCATAAAATTCTATTGTGAACATTATTACTCTCACTACCGAGAAAAGCCGAAAGACACAACAACAACATTATTATTCTCACTGGCTCATTAACATCAAGCCATTGTTTCCTATATAATGTTTGTTTAGCAATATTGTTGTTTTGTTTGCTGCACACTGTTTACTATAGATTCACACAGATAAGTGTCCTCCCTCCTATGGCACCATAACAAACATAACTGTAGTTACAGAGTTTTGATCCCTGGACAGCACACCTGTCTCTCCCTACCCCACTTTTTATCAGTGATTATAATCAAGACTGCTTAATGACAGCTTGTAAACTGTCACACTGTTTTTTTTCTCACTTTGTAAGGTAGTAATGAGTTATTATCTAGTAACCTAATAGTTTTTTGGTGCCTTTAAAAGAAAACAGGAATGCAGGCAAGAGGGCTTGAGGCACGCACACAGTAGTAGTTTCCAAAGTTTATTCTTCAGACTTTGCTTCAAACAAACGATAAAAACAATAAAAAACAGTAACCATAAAGCGCTTTTCATCTCACCCCTTAGTGAGACTTCATCAGACAGTTGCAACAAGAATGTTTCAAACAGTAGATACAAGTTCAAACCACATCAACTTCCTCCAAGCAAAATGCAAACTCGCCCCCCAAGGTAAGCAGGAAAGAACAATTAACCCATTGTATGCTTCTTTAAAAATCCAGCTTCTTGTAAAACAAGTATGTATGCAGTAAATATATTTGTATACGTGTAAATATAAATATAGCTCATCAGTTCGAAAACACTCTTAAAAGACCTTTTAAAAGTATATTCAGACAAATTTAAAAACCATGCTAACATTAAAACCAATAGTTAACAGTAAAACGTGAGAAGTCAAGAATGAAGTGTAAAACTGAAAACAGTATAAAATAAAATACTTTACCACTGTGTGAAAAAGTATTTAAATCTTAAATAACTTTCAATAGTAGTTAATAATGACAGTTCTAAAAGGTAGGATGAAGAAATATATAACAAAACACTTATATTAGCCCCATGTTGTCTGAATTTAAAACCATCAAGCTAAAAAGCTATAAAGACTGGAGCAGAGAAAACCATCCTGTAAAGGATGTCCGGTGAATATGATAAAAGATGAAATAAGAGTGTACACGTTCACATAAACAACTCTAAATGCAAACACATTCATGTCTAGATTATAACTAAGTGAATGTGAATAACCATGTATATGTATAAACATGTATATACCTAACTGAACAAATAAGTACATTTTTGACTCTTTAGATAAATATTTAACATACCCTGTTTAAGCAAAAATATGAACTTGTATATACTGTTTGAAACATTCTTGTTGCAACTGTCTGATGAAGTCTCACTTAAGGGGTGAGATGAAAAGCGCTTTATGGTTACTGCTTTTTATTGTTTTTATTGTTTGTTTGAAGCAAAGTCTGAAGAATAAACTTTAGAAACTACTACTGTGTGTGTGCCTCAAGCCGTCTTGCCTGCATTCCTGTTCTTGTAATTACCTGTTTCAGTATTCCAAGCCTTTAAAAGAAAAACAACTTGACAGTTTACAAGCTGTTTGGCACCACCTGTGAATTGGCACCTGAGACAATTTAAACATTTTAATATTGAAACTAATTCCATTTCACCCTTCCTATGGCTCTGCTAACTTTCCCACCATGCCCTGCTCTTCCAGCATGTGCTTCAGCAGTTGACTTCCAAGGACTCACAGCCAAATTAAGTAATTCCCAAGAAAATGAATTCCCCCAGACCCTCCAAACTATCAACTGAACTCAGGCTGACTTTGCATCAAAGGGCTGCCAAACTGTTTAGTTATTATTTGACTAACACAACAATAAGATCTGTGTCACTGTGGTTTGGAGACAGCAGAGAACTGCTATCTTGCTCAATTTAATCTTCCTAACAGAAGGTGCTTCCATATTTTACATCTTGAAGCAAAAGTGGTAATATGTTTGTTATTATTGGTCATATTTCAACCCATTTATTTTACTATGGCTGAAGATGCTGTGTCCATCAGGTTCTACCCTGGTCAGCATCCATATTTCTGCTTTACCACCAAATAAGCCATATGGCTCCCTATTAAAATGTTGGCACTCATAACACTGTAAGGTGACGTGAAAAAATAATATCCAAACTGCCAGAGAAAGCAAATTCAAACACTACTCTTCTTCTGTAAGCTTCTTTTTTTTTTGCATGGGGGCTTGCCACCCTGCAGTTCTGATGTGTGGGGGGCAAGCCCTCCCCCACCTCTGCCTTATATATGCTAAGTCCAAGATTGTCATACCTTGGAGAAAAGTGGATATTCAGAGACTTGGCCATCTCAGACTTCATATATGAAAGCCTGTTTTTTCTGCAATTTAGTCTCAACATTTCAGGACTCACTTAAGCAGGTCCTAACATTTCCAATGGTTACTATGCCAAATAGCTGGCAGAGAAAGTAAGGAAACATGGATTTATCAACTAAAAACGTTATTTAATAATTCTTATTAATATTACTGCCTCTGTCGTATTAAAAAGTAGCCACTGCAACTTTCTTTCACTTGTACATATCATCGATCTCTTTGGTTTATTTTTATTCTTTTCTTTATGTATTAATTTACTTATTTCTGGTTTTGATATTATTATAGCTAAGTGTTTGGGCATGTAAGTAATTCTGTAACTACAGCTTTCATTTTAATATTGAAACTGCAACACAATTAAAAAAAAAAAACAAAAACTTAACTTTTGATTATCTATTTTATTATCTGAATAGACAATATTTTATTAATATAGTTCCTTTGTCAGGTGATGAAAGGAAGGAATCCTTTAACCAGTCCATTTATCTGGTTTTGAAATCAAATAAAGAAAGAAACAATGAAAGAAACAAGCAAATTGCAATGAATGTCAACAATTGCAGTACGGCATCAGCAAACTGTACACTAAGCAGCAAGCGTACTCTGCTGTATTCCCCATCTTTGTTATTACATATATCAGTTGGGTTGGGGTGATCATCAAATTATTATAATGAGGAGAGCATGTGCTGAGCCAGAAATATGGGAGGGGGACAAGGGAATGTGCAGTAGCAGGTTTGTTTGCACCACATAGGACATCATTGTTGATAAAGTTATTCCTGCTGTTTAATCAAATTATTTTGGGGATTACATTGTAACAGTGCTACTTATTATGTTGTCTAGAGTTGCATGTTAAGCACCACAGTAGCAAAGGTAGAGGATCACTGTAGCCTCAGAGGTTACAACAGTAGTTAGTATGTCATTGCACTCCCATAGTATTATATCATGAGACACAGCGCAGATTACACCATTATCAGTTTTGTGATGAGTTACTGATTCAGGAAGGTGGGTTGTTTTGCATAGGGAATAAGGGTATAGAGCACAATGGAGGAAGATTTCAAAGGGTCTTGTACACATTTGCTTCACTGGATATACTTGTGAATGAATCAAAAAAGGGCTTTGTATGACATTATATGTAATTTGTAGCCCTGCTTACTTGTGTAACTGTGCATTAAAGTTCTAATAATTTTCATATGATCATCAGTGTAGTCACATTGGAGAAAATGGGTGTATGTTCAATGTTTGTATGCATTTGATTAAGCTGTGATTTTGCCACAGAAATATTATGGCAAATCTTATTAACAGTGTGAAGAAAATGAAAACACTGTCATCTGTGTTGGGATTCTGGCAGGAGATTTGTGCATATTCTCAGATTATCTTGTATTGTATGACAGCATGTCTAATTATGAAAATGTAAATAAGTTTTTTAAATGTTGAGTATTTCCCTGTTTAAATAGAATGTTTAAAGAATCTGACAGTGTTTTGATATACATCATGGTTAAGGTATTCACCTTACAAACACAAGGTCCAGAGTTTGATTCTCAGATGGGGTAAATGGCTAGGCTTAAAATGGCCCACAAAGGCAGTTAGCCTAGTACTAACCTATGAACCTTTTAATTGCATATTTGTGAGGGGACAGCTAGGCTAAAGTTCAGTTTTTGTTGGTGTTCTGCTGCCATCTAGTGGCAGTTGATTGCAATGGCAGGGAATCGAAGAAAGTGGGGGGGGGACTTTGCAAGAGTGTATGCTATGCCAATGTAATAAAATTAAGTAAATTAGTTAGCAGGGAATACACCTACATAAGACTATTTCAGAGAGTAAAGGTCCCAGTAGTGAGTCCTTTTGCCTTCAGTTGTTTGCAGGATAATTTTCAGAAATTCTTCACTTGGGAGGGAGGGGGTAGGGCAGCCATGAGTGAAGTAGAGCTATTGCTGTATGAAATAGGAGACAAAAAGAGATGTAACAAAGTCTTGTTGTGGGTAGGCAGCACTAAAAAATGTATATGAGCAAGGTACTGGCTTGGGGGAAGCTGTGGGTGCATGTGCACGAAGAATGTGGGAGGTAAGGATATACTACACTATCGTAAGGTAAGGTACATGCCAAGTAAGTGAGCACAACATTAATTCTCACCTGTGACACACTAATAACATTCCTGGGCATGCACTTCCTTTTAGGCTGTATATAGCTGTGTGTTAGCTTTCAGCAGTGGGGAAAAAAAAGGGAGGATAAACAACATACCAGATAATAGTAGAGGAATTAGTAGTTTAGCACAGGCACAACCTACAGAGTAACAACAAATATTCAGGCAGTCTATTCATTAAATATCAGTAGCCACAGTGGGAAATGCTGAATAGCTCACAGAGTTAGCATTGCCCTAGTAAATGCAATATACATTGAAATTACATGATAGTGTTAGCAAACATGGGAGGGTGCTCAGGTAACACATGTGTATCCCAATAATTGACCAGAAGTTCTACAAAACAGTTACAATAATCCAGTAAATGCACTCTAGATGTGTGGAAATGCATTCAGCACAATGCTCACATACAGAGGCAAAGATTAGAACAGCGGACAGTAAAACTGCAGCAATAATACAGAGGTATATAGTCCAGTCCCAGGAAAATAGAGCGTGTTTCTGTTGTGCACTTAGGTGAAAATTGTGAAATATTACTTCTTTTTATGTGACAATCTCAGTACTGAGGACTGAAGGTCCATAGTTACTGACTCAGGATAGCAAGGGACATCATTTAATTGTAGGCAGTCCAGTGTTATATAGTCAGACATCACATTATTGGTGCCAGCAGTGTGGGATTTTTAATTGGATTCCAGTAGCCTGTGGGTAGTTGTCATTAAGGTGTGCACTCTTGACAGCCACAAGGTAAGCATTCAGAATTTCATTCCACCACAGTTTTATTTATTTTTCTCATTAGATAGTCAGGGATAGCAGGTAAGGATGCCAACAGAATATTTTAGCAAGCTGACAAAGATCCAGTTGGCTAAGGACTGTGAAGCCAAAGGATTGGTGCATGCCAACCTTACCAAGGAAGCAATGATTTCAGCCTTGTTTGCAGCCACAGCTCAGACCAGCAGGTCAGAAGATATCTGGTTTGGTGCTGGTGATGTGCAGCCTGCTGAGACGGGACAGCCCACATTTTCTTTGGAGGACCTTAGAATCCATCTAGAATTAAGCAGACTGGAACTAGAGGCTGAGAAGAAGTGGTGCCAATATGACCTGGAAGACAAATGACTGGAGACTGAAAAGAGAATACACCTGGAAGCCCAATGACATGAACTGGAGGTCAGACATTTAGAAGCTGAAGAAAATGAGAGATGGTTTGAGGAGAATGAAAGACAGCATCAGCATGAAGTGAAGCTTCTTACCCTTAAAGAGGGTCATGGAGGTAATGGGGAAGGGGATAACCAGACCTCAGAAGCCATACAGGTCAGTAAACCTTTTCCTCAGTACAGGGATGGGGATGACTTTGATAGTTTTTTCATATTTTTGAGAGGGTATGTAGACAATACAATGCTGACCGTGAGCTATGGGTTCTGCTCTTGACTCCCTTACTCCATGGTAAAGCTGTTCAGGCTGTAGCAATGATGTAGATTGTTTGAATTATAACAAAGGGAAATGTTACTTGCTTGGCTGTTTCAAACTTACACCTGAAGTTTTTAGAAAAACGTTTTGTGTACATAGATGCAAGGCAGATGAAAGTGTATGTGATTATATTGCTGACTTAAGTATTTACTTTCATAGATGGGTGAGTGGGTGTCAGGTCACCACCTTTGAGGGACTTGCAGACCTTTTGGTGAGGGAACAAGCCCTCAGTACTTTGCCTGATGACATGAGAGTCTGGTTAGCAGACTGTGAGTGCAACTCCACAGAGGAGTTAGAGAGAAAAGGGAATCTCTACTTGGGAAGCAGAGCACCACTGCATAACAAATGGATACCCAGTGCTGTGCATGGACATAAGGGAACCCATGGGGGGCAGTCTAAACCATACACCAGTAATGGGGGAAACTACTAATCCAAGTGCACGGTTAGGGATTAGATGTTTCAAGTGTAACCAGGGGGGCCACATAGCAGTCAAATGTCCATCAAGTCAAGGTGAGAAACAAAAGGTGAGGGAGCCAGAAAATGGCGATGACAAACTGCCAGTGGTTAGTTGTTTAGAAATAGCTGTCATGCCAAATTATCACCAACATTTATATCCTATCTTAATAGATGGTAAACAGGTAACTGCTAAGGGGGACACAGCTTCTGATATAACCATTGTGAGGCCTGCAGTGGTTACAAAAGAGCAGTACTTGCTTGGGAAGTCCACTCCAGTCAGAGCACTGGGAGGGACCCCGTTCCAAATACCTTATACCTTTGGCAAGGGTTCATCATGACTGGGAGGGTGGAACAGAAAGCAGGTAGGTGTGTTTGAGGATATTCCTGCAGATGTCATGATGGGGAATGACTTTGAAGTACCTTGTGTACATGTAGTGACATGCAGTCAGGCTTGGAGACAGGCATGTAGGTCCCATAGTCTGGAAGAGACCCACAAAGATCTCATACCTGAAGATGGGACTGGCGTGGTGGCTGTTTCAGAGAAGGTACTATATGGTAGCATTAAATCTAAAAGTGAGCCACAGCGGCTGGTGGGTACTGATGTTTCCTTTGACATGGTGACTGTGAGGATGGAGGTGAGTGGTGGTACCCAAATTGACAGTGAGGCACAACTGTCAGAAGTTAGTAGTCTTCCTGTGAAAGGTGTTTGAGAATATTCCTGCAGATGTCCTGATAGGGAATGATTGTAATGATGCAGTGCCTTGTATGCATGCAGTGACACATAGGCAGGCTGGGAGACAGGCATGTAGGTCTGGTAGTCTGGGATAGAAACAGACACATCTCGTACCTGAAGCGAGGACTACTATGGCGGCTGTTTCAGAGAAGGAGCTATCCTTTAGCAGTACATCTGAAAGTTAGCCACAGCTGCTGGGAGGTGCTGATGTTCCCTTGGACACAGTGACTTTGAGGATGGAGGTGAGTGGTGGTACCCAGAGTGACAGCAAGGCACAGCTGTTGGAAGTGACTAGGCTTCTTGTAGAAGGAGAGCTGGGGAAGGTCATGAAGGTACAGTTGAGAAAGGGTCAACTTATGGACCCTACAGTACAAAGCTTGAGTGAGATGGCTAAGGAAGCATGTGAGGTTCAAGGAAGAGGGCAGTTTGTATATGGGAACAGAGATTTGTTGTATAAAGCGTGGACTCCTAAAGGAGGGCTGGAAGGTGAAGTAGTGTGGCAGTTGGCATAGCCTAGAATCCACCATCTGCCACTTCTAGTTATAGTCCCTAATATTCCTTGGGAAAGGGATATTAAGACAGAGAAGGAGGGGATATTAAGACAGAGAAGGAAGTTATGTTGTATAGAAAGTAGACTCCTAAGTTGGGGGGCCAGAAGGGGAGGTACTGCAGCAGTTGGTAGAGCCTACAGCCTACTGTCTGCCACTTCAAGTTAAAGTCCCTGATATTCCTTTGGCAGGTGATATTGCTATAGAAAAGGTGGAAATGCTTTGCTAGAAATTTTGAATAGGATAGATTTTCCATGGGGAAATCTAACTGACCAAGGTACCAACTTCTAGTCAGACCTTCTGACGTGTCTCTGGAAGTGTTGTGGGGTGAATCATTTAAAGAATACTCCCTACTATCCCCAGACTAATAGTATTGTGGAGAGGTTAAACTCTACATTGAAGACTATGTTACAGGCATTTGCAGACCAAAATGTTAGGGAGGTCTTGAATAGATTAAGTAGGGCAGGATTAACCATTAAACCCAGTAAGTGTCAAGCGGGTATGAAAGAGCTCACTTACTTAGGACAAAGGAAGTGGTAAAATTAGGCCAGAACCTGTTAAGGTGGAAGTTATTCAAGCGTAGCCAGTTCCTGTTACTAAAAAACAAATGACAGCATTTCTAGGGAAAGCAGAGTACTATAGGAAATGTGTCCCTAATTACAGTACCATAGCTGCTCCCCTTACAAACCTAAGTAGGAAGAATAAACCGGACAAGGTAATGTGGACCACAGATTGTGAAGAGGCATTCCAAAAACTAAAAGAGACTTTTGGATGACCCCCTGTGTTAGCCAGCCCAGATTACTATAAAGAATTTATTGTACAGGTAGATGCTTCACATTATGGGGTGGGGGCTGTGTTCAGCCAAGTTTCCTCAGAAGGAGAAAAACACTGCAGTGGGGTTAATAATGCTAATGCATTTGGATTGCCCAGGAGAGGAATGGGTTGATATTCCCAGACAAATCCGTTTTTCTCAAGCATCGTTTTTCAAGGGTCACTTGAAAATTGTGCTTGAGTCATGGGGGGGGTAAATGTGAAGAAAATGAAAACACTGTCATCTGTGTTAGCATGCCTGTCAGGAGATTTGTGCATATTCTCAGATTATCTTGTATTGTATGCCAGCATGTCTAATTATGAAAATGTAAATATATTTGTTTAAATGTTGAGTAATTCCCTGTTTAAATAGAATGTTTAAAGAATCTGACAGTGTTTTGAGACATTTTTAATTGCACACGTTTGTGAGGGACATTCTAAAGTACTGTTGAGAATCAGCTGTACAGTCAGTGATGTCATTAAAATGTTCCTGGTTGCTAAGTGATTACTTAAATAGTTGACTAACAGGAAAACTAACCTTTTCAAACAGCTGACTATTATTTTTGTAAAAATAAGACAGCTGAGACTGCAGTTTGTCAAGTGCTGAGCAGTTTTGTGAAGTACAGTCAGTTACAATGCTGTGAATTCAGTGAACACACATGAAAGGGAACTCACCAGAAAAAAAATGTAAGTCTGCCTTTTGCCTTTCTGTTATGTGTTAGATTAGATCAGGGACAGCATTCTTTAGTTAGATAAGGAAAGCTTAGTTATTAAGGCAGAGCTTTTCTAGAATAATGGACTCCGATCTCGTAGTTTAATTTTACATTTCCGGTGATTGAGTTCTCGTGTTTATTGAAAGCTATTAATTTACATTCTTCTGATCATTTTACTTATTATTTAATGTTTTTCATTACTTTACATTGTGGCTGGAAATCAGTGTTTTTCTTAAGAGAATGCTTCTACCTGTTTGATAATGCCCAGGTCACCTTGTAGGCCTGGTTGCTTATGGTCATAGCTATCATTAATTTTGATATTTAATTTTCATAATTGGACACCCCTTTAGAAGGGCGTGAAGACACTCTGATTGGAGGCAGCATTACCATATTATTTTGGGGAAGGGACACTGCTGGAAATCTGTGTCAGGCTTTCCCAGAAGTATTTGGATGTGTGAGATTTAAATTTACTTTGACTGTGAGTGTATCAGAGGTCTTAAACTGAGACACATTGCTATGACGTGTATAATAAGAAAATACATTTGAGGTGGACGGAGGTATATAGTCCAGTCCCAGGAAAATAGAGCATGTTCCTGTTGTGCTCTTAGAGGAAAATTGCGAAATATTACTTCTGTTTATGTGGCAGTCTCGTATTGGAGTCACTAGTGAGGATTGAAACTCCTTAGTGGCTGACCCACGATAGTAAGTGGCATCATTTAATTGTTGGCAGTCCAGTGGGATATAGTTGGACATCACAAACAGTGCAATAAGCACTATGCTACAATACCAGTTGATCTTCTTTTTTTCCCATTTATTTGCCTTTATTTTACATTTTATATCAGATACAAAGAGAAAAACACCATTTGATTTAACAGCAAATAAGACATCATCATGCAATTTTCATCAATCAAAAAATCAAGTGCAATAGTCTACTCTTGTAGAATTTTGCTATCAATATTTAGCAAAGAAGTGGGCAGTAATTTGATGGGCATGAAGGACTTTACCTGGTTTTAGAACTGGAATTATGAGACATTGTCACAAAGATGGTGGCACATTATCATCCCCATGTATCTGTGTGCAAACCAACTAGAGCATACATATTGATGCCGAAGGCAAACTGTCAACCCCTGGCACTTTATTAGGTTTCAGGCAATGCATAGCCTGAATAAACTCCTGCTTGGTTAATGGCTTCTCTAGAACTGCTATTTGGCTTTGAGTTAAGCAAGTGGAAGGTCTTGTCAACTTGGAAAGATCAATCTCCTGACATGCAGGAGCATCTTACCCACAGTGGTCAATGTATAGAGTTTGGTGCAATTTTTTAAAAATGTCTACAATTTCATCTGTATTCAGATGATGTGATTGTTCTTTTCCCTGTTTGACTAAAGTTGAAATTACTTGCCTAGCATTTATATGTTCATAGGTGAGTACTAGGCTAGCTGCCCTTGCAGGCCATTTTAAGCCTAGCCAATTTCCCTTTTTCTACCTGAATTAGCCTATCCCATTTGGTTAAAGACTGGCCTTCCCATCTCATGGTCAATAATTATATATTAACCTGATGAGAATAACTGGGATCATACCATACATAATTGGAGGGGATCCATACATGATGGAAGTTGCACTTAAATATGGACAGGGATCACCTTTGCTTTATGTGGACGGGGAGTCTGTTCCAGAGCAGCTGTATCCTATCCCTCCAAACCATTCTGTTTATGTTGCAGAAGAGGCTGGGATCCCTAGCTTGAGTATTGCTGATGTGCAGTAAATCCATCTGTACTAGGTTGGAGGATGCCTTGTAAGCCAGACACGGATCATCTGTTAACACTCTGTAGGATACCAAGTATAGTGGCATGGCTTTGAGTCGGTCCATATAGGACATTGCTTAGGGTTTATATCCTTTAGTAAGATATCTCTGTGAGAGTTACAGTTGTTACATGTGTCTGGTTAGGTACATGCCAAAGGGGGCATTATATTCAATGACTGGTCTAATGAGGACTGAGTAAAGAGGGACAATTAACATTCCTAGATCTAGACACAATCCCTTTGCTATAAGCTTGCAATTCCGAATGACTTTTTTTATAACAGTGTACACATGCTCGTCAAAAATTAGGTCACTTTCCACATAAGTTCCTAAATCCTGAACAACAAAGTCAATGCTTAGAGGCTTATTGGCACTGTGGTCATTTCCTGGAGTAGATGACTTCCCAAGGGATAAAATAACACTTTCTTTGGAATTTAGGTTCAGTCCATGATTTTGGCACCAGTTATTTATGTGGGACAAACCTTCCTGCAGGATGGCTAAGTCATCTGGAGATTCATTGGCTGCTCCCAGCTTGCAGTGATCTGCAAACATAGTCAGAACCCTTTGGCACTGGCTTTTACTACAGAAAAGTAGATGCCAAACAGGAAAGGTCCCAACACAGAACCCTGGGGGACTCCACTGTTGACTTTTCTCTATGTGGAGGTAACTTCCCCTATTTTGATTTCCTGCATTCCATCTGTGAACCGCATGGCAATCCAGTGAAGACATAAAAGTGTATTCTATTTTAATTTGCTTTTTTTACTATGCCTGGCCAAAAATTTTGACATAACCCCCAACTCAGGCATAGTAGAAAATCTAAACTTGGAATAAACCCCTACATCATCAGTTGGATTGCCAGCTGGCTCACAAATAGGACATAGGAGATTAATATGGTGAAACTACCTCTAGATAACTGCAAGCTTGAAAGAGTCTGTGAATTCCAAAATGACTTAGCCATCCTGTAGGAAGGTTTGTCCAAAACAAATGACAGCTGTCAGAATTCTGGAATGAAACTAAATGTCAAATATACATGATCATATCCTTTGGGAAGTTGTTTACCCCTCAAAACTACCTCACTGATAATACTCCCTAAAGAGGTGACCCAATCATTCAGGATTTGGGTACTTCTGGTAACAATGTCCTAACTTTCAAACAAAATGAATTTGCAATTGTAAGAAGGTCCTTCTATATTGAGCAGCTCATAAAAAAGGGGTTGCCTATAGATTTAGAGATGTCATTGTCCACTTTTACTCACCATCATTAAGCCAATCATCGAGTATAATGCTGCCATTGGCATGTATCTTTTGCAGATGCATGCAACAACTGAACGCCCACAGAATTAGGTTTCAAGGTCTAAACAATATCTCTTAGATGGACCAACTCAAACCTTGCCACTATGCTCCACATCATAGAGACTGCTAAGAGGTTACCTTTGTCTCCAGCTCAATACTGATGGACTTACTACACATCAGAAAGTCAAATGGCATCAGAAATATTTGGCCCGGGGTATATAAACCTCTTATACAACATCAAAAAACAGTATGGAGGAAAAGGTATATCTCACAGAAAATGCCACTACTCTTGAACAGACTTTCCAGCCACATAAAACAAAACTCATCTCTATTCATATTCAAGTGCAACCTAGATCTATGGATGGGTAATAGAGAATATATCCCATGCTTGCCAATGTACTACTAAAAGAAAGATGGAGTTCCTAAATGCTTTATCCCACACACAGGTCCTCTAAATGTATGTATGGGATGATCTCAGTTATCCTCGCTATGGGTAACATAATTATCCACCATGGGATGGATAAGGCTAATCTAAGACCAAAGAGGATCAGTTAATTCAATCACCAAAAGGAAAACTGGCTAGGCTTAAAATGGGCAGTAAGGGCACCTAGTCTAGTACCCATCTATGAACCTATGAATATATGAAGGCTTTAGTTTAGTCCAAGTAGTATTTGAACTGCCTGTGGACATGCAGAATATGAAGAATTCTTTCTTCTTCATTTTTAGGCTATGGAAAGAATATAGGAAGATTAATACATTTTTTCAAGGAAAAGCTGTTCCAGGCATAAAATAGGAATTTTGTCTCAAATAAACCCTGTCATTGTAAAATAAATGAGGTACGGTTGACTCACCATAAGAGGTTGTAACTAAAAAACTCTTCTTACAAAAGTCAGAGCAATGAATAATACTATCTTCCATGTTAAGAACCTCAAATCAGCTTAATGAGCAGGTTTAGTTGAAGAACAGTCATCTTTTCAAGCACAAAGTTAATATCCAAAGGATGAACTACCTGTTTCCCAGATGGATGGATATGTAAAACATTGTTTGCAAACTGCTTGACTTGAGGACTTAGGTTTATAGGTATATAGTAGGCTGATTATCACCCGGGCCTTAATAAGCCTAGTTGTGCAATCCAACTCAGTTATGTCCTTATGTATCATGTGCATTTGTTAGAAGGGGATATGTTTGTCAGGAAGTTTCTAGCGGTCATTGGGCAGGGGTGTTAGTTTAAGCATTTCTGTCTGCCTCTGACTATCAGAGACATAAAGGCCAGACCCTAGGTGAATTTCTAATTTCCCATGCATTAGTCAAGATTAAGCTTGAATAGGATTAGGGATGGCCTCTGCTTCACGTGGATGGGGAGCCTCTTCCAGAGCATGGAGAGCCTCTGACACAGACTTCTGTCTCACCAACATGACTTATTTATGTTACAAGCAAAATGAAATTGCTTGGATCTAGTGATTCTGATGTTGCTCATTTTGTGGATGTGTAAAAGGTCCATCGGAGTTGGATCCAAGGATGCCCTTGTGTACCAGGCATAGACTGCCTCCAGTAATCTGTAGGAGACTGTTATAGATATAGGGCTTTAAGGCAAACCATATAGGATAATGTGTTTATACACTGGATTCTTCCGGTAAGGAATCTTTATGGACATTCCAACTGTCGCATATGTCTAGTCAGGTCATATGCTGAAGAGGGCATTATACTCAATAATGGGTATGATGAGGGTTGAATAAAGTGGCACTATGACTTCCTGGGAACAGGACACCATGCCTTACTTATACGTCGGATGACATAGAAGGATTTCCATTTTCTAGTAACTGCTTTTTTGGTCATCAATAGTATTAAACTTATTAAGGACTTAACTATGTCTGTGCAATTCAGATCTTATATCCCAGCTCAAAAGAATCATTTCCTTAGTTGCTGCCATTTGTTCCCTCACCATTTATGTCAGACTACTCTTTATAAATTTTCTAACCTGCAAAATCTGGAAAGCATGTTTCAGTTTCCTCTTTCTCTTCCCCATCACATTACTAACAATTGATATCTACCTGAGGAAAAATCCTGTGAAGCCTACTTGAGGTTAAAAACATGTATACAAACACTTCCGTGCAAGAATCATACATCTTCTGGATTTTGCTGCATACCCATATGTTTCTTCCCATTGTTCCTTTATAATTTGCTTTTCTATTCCCTTTCTTCAATATTTTCAAACCTCCTGTAACTTATTCTTATAGGCACCACATAATATTTTATACACCATGGTAATTATCTTTTTTTAGCAGCATCTTCTGTTCTCGACTCGCCTAAAATCTCTAACAGAGCTGGTCTCTCACTTAACAATGCCATATCCGTTTCTTGTTGCTTGTACTGTGTTATAAACCCCTACTGGGGAAGACAATCTCTAATCAAACTCCTACTTTACCTCATCCTAATATATTACCTTCACTCTCAAATTATTTATTCCCGATACCTTGGTTCCTTTGCTATTTTTTTTTCAGAAAATTCCAGCTCCCAGATCTCTGACTACCAAATCAACTCTTAGGAGCATCATATCAATGGAATATTTACCTTGGGTGGCAGTTTTCTTAAAAGGCACTGTAAAGTATTTCATGGCGTCGAGTTGTAGTCATTTGTCTGTTTTAGACTCCCTTGTAAGCTGTTTGTGTCACAGAGGGATTCTATGATAGTTCCCAATTTGCAGTCTTCTGCAACCCTGGTCAGCCAAAGGTCCTTGACATTAGCCTTTACCTCTGAGAAGTAGATGGCAAATAGGAGTGATCCCAGCATGGAGCCTTGAGGTACCCTGCTGGTGGCTTGGTCTCTTAGTGGAGGTGGTATCACCAATCCTAACTTCCTGGGTCCTGTCTGTAAGCCAGTTGGCAAACCAGGGAATTATGTAGGGTTTTATGTCCAGTTTGTTGAGTATGTCATCTATACCTTAGCGGGGTATTGTATTGAACATCTTAGCCTGGTCCAGGTAGGTGGTATGCATTATTTTTTCCTAATTCATTGCCTTGATGACTTTCTCAAAGAAATCCACAAGGTTAAGTAGGCATGACCTTCCCACGACAAAGCCAAACTGTGTTGAGTCCAGTGTCTGAAGGTTGCCTATGTCTTTGTTGATCATTTCCATGATAATTTGTTCCATGGCTTTACATATTAGACTAGTGAGACTAACAGGTCTGTAGTTTCCTGGGCCATTTGATGGTCCACCCTTGAGAAGTGGGTTAACATTGCAGTTCATCATTCTCATTGTACAAAGTCAGTTTTGAGGTTGTAGTTGAAAAGTGACTTAAATGGTCCTGGTAAAAGTGGGGAAAAGAGCAGACGAGCCGAAATAACCAAGAAATAACTCTTGACAGAAGAATAAGAAAGGCCATAGGACAGTAAATTACACATAATGAAGAAACAGAGTCAAAGGCCCTTAGAAGGGTGTTGGTTCTTGGAGTGTCACCAATTAGAAAATCTCTTCCACTAACACATACATAATTTCTTAGATGAAGTTTTCTAGCCTTCATCAATACCTGCTAGCCATACTTTATAAATACCCCTGGAGACATACAAAGTGCAACGGGTAAGACAAATAACTGAAAGTGTAAGACAGATAAAGTAAATGTTGTGAAATGTCTGAAATCTTTGCCAGTGGGAATGTGATAGTAGGCATCTTTTAACGCTTGCTTTACCATAAACATAAGAAAGGTACTTTGGATTCTTGACAAAACAAATGGATTCTTGACAAAAAGATAGAGAAAGGAGAGTTCTAGGACAGGTCTCCAAGTTCTCTCTTTCTTCAGCACCAGAAATATAACTTCCCCCTTCATCAAGTTTCCTAAGCAGCTCAGCAGCAGAAGGCCAATACAGAACTTCCTTGTCAAGGAGAGAATTTAAGATCTCAGATTTAACATCCACTGGTAAGTTTTGAGAATGTAACACAGCAAATCTTCCCATAAATGACCTAGTAGCAGCACTCTGGAGACAGTATAAACAAAATCATAAGAATGTTTTAAAGAATGTTTGACTACACATGAAACAGATATAACTAAGGAATTTAAGAAAATTCCTAACCTTGAAATAGGGAAAGATAAGTAATCTTTTTCATGTTTTTAAAGGACAGAGGTAAAATGTGAGCCTGGCAGTTTAAACCTGTGAATGTTAAAATGGCAGAAGAATGCACTTTCTTCTCAAATCTGTCAAAAGCTTTCTCATCCTTGTCAGAGGGAATGGGATTAGCATTAGTAATCTGTTTAGCCGAAATAGTTTTAAATAAAGAAATCACTGCAGGGTCTGCTGTAAGATTATAAAACATGTATCTGCAAGTCTGTGGTCTGAAAATAACCTTCCTATATTAAAATCAATAATCTTACAATAAAACCTCAGGTTTTCCCATCACGGGAATTATCTACCCAGCGTTGAAGGATCACTAGGTTCCTGTTAGTTCCTTAAGAAAGACTGCAGTTTGGCAGCAAGAAAGCTCTGAAGCTTTTGATACCTTAACTACCATTTTATGTGCCTCTGCTCAAACCCTTGGCAGTTTCAGCATGTGGAAGGTGTCCTTAAGCTTTGAAAGCTCATTGGTTGTTCATATCTTTGGCAGGATATAATCCTACTAGCTTAGGCTACTACAACAGTGATCTCATTCATTCCCTAGTCCTGCAGATCCACCTGGACAACTAGGGTGAAAAGCTTCTAGAGGGATTTCATTTATGCAGCCATGAGGTTTGCTTGTATCCTCACCTGCATCTTGGTAATGAAGATAAGTTTAACTTATTAGCCTTACTCCTCCACTGGAAGGAGTATGTGAAAACTGTGTCACTTTGGGGGCCACTGTGCCTTCCACTATGCTAGTGCTTGCTCCCATGCAGTTCATTATTGAAGGCTACAGCCTATCAGTGGTTTGTTGCACCACATGTTCATCTCAATGTCATGAGTCCCACTCTTTCCTCCAAAGGACTGCTACAATCTATGACCACCTCCACCCCTGATGGGGAGACCCATCCACCCTACCGGGACTGTCAAGCATCCAAGTTAAAAAATGAACTTGGCTCATCTGTGTCATAGTCAGAGCTTTATTCCTGCATGCCAACAGAGCTAAGTGGAATATTTATTATTAATTAAACTTGTAAACCCTAAGCTAGATCTTCCTGCTCCAAGGGCTAATGGCACTTGTTCACTCAAGGAATATGTTATGACTGCAAACAAAAAATAAAATTTGTTACCATCTTAAATTGATTTGTTTTAAACAATTTTAGAACATGGCATATAATAAAGTACTGCACAATTAGTAAAAAGCAATATCATGCTTATAAAACTGTTAATGATAGCAAACAAACTGGACCTAAAAGAATGCAAATGAATGTGAATTTGAATGAATTTGAAGATGTACAAGAAAAGATTATAACTAAAACTAGAAAAGTGAATATGTACCAGATTTATAGACTATGCAAATTTACCTAATTTTGTTTGTCAAAATGAGATATCAATTATTTCAATGAGATCTTAGAATAAAAAGTCAATGATTAATATTTGGAAGAATGGTTCAGTGTTATTAGATATGTATACTTCTTAGTTGATGATAGACATATCTTTGATGTGCATTTATCTTTATTATTTTTCTTTTTATGATTCTGAATATATTATAAATATTGAAATGGTTGTTATGCTTTATGGTAAAATAAAAATATGTTTCCAAAGAAAAATAATGCATTTGAAATGTGAGGCTATGAGGTGAGAATACTGAACTTCTAACTAATAGAAGTGCAGAATCTGTATGGCTACCGTCCATGTCAAGTACAATGTTATGGTTCAGAGAAGAGAAATTTACTAATTACTAGAATCAAGAGGCATGATTGCACTAGCTAAAAGACAATATGTCTGCAAAAATAAAACAATTATTTAGCAGAAAGTTGTGGTATATTTCCATGGAGAAAAGTAAAGGGTTAGGCCATGTAGTCCTGGTGCCTAACTTAACTCATGATGTGATAACTGGCCAACATTTCCCTAAATTTATACAACTATTGAAATTATGCAAGGAATGGTCAACCATATCATCTACTAGAAATGCATAGCCCCAGGAAATAAAAGGCTATTGAGTGATAGCATATAAAATAACTAAAGATTTGACTCTCAGTAGAAAGGCTAAATAAATCTAATACCAAGTCTTGCCAAATGACTTTTGTTTTTAAAATAATGAAGTCAGTATGGAGGCTGAGAAATAATGTAAGTCTTGCCAAAGGGCTCCAGCTGTGAAAGCAATGGCAAGTCAGTGTAGGGCTTTACACTGAAGGCGAGTCTTGCCAAAAGGCTCAAGATGATAAACTAATAAGAGTGGTCAGTACACAGACAGGGAAAGATCTATAATTAAGAAAACAATAAGAGATGTATGTGTAGGAACTGAGAAAGAAACAAATGTATTATTACATTGGGTTGGGAGGGTGGCCTAATGGTTAAGGTGTTTGCCTTACAAACACAAGATACAGGGTTTGAATCTCACAGGGGATAACTGGCTAGGCTTAAAATGGCTCACAAGAGCAGTTAGCCTAGTACTAACCTATGAACCTATGAACATATTAATGAACAAGAAAAATGGAGAGCTTGAACATAGTTCTCAGCTTCTCTCTTTTTCAACAAAGCAGACACAGCCATTCAAAACCAGAAGCAGGACAGTAACATTAAAAAAATAAGAACAGTACTATAGGAGAGAAAAGGATACTGACAGTACCCAGTGGAAGAAAAATATTTCCAGAAGCTGTCTTTTAGAGGGGCCAAGGCAGATAAAGCGTAAAAGCCTTTACTTGTATTTTCATTGTAAAACAGCATAGCTTATATATCAAATAAAAATGATGAAAGCAAAGCTGCCTTGGTTGACTTATACATTAGCCAAGTAAACTTTTCAAAGTCTAAGTAGGAATACAGTACACTGAGTAGATCTAAAGAGAACATAGAATAGATAGGTGACCAAAAAAACAGACCACTCAACTATATATGCCTATTTTGAATTAAGAAATTACTTACCATGTAGGGTAAAAAAGACAGATACCAGATTCTGAATTCATCATTAATTCTGAGATCTTTAGAGCATTTGCAATGATGTTAGCACACAGCAACAGTTTGAATGGTTATGCAGGCTTGTGCAAGCTAGGGTTTTAGCCAGGTTTTACTGGCCTGGTATTATGAAGGACATAGAGAACTTTTGTGCAGCCTGCCCAGGGTATTAGAAGATAACACATAATGCAGGACTGAAGAATCCTTTGATACCCTTACTCACTGTGGATGCCCCTTTTGAACAAACAGTAATGGACTCTGTGGGATCACTACTAGAACAAAACAAGGTTCATCAGTCTAATGTCTTTCGACTTTTCCTGGTTAGGGGTCGCCACAGCAGAACACCGGTCCACTAATGATTGGCAGTGGATTATTCTAGTAATTACTGATGGTGCAACATTTTTTCCTGAGGCAGTACCCTTATGAAGAGTTAATTTCAAAGTCACAGCTAAAGAGAATTAGCATAGATTTTTCTAAGGTAGGAAATCCGCAAGAAGTTCTTACTGGCTAAGGCACCACATTCATGATCAGAATAATGCAAGAACTCTATCGTTTTTTAGTATGAATCACCCTAGGACAGATGTATTACTTGATTGCCTTAGTGAGACTTTAAACCCTGTGCTACAGAAGACTAGGGTGGACAAAATAAAAAGCACTGAGTACTTCCTTTTCTCCACTTTATTGTAAGAGAAGTTCTCTAAGCCTCATGTGGATTCACCCTGTTTGCACTGCTATATGGCAGATATTCCTGAGGCCTGCAAGATATAGCCAAAAGAAAAAATAGGAAGGAAAAAAAAACAGTATAACAGAAGACTTTTCAGAGCTGACAGTTTAAGAACTATACTGTCTATAGTAAGTGAACATATGGAGAATATCCAGGAGGCACAGCAGAGATCATATAACAGAAATTTCCATCCTACAGAATTCAAACCAAGAGATTAGGCATTTCTGTTAGTACCTACCACTGAAAAACAATTTCCTTGCAAATTGGCAAACAGCCCTTTGTAGAAAAAAGTTAAGTGAATATAAGGTGAGAAAAGCAAGGAAAAGAAAATAAATGCAGTTATATAACATTACTATTCTGAAACCTTAGCGAGAGAATGAAGTTGTTTGAAAGGTAAGTTAAGACCCCAACAGCATGCCCTGAGGTTAAAATAGGGGTGGCATTATCCATGTCTAAAATATAAGACATAATATAATTTACACTAAAAAATAAAGACATATTTTTAGATTTTGATGGTTGACCTAGGTTAATCCAGCACCATAAAGAAACCATGTCTAGTGAAAAAGTTGATATAAAAAATAGCAAATATAACAATCCCAACACAAAGCAGTAAGGAAAGTGGGACAGAATATTCTTAAACTTGACATCATAGAACAATAATAAACTGAACTGAACAGTCTCATTTTTCAAATCCCAAAGCCTGATGGGTCTATAAGATTTTTTGCAATGATTTTAGAAAATTAGTAGCATCTCTAAATATTATTAATCTCCAATGTGGGAGTGGATGAATTGGAAACTTGACAAGGCTATGATTTCTGCCCATTTTAAATAAAACAAAAGGCTCCTCAGTTTTACTACCCCTTGAAGCTAATGATATGATTGCATTCTCTATGTCTGATAGACTCTACAACTATAGAGTCCTGCCTCTTTGTCTCTATGGGGTACACACAACATTTTAGAGGCTGATGGGTAAGATTCTAAGATCTTATGTAGCAGCATACCTTGATGATGTTGTAGTCTTTCAAGACTATGAAAATATCACCCTGAAGTCTAAAGTGTTGTCAATTCCTTGTGCTCAGCTAGAGTGATAGCAAACTCCATTAGACATAATGTACGTATGACAGAAGCCCACTATATGTCATATATATATAGAGGTCAGAAACTGGGCAGACCACTTGCTGAAAAAACTGAAGCTGTGCAGAGCAAGCCTATGCAACTACAAAAAAGTCATACAGCAATCTGTAGGCTTTACAGGCTTTTACTGCCAGTTTTTGTTCCAGACTTTGCTACCATCACTCATCTCCTAACTTGACCATGTGATGGCTAAGGCCAGTCAATAACCAAATGGGATAGGTTAATTCAAACACAAAAATGGAAATTGGATAGACCTAAAATGGCCCACAAAGGCAGGCCTAGTACTTGCCTATGAACACCCCTCATTATGCTATATAGATAATATGCACTGCAAAAAAATGTAGTCTGGGACCTAAGAACTTGCATTGATAATTACCTGCCTTTTGATAATCATATGACAATGGTTGCCAGGAAATCCTTTCTATTAGCACAGCTAATTGCAAAATCAGCATTATTAAGATTTAAAGAAGAAATCATTTCCTTATACTCTGCATCACTCAAACCAGTTATCAAGTAGAATACCCTCTTTGTGATGTATCTTGCTAAATATATCAGACAATTAAAAAGATCCCAAAGGTTTCTAGCTAAAAATATCACAGAACTAAAGTCTCAGAGCTGTCAAGAAAGGCTGGAGGTTCTATCCCGTTATTCGGTGTCTCAAAGACTTTCAAGGGGATATCTCTGACTTGTTTACCATGCCATTAGAAACCCAGTTATCCTGGACCATTTGTACCTCCAGAAGTTCAATACTTTAACCAATACTAGAACATCTAAATCTTCACAAGCAGATAAACAAAACTAGGTAGAGGGACAGGTTTATAATCCAGCTCATTCTAAACTTCTGGGATAGGCTTCCTCTGCACATTAAGCAGTGTGATGCAGCCTGAGGGAGGTACTGGCAAATCATAAATGGTCACAAGACTCAATAGTCTTGGAATAACTATGAATATTTGACTATTTAAATTGACTTGACGCAAGGGAGAACTCCACCGAAAGTTCAATGGAAGAATGAAACAGAAGAAACATTTAGAAATCGGACTTATTTTGATAGCTCCTGACATCCTTAAATGTTTTCTCGTATATACCAGTGCCTCTGAAATGGTCATTAGTATAACGCTGACTGATATAGAAGAGCGTGAGGAACAGCTCGCTTGTTACATTAGCTGTAAATTAAAGATAATCAGCAACAGAAAAAAAATAACGTCTAGGAATTAAGTGGGCAATCACAACCCTCAAATATTACCTGCTATGAAACAAATTCAACCTCATAATAAACCATTCACCTGCCTTTCAGTGGCTGCATAGGCAGACAGATAATAATACTAAGTCTTCCCTATTGGCATTAATCCTATGACTTTATAATTTTGAAATCACTCAACATCTGAGGCATAGTTACCTTAATGCTGATTGCTATCCTTGACATCCGGCCTATCTACTACGGATTTCAGTGATGGTGAACCTATGACATGCATGTCAAAGGTGACACGCCATGCCATTTTGGGTGACACACCAGCTTGTGTGAAGGGCATTGAATTATTTTTTGCCAGGAGCCAGTTCAACAACACTGATGCAGAGGTAAGGAAGTTATTAACCTCAAAGTCTATTTGATATACTGTCTCAATAGAGTTTGCAAAGGGCAGTACTGACATCATTTTCTTTTCACGGTGGGTCTATATCACGTTGTCAACTTTTAAAAGTTCAAACACCATATGGTCGACACCATATGTTTGAACTTTAAAAGTTCGAAAACGTAATTAAAAAAAAAAAAACACAAAAAAATTACCTGAAGGTTGTAAGAATGGGGGCAAGCATCCCTGCACTCCACACCCCCCGCTACTTAAATATACCAACTCCAAGATCGCACAACACTGCAGGAAAGGGAAAGCTTCCCTTATGGAGATCTCCGTTGAAACGTTCAAAGTCTTACAAGTTCGAACATATGGTTTCGACCATATGACGTTCGAACTTGTAAAAGTTCGACAATGTGAATGGGACCCCTTCATGGCTACACTTCTGCAAAGGGCAAGTAGTCTGCATTTCTAAGTGTGTGCTGTTTTACATTTCTCCCAACTATCCTTCTTAATCCCTCCTAATACCGGCAAATTTTTACACTTAATGGCAATAATTAGATTTAGAAAGTTATTTTACTTCAGAAAATGTATATTAATTCATGTTCATTTTTTTCTGCCAGTGTCTCAAATTAATAGCACTAGTAGTTTAAAACTGTCCATGCCTCTTATTTCTAGATTTGTCCCTGATTCTGTTGAGATTTACCCCTGATGTAGTGAGAGCTATGCTGTTTTATTTATTTATTTATTTATTTATTTTTTAATTTATTTTTGTGTTTGGGGGGGGGGGTGACACACCAGCAGAGTCGAGTTAGGCATTTTCTGAATTTTTGACATGCTGGGCCCAAAAGGTTTGCCATCACTGGATTAGATCAATGGTTTCTTATGTGGGACAGGATTTATGGCATAGCAATGGCTGCTGAGTGTGGAAAAACATAATACTGTGAGATCATGTGACCCCAACTGCTAGCAACAGACAGTGTGCCTGGCTGTTTGCACATGATTTCAAGCAGTTCACACTGTGGCTATCCAGCACCTGACCACACCCAAAGTGTCTAGATATTTTGTGATGTGGCCAATGTATCTTGACCAACATAGACCTAACTTCTTTATCAATAGCCTGGGTTTGGTATTTGGTGAAAACACATGCACGCACACACACACGCACACACACACACACACACACACACACACACACACACACGCGTGCACGCACACACACACACACACACACACACACACACACACACACACACACACACACACACACACACATACACACATACAAACACACTCATACACACACTCATACAGTGTGTGTCAGATTTTTAATTCCTCTTAAACATAAATCACATCCTAGACATAAATTGCATCTTGTTTTGTTAATTTCTAGTCATGATTTATTAGAAAAGGCAGGTTATCCTCAAAATCTCCCATCTATGTATTTGTACTCACAGCAAGAGGTTCTCCGGTTTGATTCTCGGCTGGGGTGCCTTCTGTGCAGAGTCTGCATGTCCTCCCTGTGGTCGCATGGGTTTCCTCGGGGTGCTCCGGTTTCCTCCCACATCCCGAAGACATGCTGTATGTGGATTGGACACTCTAAATTGGCCCTAGGTATGAGTGTGTGCATGCATGTGTCTTCTGTGGAAGGTTGGGCGCCAGGCTGGCAACTTGACACCATAAAACTCCACTGCCAATTTGTGCAGACTGTTGTTCCACTGTGGTGACCCCTAACCGGGAAAAGCCGAAAGAAGAAGAAGAAGAAGAAGCTACAGATATTGGTAAAGTTCTTTTCATGTAAATTAAAAGACTTTTGCATATCAAAACAATCTCAGAGTAATTGTAAGCAAATGAATGTTACTAATAAAATATTGTATGCCTGCTCAACCTATTTGCAACCAGTTTTTAAAATCACACTTTATTAACACTACGTATATCTTGGTGATGCCAAATATAGGCTTCATTACTTTGAGGGATTTCTTCTTAGCCTTATCTGACCATCAAGAGCCCTCAGATACTCTATTCATCCTATTATATTCCCTGTTTTGCCAAATTCTACAATGCCTCATGCATCACCACATGGGGTTCCTCCTTCAGGACAGAAAGATCTTTTTCAATAGTAATTAAATAAGGTTCCTATATAATCGACACTAGGTCTGCCCTTTACAAAAATATACTGGTGTTTATTTTGTTTGGAATTAAGGGTGTATGTCTGTAAGTTATTGTAGTACAAATGATGACGTGAACAAAATTAACTACTCATATTAAATTCTGTACTTGCTATAGTTAAAGAGATGAACATACGGTAAGAAATTTACAGCCTTCATACAAGCAATATTTCAAATTCTACAATAAGAGTGAAATTATAAGACAGTGGCCATCACAAATGCACCTTGTTAAATTTAATGACACAAATAATATATATGAGAGTGAGATTAAAGAATTTAAATATAGGTTCCAGAAGACTGAACTTTTTGTAAAGCTTATACAATAAAGGTAATCCCACATTTACAGAAATAATTTTACTGCAGTTACTTTTTTATGAAGGACTTGAAGAAATTAAATTTACAGAAGTACCTAATAATGTGCAGGAGGTTATTCCAGAATTCGCAAAAAGTGATAGAGAACCCTAAGGTAGCCAATCTACTTTTTTTTGTGTAGAAGCTCTATCAGTCTTGTTATAGAAGCCCCAAACACTGACAGGAGTACCACCAATTGATAACTACAGATAAGGACAGGCAAGTCAGAGGAGTAGAACAGGCTGAGGATAACCACAGCTGTAATTATAAAGAAGACATCTAAACTCCAGCTGCTGAATGTTTTTCTTCGATGGACAGAGGTGGTACTCACCATGCTGACCAGAAATAAATCTGTACTGTTATTTGTATGCTCTAATTGTTCTTAGGTCTCCTGCTTGGGACTGGATATCACTCTAATTGACAGTGTTATCAAACATGGGGATAGGGTTAGCTGAATATCATCAGTGCTGAGGAACAAAATGAAATATGGTATGAAGTGAGAGAACAGCCAGTATTTTAATTTTCTGAGGCTTATCCATTTCTTATAATACTAATAAGGACTTAGATGTATAGCACGATTAATAAACCTATGGTGTATCTGTACAGAAATAATTTATACATGTAGGGGGAAAGCAGACAAGCTCATAGTAGTAATTAGTGCTAACTCTTGGATAACAGAAACCATCAGGGATTATACAGGTATCAGGCTGAATATTGTGCAAAAAGGATTACTAGTTCTACAGTGTGTCTGTATTGAAATAATATAAGAATAACTGTTAAAATTCACCCTTTATTCAAGTATCATTTGACTGTATTACTGAAGATGGCATAATATGTCAAACAGTAAACCCTGTAGAGGAATACACAATTTACTGGACTAACAAATACCCTGCAGAAAGCAGTATATACAGACTTTTTGGACTCACTGCTCTCCTCAAATAGTGAAAATGCATAAACTGTAGGAAATACTGTTTTGCAGGAACCAGTAATGCAGAAATAAAATTTGATTTTCTTTAAATGGTATATCTTTCTGCAGCAACATATTCAATCAGCATCAGCACTAGCTTTTCTTAATTCTGCATGAAACCAAATTCACACTCCTAAAGGAGATAAAGACCGACCTTACATCATAATCATGGCTACAGTAATTATTCTCTTTGTTAGTTTTGTTCATTTTGGTTATCAATTTAGTGAAATAAGATAAAGGCTCATTTGTGGGGTGAGACTATAAAAGAAAGACATAACAATGCAAACAAAGGGACTCAGCCTAAGCAGCACATTTCAGAATAGTGCAGTAATTTTACAACTGCAAAAGGTGAGCTATATCAGTCTGAATGTATTTACCAGTGGCTTTTACTGTTAGAAAGGTTATTTGTTGGGTGCTAGAAATAGGAAGCAAGGTTGATTGCACTCTGATGCTGAAACTTCTCATATCAGTCCTAATATGTGTTTGGATGTTAGAGAATAGAACTCATGTTCGACCACTTCAGCAGACCCCCTCCAGTTAAAAATGGTAAAAAAAAGAAAAACAAACACACACACACACACACACACACACACACACACACACACACACACACACACACACACACACAACATTTACACACATATCCCTAACTCTGCCCCTACCCATGTACCTTACCTTAGAAAAATTATTTCAGTAACAATATTGCTACTATTCAGACAGTTTATGTCTGAAAATGTGATGGGCTTTTGGTAATCACATCAGAAAACAAACTGTTTGCTTCCTTTTCTGATATATATATTTTTTTAAGTTTTTCATTATGTTGATTAATGCTATTGACTTTCAAAATGCCATCATTAATTGCATTGGTGTTAATGATTGTGCACTTTGATAAATAAAAATTTATTGTACATATAAATATAACAAAAAATAATAAATAAGTACACATTGCTGAAGGTAGTCTTGCCAAAAAAGAACCAAAGTAAAAAACAATGCAGATGTACCACCATAGACACGATAAAAATCTGTGATTTAATAAAACTTTTAAAAGACAAAACAAACAAAGAGAACGTACATATAAATATATGTGTATGTATATACATATATATATATATATATATATATATATATATATATATATATATATGCCTGCAAATATGTGTATACACACACACACACACACACAGATATGCATGTGTGTGTGTGTGTGTGTGTGTGTTTGTGTGTATATATATATATATATATATATATACACACACACACACACACACACACACACACACACACACACACAGAAATCTACATAAATTAAATCTTTCTCTATTGCATTTCATTACATTTTACCAAAGTTCAAGAATGACTGACATGGAAAACATCAACACTACATTTTTAGCTGACTTAAAAGCTGCAGCATAAAATTAATTCTAAGTAGGACTGAAGTATTTTCTAATCATAATTATCTGCATTAAACTATAAATATCTAAGCAGACATTAAATATGCCTCTTTAAACACAACTGTCATTAAATACAGCAAAACAATATGCAATACTTACCAGAGAAATTTCTCGTAGCTAGCATTGTAGTCAAAATTGCTCCCTAGATTTAGAAGAAGAAAAAGCATATTATTTTCATAAAACCAAAAACAATTCCAGCAGTGAAACATGTATCTGTCAGCTGTAAGGCCTGGAACTTATATGTGTCTCAAGCATATTTAAGGATTTTTTCATGCCATGCTGTCCTTCCTCTGTCCACAGCAACAGCATTGCTCAATAACTACAACTATTATATCAAGATTCAGGAGATGATGAAAATAATCTCTGTTAATTAGGACTCAGGAAGCATGCATGCAGGGGGCTTTTAAAAACATTTTGGGGATTACTGATACTAGTAAATACTGAGTGCAAATAAATATATTCTAATTTTACTGCATCATGCACATGTTTCAGAAATTAAGTGATTGGATTCAGTTTTAAAACAGCTTTGGCTATGCAAAATTAAATAAAAAATGAAAAGAAATTAATTCCATAGAAAGTAGGAATTGAAAGCAAAGAGGAACTTGCATACCCTATTTTCTTTGGCCAGAACCTTGTAACTGTACGTACAAAAAAATAGTATTTGAGCTAATGGTAACATTTAACTAATAAGCAAAATCATGACATTATGTGAACAAAATCTCCTTATGATAAATCTTATGCAGGTTTTGTGATCCTCTGTCATGGATGAAATTATTGCTGAAGTTTTTAATGTATTTCCTTGACTTTCTGATCAAATTCCTTTAAGTTCTGGCATGGTTTTTTAAGATATGAAATTTTTTCCACATATCATACAGGTTAACCTGTGTGAATAACATTATTCTGCATTTTTTAAGCAACTTTATTGAATTATCACTTGTGACATAGGCAAATTTACATTTATATAAAAGTAATCAAACTACATTGACAATTCACATTTACAAACATGTAGAATTTAGAACAATATATGTGATGCAGAATCTAAGCAACATTAAATAAATTATTCACTTCCTGCCCACACGTAAACCTCATTCTTGCTCCAAAACCTTTCTGCATGTGAAATTCCTACAATTCACATTTCTTCCTATGCAATTTACTCCCATCCTTTTCTAAAGATCCCACTTCCTGTTCCTGTTCTCCATTTTGATGTGGAAGAGGAAATCATGACTGTAGGTAAGATGAGGATATATATGGACCATTAAACTAAAGATTTCATCCTGTGACTCAGCTTTTATTTAATTACCATAAGGAAAGTAGCCTCTGTGGTTTAATAGACTAAGACAGGTAGCTTATGTAATGGTGTTCAAGGTTCTAATCGTGAAAGAGTTAGATATTTGGCATGTTAAGGAGTAATAAGTATTGGTTTTGGCTAGGCTTGTAAGGCCCTCAGGGCCAATAGCCTAGTAACTTCCTATGATCCTATGATGATATACACTGGAGGTGCTATCAGAATAAAGGGTCCCCACATTTTGATGATTTAGACCATCTATGTTCCAGCCTTTTTTATCCCATCATTACAGGATTTTAAACAAATCATGAAGGTTAACATACCTCTAAGAGGCAGTTTCCTCAGGTCACTCAAGGTACTGAAGAAATACAAAGAAAAATCAAAGAAGGTATCGGCTCATTAGAAAGACGTGTGAGGACAAGGAAAGGTGTACAATTACACATGGAGTTCAGCATAGTCATGCCAAGCTGGCCGATGATAAATGGCATTTGGCATAGCAACAATATTTCAATTTAGATTCATCTAACTTTTGTGATAATTAAATAAATCTGTACTGCAGTGCATAATTATTTTAACTTTATTCACTTAACCAGGTTAAGTCAAACAGGTACAAGTGCATCTTTTTGGGGTAACAATGGAATACCATTTGGTTAAGTGATATAGTTAGACTCACAAAGAAGGCAGATGTAGATAAATGGGAATCAACCCCAGAACTACTGCCTAAATATCATATCAACCCCAGAACTACTGCCTGAATATCATTAGCAGCCCATAAGCTGAATCACCTGCAATGAACTCTCAGGTTTATCTGGCTAATTATACCTGGATTGTGTTATACACCTTAATGCCAGGGCCTTTGTAGTCAAACTCCAAGTTGAGCTCAGCCTTATCCCACATCAGCCATTCTGTATTCAGATCCTTGTGTTTAACACTCTCCTTTGAAATTATTCATAATTTCCACATTTCCACTTGTTGGGAAGAATAATTATCAAGACTGCTGCTTGCTTTGGTTTTGAGAAGTGTAAGCTGACTTCCCAGCATTTTTTTTTTTTTTTTTTGCTTTATTCACATACTTTGAAGATTTGCAAATTGAAGAACACTTGTTAATAAGTACTTACTAGGCCATGAATGTTTAAAGTGGAAAGTATTATTAATTATTGTTAGTGACAGATCAACATTATTTCCTGTCCACAGTATGCATATTGCAAACTAAATAGGACTGCTACTGTCTGAACTTTACTAGCATTACATTTTACAGAAGAGTCTATAGAAATGGACCATTTGTTCTATCAGTTTAAGGCAACAGTCCACTACCAAGTTTAAATATTAATCTTTGTTTTTTTTTCTTTCCTTCAGTAAAGTTTCGTAGAAACTTTGTTATTATTTGCCTGAGCTGTACTACCACTGTATCTTTGAAATTTGACAGTTTTGAGCGTTTCTTTCATTTCAAAGGACGACTGTTTTAGGTTTACCTAAATAGGCTCAGCATATGAATTTGGCTTCTGTTTGTTATATCCCTTTATCTTTGAATAACATGATTTCCCATATTATAGCTTCTATTTGACAACTTTGTCGTGTGAAAACAGGGCTGGCTTTTGGTCGCTGGTGGCATCCAGAATACTTTTTTCTTCCTTTTACTCACAGTTTATCTTACTCTTCAGTTTTTCCTGTATTCATTCAACACAGTTTAAAGAAACCATTTCTTTACTACAAAAAATAAATAAATAAATACTGGAAAAGCCTAGTTGGCCTATGCCTATGGGTGAAAGTTATTTGAATTTAAATGATAAAAAGAGGACTAGAGTCTAAATTCCAAGATATTGTTTCCCTCCATTTTAGACATCCTTTATATGGACTTTATAACCATGCATAGCATGAGGTTTAAAACATTTTTGTGAATACATTGCATTGCTATAAGAATGCAGCAGTTTTCATTTTTGCTTTATAGTATCCTAGCACAGTATTTGAAGGATAGAGACTACATGGTTTGTCAAGAGATGCACTGGAAAAGGGTACAAAACAGACACAGAAATTCCCACTCAATACTATAGCTACAAAGTTATATGATACAGGGTTTGCTTTGAAGGATCTGTGAAATATTCTCTACTGTTTTGACTGTTTATTGTGACCAGTTTATTATTATTGTTTATTCTATCATTAAATCTTGATAAACAGACTATACCAGACTAGTATAAACTGGCTCTGCCACTGTACTGTTTAGAAAAAAAAATATCTTAGCAAGTTCTCATACTAAATTCATAGGTACGTACTAACCTAATGGCCTTAGAGCCTTTACAAGCCTAGCCCATAGCAGTGCCCTGGCATCGTGCATCAAGTAGAGCCACTGGAGTGAAACACAGGGTGAACTTTCTATTACCCATCCACTCATCAAGATTTCTCTTGAAGAGGGTCAGAGAGGTGCTCTGCTTGACAAGTATGGGAAGTCTATTCCAGAGCATGGGCAGTCTCTGGGTGAGGAACCTGTCCCTCCAGCATGTTCTGTTAATTGTGGTATTGAGGTTGAGGTCTCTGGAGCATTTGGTGCGAAGGGGATTGGGATTTCTTTAGCTGCAGCATTTTTAACAGAGCTGGGTCAGACATGGCTTTGTAAGTCAAGCAGAGATCACCTCCAAGTAGGTGATATGAGATAGGGAATAGCTGGAGCCTTTTGAGTCTGTCCATGTAAGACGTGTTTAATGCTTATGATCCTCTTCGTGAGGTACTTCTGTGGCCTCCCCAGCTGTTGCAGGTGTCTAGTGAGGTACATGCCAAATGGTGAATTATACAGGATGACTGGCCTAATAAGGGAAGAGTAGAGAGAGATGATGACCTCTTTCTTCCTGGATGCAAAACACTTGGTAATTTCTGACAACAGTGGCAGTGTGGTGGTTTAAGGAGAGGTTACTGTCAACCTGCATCCCCAGATCTCTTATAAAATGCCTTCAGTGTTCAGTGGGCTCCCATTGATGTGGTAAATAGTGAGAACTGAGTTTTTACCAAAGGGGATAATGATGCATTTGTTGGTGTTAAGCGTAAGGCCATGGTTTCCACACCAGTCATTGGTCTCAGTGAGGCCTTTCTGTAGGATGTCTGCATCACTTGGGGAGTTAAATAATGGTTTCCAGCTTGCAGTCGTCTGTGAACTTGGTCAGCCAGAGTCCCTTTGTGTTGGCCTGGACTTCTGAGAAGGAGATGCCAAACAGGAGAGGACCCAGGACTGATCCCTGTGGGACTCCACTCGTGACTGGTCAGCAGTCTGACTTGGAGTCCGTTACTTTTGCACTGTGTGTTCTATCAGTGAGACAATTTGCAACCCACCTAGTGATATAGGGGTTGATGCCTAGTTTGGTGAGTTTATCAATAATTCCCAAGTGGGGAATGGTATCAAAGGCCTTGGCCAGATCAAGGTAGACTGTATGTACTGCCTTACCTTCAGACGCTGCTCTGGTGACTGACTCAAAGAAGTCAACCAGGTTGAGCAGGCATGATCTCCCTTTCATAAAGCCAAATTGCATGGGGTCTAGAGTTTGGAGATTTCCTATATCTTTGGTAATCAGGTCCATGATGATGCACTCCATAGCTTTACATATCAGACTCATCAGGCTAATGGGGCGATAATTCCCAGGGTCTGTAGTTGCTCCCCCTTTATGGAGAGGGATGACTGTAGCAGTGCACCATTCAGTAGGAACAAAGCCTGAGGTGAGGCTGTGACTGAACAGGGCACACAGATGTGGTGGCAGTTCGCTTTGTAGTTCATGTAGAAAACAGCCAGGGATGGGTTGGGAGGGTGGCCTAATGGTTAAGGTGTTTGCCTTACAAACACAAGGTGCAGGGTTTGAGTCTCACAAGGGATAATTGGCTAGGCTTACAATGGCTCACGAGGGCAGTTAGCCTAGTACTAACCTATGATTGTATGATTGTATATTATCAGGTCCCATGGAAGCTGTATTCTTGGCCTTGGAGAATGCAGCTTTAACCTGGGCTGCAGTAATGCTGGGTGCCTGGCATTCTTCTGGTATTGTGATTGGTCCTTTAGGGGGGAAGAGAGGAGCAAAGTTGGCACTGAATCTGTTGGGCAGTATGTTGGCAATATCTGTTGGCTGAGTATAGGAGGTACCATTGTGCAGTATCTCAGAGCAAATCTGGGTATTGCCGTGAAGGTTCTTGATATAGCTATAGAAGCCTTTTGTATTTGTTTTTAGTGTCTGGCACAATTCTGCCTTCATAGCTGGCTTTAGAGGATTTGATGAGGGATCTCAACTTTTTGTTAAGGCTAATAAGGGAGTTTTTCCAGTCTTGGGACTTTACCTTTTTCTGCAACAGCTTCTTCTTTCTGTTGTTGAGTTTATTAATGGCAGGAAACCACCAGATTGGTTTCCTTTTTTGGAGGACAGCGTCTTGTTTCTGTTGGTTATGGCTAGTTCCATGCATTTGTGTACATGTTCATACAGTGAAATGGCGTATGATTTGACAGCTATTTTCCATTTGCATGGGTACCATGAAGTTAGCCACCTCTGTTTTCAGGAGTCCAAAGTCAGCTTTGGAGAAGGTTTTCAAGGTGGTTACCTTTGCGGTGGGTGTGGGTGAGATGTCGATTTCCATGGTGATTTGTTTATGGTCGGATCTAACCAGGGAAAGATTGACTATTGCTGTAGAGCAATGGTCACCCATGTCAGTAATAACCAGGTCAAGGATGTTGTTTCCTCTAGTGGGGGTCAGAATGAGCGGGACCACGGCACTGGAATTGATGAATTCCAGTAAGCATTGGGCCAGTTTATTGGTGCTTGAGTAGTTTTCCCAGTTGATGGAGGGGTTGTTGAAGTCTCCTAGTATGAGAGGGTGGGTTGGACCTTGATAGATTTCAAGGTGCTTAGGAACATGGAGTGAGAGTCTAGGGACATGGTCGGGGAACTATAGCAGGCTATGACCTGGATCACAGTCTTACACAATGTTAGTTGTACCTGAAGTATCTCAGATTCTTTATGCTGGGCTACTAGTCTGGAGGTGTGTATATCTTTTCTGAATATGGAGACACCACCACCTTTGGAGCTTCGGTCCATGTTTTGGGGCCGAAAGGTGTGGAATGAGTTATAGCCTGGTAGTGCAGGGGTGCTTTCTGCTGCTTTAAACCATGTCTTCATTACAGTACAGATGTCGATGTTCTCCATTTTGACGAGTGCTTCGAGTGAGTGGATCTTTAGCTTTAGACTTATAGCGTTGAGCAGCATGACCCTCAGATTGTATTTATTTATAGCTGTTATGGTGGTAATTTGGTCTTTGGAACACCACCTAAAAAAATTCTTAAGTTAAGCTAACAGCATTCAGGCCTGAAAGCCATCGAAGTATGTGAATTCCTTAAAGCCTTGATCAAATACCAGGTTACCTACCAGCTCAATCAACCTATTTTTTATTAATGGATAAGGGTTCTGACATCATAATTGTCAGTGCTAACCTTTTAAATAAGCAGAACATTTTTTGAGTAATATATTAACTTTTTGTTGTGGTTTTGTACACTTTAGTCTGAAGCATATAATTATTGTTTCATAGGTTCAAAGGAGGTTACTTAGTAAATGGCCCTAGGGCCTTTACAAGCCTATCCATGTAAAAATCTGTGTACCCTAATTGACCATAGTTATATGGCCATGGTTACCAGACTGGTTCTATGATCAGCACCAACTACTCTTGTCCATGAGGTACTGAGGTGCCAACTGTCACCCATCCAATTGTCAAGGTTGCACTTAATAGGGTCATTGAGGAGCTCTGCTTCATGTGATGTGGGAGCTTATTCCAGAGGAGTGGCAATGTATGAGAGCTATATCTGTCTGGGCAACATGTTCTGTTAATGTCACAGGCTAGGGTGAGATCCCTGGAGTCAGGGACACTTGTCCCATTTGATTTGCAGGTAAGCAGCATTTCCATTAGGGCAAAGTTAGGGACTGCTCTGTAGGCCAGGCACAGGTCACCTTTCAGCAGCCTATGTGATAGAGTGGCAAGGCTTTCAATCTTTTCATTTGTCACATTTTGGAGGCCCTGGATTCTCTTGGTTAAAATCCTCTGTGGGCTCTCCAGTTGCTGCAGGTGTCTGGTGAGATACATACAGAAGGGAGCATTGTACTCAATTAGTGGTCTGATAAGGGTTGAGTACAGTAGAGTTATAACCTCCTTAGTCTTGGATGTGATGCCCTTAGTTATGAGATGTGCAATATAGAAGGCTTTCCTTACCCCTGTGGAGGCATGGTGACCAACGTTTAGATTGCTATCAACCTGTATTGCCAAGTCTTGCACTACTGGGTTTGAGCTTAAAGGGGTGCTATCTATACCATAATTAGCGAGGGCTACTTCTTTGATAAAAAGGATAATGAGGCATTTTTCTGTTTAGTTTTAGTCTGTGACTTTGGCACCAATCATTTGTCTGAGTCAGCCCCTTCTGTAATATGTTGACATTATTGGAGGACTCAATGAGTGCATCTAATTTGCAGTCATCTGCAAAACTGGTAAGCCACAGGCCATCTGCTTTCATCTAGGCCTCAGAGAAATATATTTCAAGCAGTAGAGTGCCCAGCACAGATCCTTATGGTACCCCACTGGTAACTGGTCTACTGGTGCAGGTGGACTCCCCAACTTTGACAATGGGCATTCTGTCAGTGAGCCAGTTGGCAACCCATCTAGAGACTTATGGGTTAATCCCCAGCTGGGACAGATTCTCAATGAGCCCTGAGTGGGGAATGTGTCAAAAGGCTTGGCTAAATCAAGATAGATGGTATGTACTGCTTTGTCCTCATTCAGGTCTTTGGTGACATTCTCAAAGAAGTCCATCAGATTTAATAAGCAAGATCTACCCTTGATGAAACCAAACTAGGTTGGGTCAAGAGTTTGAAGGTTGCCAGTGTCCTTGTTGTTAAGGTCTCTGATGATTCTTTCCATGGCATTGGAGATAAGGCTGGTTAGGCTTATGGGTCAATAATTTCTTGGGTCAGTTGATGGACCCCCTTTGTGTAAGTGGATTACTATTGCTGTTCTGCTCTCTGTTGGAACCAAGCCAATGCTCATCTATGGTTAAGTGCCAAGTGGTTCTGCTAGGTTTATTTTAGATTATTTAGTAAGCAAGCTGGGATGCTATCTGGTCCCATAGAGGCCGTGTACTTGGCCTTGGAGAGTGGTTGTATGACCCGTTCTTTGGAGATACTTGGTAGCGGACCAGTGTCAGGAATGCTTTGGGGTATGGCTGGAGGGGATAGGGGGTAAAGTTGTTGCCTAATATGTCAGCTAGTAGGCTAGCAATTTCCTCAGGTTCAGTGTGAGTGGTACCATCCACTATAAGTTTAGCACACAGCTGGGCATTCTCTTTTAGGTTTCAGACGTAGCTAAAGAATGCCTTATAGTTGTCTTTAGCTAGGAATGCTAATTTAGTCTCATAACTAGCCTTTGAGGACTTTATAAGATATCTGATTTGCTTGTTCAAACTGTGGAGGGTAGTTTTCCTCTGTTGAGTAAGTTCCCTCTTGTTCTTAGATATTAGTTTCTTTTTTTTTTTGTTATATAACTTATTTATGCTTACAGTCCACCAGGGTGGCTCGTTTTTTTAGGATGATCTAGTTTTAGTCCTGTCAGGTACAGCTTGATTCAATACATTTGTTTAAGTGGATATATAGTGCATGTGTGTACTCTTCTCCATAGGAGTCATTGTTGGCTGTGTTAGCAAGGGCTTTAAAACTTTTTATAGCACCGCTTAGTAGGCTATAGTTTGCTTTGGAGATATTTTTCAGTTGTTTTGCTCCTGTGGAGGTGTCAGGTCTAATCTTTAATTCAAATGAGACTGATTTATGGTCTGACCTTACCAGGGAGGGAAACACATAGGGGATAGTGCAGTGGCCCCCTCCATGTTGGTCAGTACTAGGTCTAGGACATTTGAACCCCTTGTGGGGATGCAGACCAACTGTTCCAGGGCATTTGAAGTAATAAAATCCAGGAACCTCAGAGCAATCATGTATCTGCTCATATAAATCGCCTAATCGATGGACAGATAGTTGAAAGGTCCCATGACCAAGCTGTTTGGCAGTATACTGAGCGACTCAAGCAAGTCCAGGTAGGCAGTGTGCTTATCCTAGTTCATGGCAGGGGACCTGTAGCTAGCGAGGATGTGGTCGGGTATTTTGCCTATAAGTATTTGGACCTGGAATAGCTCAAGGGATTTGTAGTGTTTTACCAGTCTTGATATGTATTTGGATTTAATGAATATGGATACACCTCTACCTTTGGTTCTTTATTGTTTGTTTTGTGGTCTAAAAGTGTGAAAGACATTGTAGCCTTGTACCGTCTGGGTGGTCTCTGTGGCCTTGAAGTGTATCTCAGTGACTGCACAGCTGTCAGCATCTTCCAAGCTGAGGAGTGCTTCAAGGGAGTGCAGGTTACTGTTTTGGCTCCTAGCATTGAGCAGCAGGACCTTGAGTTTGTCTCTAGTAGACTTCTTTATGTCAGAAGTTTTGTGTTTTGATATTGCCTAAAAAAGACACTATGGGGGAGGCAAGCATCTTTGATGTATCCAAAAGCCTTGAGGAGACAGGTGAAGGACATCTCTGGCAAAGCAATGTGGTCTGTCGATCATGTTTTCCCAGGCTATCAGATAGTGGATCCTCTGGAGTGACACCAGAAGCTAAGCCAGTTATTGAAATCAATCATTTTTTTGTCTGTATTGTGGCATCATCCCAGGTGAAGGTAGAATGCTGCTTAAGGCTTGGGACATACCTGCCTGAGACACACAGTCTGAGAATTCAATCATGTCTCTCTTCATATAGTCGAGAGAGGTACATCTTAAGTCATTCACTCCAACGTGTACTATGACAAACTCATAACAGTAATTGTTGCTGAGTGACTTGAGTGTGTGCATGATTTGATGTATCCTGGCACCTGACAGGCAGCTGACCGTGACCTTCTCCTTTTCCAGCCTGGTGAGGGGGACATTTGTGTGTCTCACTTTTGAGTCACCTATGACTAGGACATTAGGTTTTGAGGTGTTTTGCTTTGTGGGCTTAATTGTTGAGACACTGATATGTGTGTTATTATGTGTAGTGGTGGATTCTGTTCATATGCCAGTATGTTTAGGTTGTTTGTGCTTTGGAGGTCTCTGGTCTTTTGTTAGGCTCTTAGTGAGTACCTCCACATATGTGGGTTTATATGTCTTGACCTTATCTTGTGTGAATGGAGAGATCTGTGTGCTGATAACCTTTGTGATGTCTTATTTATTGTTATGTGAGAGGGCTAGTTCTAGTTGCATGGTATAGATACAACTCTCACATACTGTATTTGTTTGCTTTAGGAGCAAGTGGTTGTCAGTATACATGAAGCAATTGCTACATTGCCTCAGGATGCCCATGTCAGTCAGGCTGGCTGAAGAAATGTTGGGAAACTGACTGTCTATAGTAGCAGGTAATTCTTAAGTACTAATTCCTAAGATGGCAAATTAGATCAGCTATTGCTCTAGGATTAACAAGGGGACTTATTCTATAGAAGATCAGGGATGGAAAGTAGTTGATGCTGCTCAGTGCTCAGCTGCATTGCCTGCAGAGCAGCAGGAAACCTGGGAGGGTTTCACTGACTGGTGTCAATGGAAAAATCATTTCTAGACGTTTGCGTCTATACAAGGCACCACTAACCCCCATTAAGCGGTGTGCAGCTACCCGCAAACAGGAGGCTTATATACAGTCAAAATTAAACAGTTTTAAACTAGTATACTAAGAGAAAATCACACAATAATCCTTCCTCTAGCAATCCCCAGCTCAGACAAGGCTATACCCACACTCTTCTGCCATAAGGGTGAAGGGGAGCCCTTCTTAATGTAAGATGGCTGGATTTAAATTCAAGTGTGTAAAAAACAGGCTGTGAGTTTTCATATTGTTATTAATTGTTAAATTTAACATAACCTGAAGGACTTCTTCCCTGAAAGTTCTATGTCCTAAAATCATTTTCATTCTAAAATTTTAATAATGATTTGCTCTGTTCTTATAATTTCTTACAACAGAAATTATCTTAGTAATTTTTCTTTCAACCTTTTCAAGGCCATCTCATTGCCTTTTATTATATATATATACAAAATGCATTATTATGCACCAAAATAGATATAATTTAAACTTTATATAAGTCTACCATTTACTTGTCATCAAGCACAGTAATATTTTTCAGTAATAGGCCTAACTGTCTAATAGCTTTAGTGGAAACAGTGGTTACCTGTTTAGAAAACGACCAGTTAGAAGAAACCAATATTCTCAAATCCTTATATTCATTAATTATAGTTAATGTAGCATTTTGCATGAAAATTGGATGACTTCTGATATTCCTACCAAAATACACAACATTACATTTATTAGTGCTGAATTTAATACCAAATTCACTTGACTAATCACTAAGGCTATTTTCATTAGATACAATGAAATCTAGTTTAAAATTATCAGCATACTTATCCAGTGTCATTTGATAGTAGTGACTGATGGAAAAAACAGTAACAAACAGCAATGGGCCCAATCCAGATCCCTGGGAACACCTGATGTTACATTATGAGACACAGAATTCTGTCTTATAACTGTAAAAAGTTGTTTCCAATCAGAAAGCTATTCAATGAATCAATTAATCATCATGGATTATAATTATTTCCAACCAAAACATTATAAATGGTCTAATGTTGCAAAATGTCAAACTCTTTGGCTGTTTTCATCCCATTGTCCACCAAAGTTCTAACATTATCATAAAACTCTATCAAATTAGTTAACGTCAATCTGCCTTCTATCTTTGAGAACCATGTTGATTAATATCATATAAATGATTGTTTAGTATGACATTTATTACTTCCAACAGACACCTTTCAAAAACCTTTTCTTAAAATGTAGGTTAAACTAACCGGACAGCAGTTATTAATATCAGATGTTTTCCTTCCTATATAAAGGAATAATATTTGATATTTCCAAGCATTTGGTACGAGTCCATTATGATGAAGAGCACTGAACAAAAGAGGTTTTTCTAATCTTTATCTTCTTCTTAAATGACTTGGTTAGTTTATTTAATCTTTCTTTTATTCAGTTTCACAGGAATGTTTTAGAATGTACAGAATAATCTCTTCTTTATTTCTGTATAATCTAATTTGGTCTACATTCCATCAATAAGGACATTTATTATTTAAGTTGGGGGGGTTTACCTATAGTACCTTCCATTCCTTATGCATTATCTGCTGCAGAATATTATATCCACCATCTGCATTCATAAACCAATCACTCCTATTGATATAATTTTTATCTTTAATTTTACAGTAATCAGGTTTCTCATAATTATATTTGATAGTCTTCTTAACTGATATTTCTTTATGTTAAAATGTAAAGAGTTGTGATCCAACATGCCTAACAGCATGTCTATTAAGATATTAAATGTCAGACTCTCATCATCTGTTATTAGTAAATCTAAAAATATTGCCCTTCCTGATGTGTTCAACCATTGAATCATGCCATAATATGCATTCATTTCTATAAACCTATTACAATAATTACTGGAAGCCAATTAATGCCAAGTAATATCTTAGTGGTAAAATTCACCCAGTAGAATAATTTTGTTATTATTAAATGTTCTTTCCAGTTTATCTAGGAACTCATTATGTTGTACTTTTTCCAGTTTATGACATTGATAACATGCTACAATCTTAATAATGTCTTGTGCACCAGTGATGACAACCACTAATATTTCCTTGTCACCATCACTTAAGATCAAATTGCTATTTAGTGTATCCTTAATTAATTTTATATAGAAACAAGATTAATTTCTTTACAACTTACCTTAAGTTTCCTCCTTGCATTGAACTTCTTCAAGCAGTCAACAGTCTCTTGTCTGTGCATACAAGAAGCAACAGTAGAGCGATGCTGAAATAAAACAAAAGCAACACTATCAGCGCAAAACAGAACTGACTTCCAATTTCCAGCAGCATTCATGGTAATAAATACATATCATGTATCTGTTTAAATGTTACTTGGTTGCATGAAGGAGTAACAGAAGGCATGTATAACATTATAGACTCAAGCTTTCTGTTTCCTTTTTATTCACGTCTTGGGATGATATTAAAGAGTGTACTCATTTGTGTCTGTGAATTTCATATCTTACACATAACACTCATTGTCCACTTGAAAAAAAATTTGTGACGTTCACTTTTGTGCAACAGTAAAATGAGTTATGCAGATATAGTTGACACTTGCTAAAAAGTTGTCCCTTTTGGCAAGTTTTAGGTTTAGAGTGAAAGAACACAAAGGTGTTTTTTTTACTGTAAACATAAGAACATATAGGAAGAATCTGCACAAAATGTGGAAAGTGTTCATTAGCTTTCCTTTGTTGAAAATGGATAAGCCTCTAAAATGAGTGTATAATCTTCCTATTTTATGCATTGCTTACTAATGTTTTAATTTCCTTTATATTAATTTGTGTTGGCTTTGAACACCAGCAAGGCCAATCCATCAGCTTGCTTTGCATGTTGCTGTGGTACCAGCTGTCTTTTTTTATTTTACTCCTTTTGCAAGCTACATCTCTAGTTTTAATTAAAAGGTCTGCAGCAATAACCACTCAATCAGCATAGAAAAACTTTACATTGGCCTTTATTACTCATCTCTTGATTTGACATAATACACACCAGTTATTGAAGTAAATACAGTATTGATGACCTCACTGTTCAGACTATTATTATAGCAGTTTAGAGGTAGAGAGAGTATACAGATCATGTTTAAACACCACAAAAGGCCAGGATATGTCATATGCATTGCTTGATCTACTCATCTGGACACATGTAAAGCAAAAATTTTAGTGCAAAAAAAAAAAAAAAAAGAATAGAAAAATCACTGTTATGGTTTGTTTTGGTTATGTCTCTTTGGGTACTGAAGTCATTGTACTGTTACCTGTCATGAGAGTGATAGTGTCATTAGACTTTGCATGGTAAAAGATATTCTGATAATCTGGGACAAAGTATTTGAAAGAATTCCATACATTTGTACTGTGCTGATGAAGGGAGCCATGATTTAGACAGAAACTAGGTTATCATATTTCAGAGGATGGCTTTGAAACAACACTGTATCAGGCATAAGAGGTGAGATGGAGAGGCAGGGGAAATGGAAGATACACTGATGAAGTGATAAAGGGGAAAGGGTTTTAGTAAACTCTAAGTCCCTTGTATACACAAGATGCAGGTGCCTGTTTTTAGCTTTGAGACCTGTACTATATAATAGTAACTCTGCACATTTTTCAGTCCTGACTGGCTGACTGACTTGCAGAACAAGATGGTGTGGAGGTAGAACATTGGGGTGTTTAGTATAATGTAGTCTCTTAAAATCAATATCAAGAGTATTGAAAACTGTAGGTCAAGCCTTCAGACTTCCAACACTGCAGTGTGCTAGAGCAGTCCAACTGGTGTTCCCCTTATTATTTTGTATGGTGGATCACTAAACTAAAATTGCTGTCAAATGTGTATTAAGACGTTCTTAATAAAATCTTTATTAATACTATGTCATATATTGAAACAATGTAGTGACTATCCATACATACTACTGTATTACAAGGCAAAAAATTACATTTTAAAATAATGTCTCGTTTGTTTTGCAATGAAATGAAGTAGACTTATTTCTTTAAATAGGAAATGATACACATAAATATCAAATCAGGAGTATATTTCTGTTCATCTGTTCCTGATAAATTTAAATAAGAATATCTTTTACATCTCCCACTTAATTGAATGACAAAACAGAACAGCAAGATGAAGAGGAAATCATAGTATGTAAAAATGAGATATTATAAAAAAGGAGATGCAAATTCACTACTGCCCAAACTGTAGATCAAATAAAAAAGGAGAGGAGCATCAGTTCAGATTTTCCTTTTTAACCTTTGATAATCATAATTCATCATGACAAATGGCTAACTGGTTAAAGATTTCTAGGACTGTACTAAGGTCAGTGTTTGGATTTAGCATTAATAAATGTTCTGTTTCAAGTCTGTGAATTCAGAACTTATGGATGACACATATATTTTATTTTCCCAATGTAAGCACTTGAGTCTGTGCTAGATATAAAAGGGAAAATGTGCTAAATGTGTTTTAAGCTAAACAATTGACATTACTCTACTGTGATTCTTTTCCCTTTAACTCTCTTAATTTACTATAATAAACATAGTTCTTATGACAGAAGGAGAGACACAGGGCAGCATCCTGCAGGGACTATCCATTTCCTGGATCACAGGGGGTTGCGGACCGATGGTGTGAACTACCACAATTGCTGTGGAATGAGAAGAACAAGAGTCGTTCAAGACAGAATGGGGTAGGTACAAAAGGGTAAGTTAGAGGGTGGGGATGGAAAGGATGAATGATGTTAAGTCTAAAGATAAAGAAGGAGAGAAGGTAGAGTAAGAGGAAGGTGGGGATGAAGGAGAAGTACAATGTTAAAGGTAAGGGGGAAAGTGGGGGTGGAGAAAATATATAATTTTAAGAGTAAGGGGAGAGATGGGGAAGGAGGGGAGGTATAATATTAAAGCTAAGGGGGAACTTTTACAATGTTAAGGTAAGATACTATGGGCTATTTGGAAATCTGATGTTGGAACTGATCAGTAACTGGGTATCGTAAGCCCCATGCCATCAAACAGCTGATTGCAATGATGAAATTACAATGTCAAACTGATGTAATAGGGGCTAGAAGAGCAGACACAGATCAGTGGAAACAGAGACATCATGCCTATGCAGCAGTGAAGATCAGACTCTGTAGAACTGTAGATGGAAGTCAAACCATTGTGCATACATGGGGAAAAATCTACCTGCTTTAATATCATTACATGAGGACATATATCAGATGCAGTGCTGCAGGACATCAGGAATCCATCCCCAAGCAGTAATTCACATCCTGTCACGATACTGCAAAGGTGTACAGGGAATAACATATAGCACCAAGACCTAAATAGTCTAAAACTGCAATGCATGACATCTGTCAATGTGCATATGTCCGAGTCCCAAAATATCGAAAAACACAATGCAAACCTAAACCTCTACCCCTACACCACAAAATACAAACCAACAAATACAAAATAAAGCACTGCTGACTTCTCTACATTTAACCAGGGGCAATCCCCCCCTCCATCTCCCACACCCCCTGCAAATTTAATATACCAACTATAAGACTTCACTACAGTGGAGGAAAGGTACATTTCCTGATCCTCAATGTAATGTGATTTCCATAACAGATGTCCAAATACTTTCTAACACAAATACCTCTCTCTTCCCAAAACACCTACACCTGCCAATGCAAACACATCCACACACACTTATTCCAGCACCGCAAAGGACACTCACACAATTTAGTTAGAAACACAGGAATCCTACCCTTAACAATAATATCTTCCTTACCCTTTACTTCACATGTTTTACAAAACAAGCTCACAAATTCCCTTCACTGGTACATGTAACATCCATCACGTATATTCACTAAAATGCAGCACTTCTTAAAGGGATACTACAATACCCAAACACAACACAATACTCACCTCCACAGATTCAGTATTCTCTGACTCAATATGCTAAAGTTTCAGTATTTTAAGAAGTTGATCTTCTGGTGTCGATCTTCTAATCATCGGTAATGTAAGCTTTTGTGATTTCAAACTAGACCAATATATATATATATATATATATATATATATATATATATATATATATATATGTGTGTGTGTGTGTGTGTGTGTGTGTGTGTGTATGTATGTATGTAATACATGCCATATTAATGCTATGGGTAGTGCAAGATAACTGCTGTGTCTTGATGTGAAGTATCCACTACATCATCATGTGGTGAGAGAAAGCCTTCAGAAATTCCTCAGCGGTGTATATGCCATGATTTCTGACAATATTCAGTACCATCATAGTCTGAGAAAGATATTACTTCCAGGAAGGGGACTTCAGTTCTCCCCTCCTAAAGGCCAGCTTGTCATACGTAATGCTATGTGTCTCCTTCTGGATACTTGTCAGAAGGGTCATTATGGTAAAATATTTGACCTGTGCCTGCAGTGCCACATCTCAGGGTAGTTTTGTATCTCAGGGTATTTGACACCACCATTTTCTATTAACTGTAACATTCTTCTGGATACATTGGTGGGACCATGCTCCTCTGCCCCACACATAGGTCCTACCTCTCCTTTGCATTTGTGAACATAGTTTGATCAGGCCAGGGCCCTGAGGAGTGGCAAATGTCAGGTCATTAAAAGCAGCTAGCATTTCCTCTGGTGAAAAGCAACCTAAGATTAGTAGCATCTTCATAAAGGCAAACAGTGGGACGGTGCCACGATGACTGAGGCAAACAGTGGGACAGTGCCACGATGACTGAGGCAAACAGTGGGACGGTGCCACGATGACTGGTGAGGTGTGCATGCTGTATTTGCTGCCACAGTACATTTGCCAAAAGAAAATAAGCTAGCATAGAAGGAGATTGTAAATTCAATTCAATGCATCCATAACATTTCAAAACCAGTTATAATACATTTAGACGACATTCCAGACCCTCAATAATATCAGATAATATCCTAAATTGCATATCATATTCTTTTCCTAATTGGGAGCTCATAAGAATTACAAGTAAGTTGTAGCTGTCTACAGTCAAATGCATTCCTGATATAACCACACAATTAATATAGCAGACTGCAGATAAAATTTGCTGTAAGGAATGTCCTGCCTCACTACTACTGGGGATTCACTGGTGCAGATCTAGTACACTGTTATCTGTTGCCAGGACGAACCCCGTAAACACTTGCCTTTTGCAGTCATTCACACAAGAGAGGATGTCATGTTCTTGTGAAGAGAAAATGCACAAAATTAAAATCTTTAACAGCTTACATTGAATCTGGTTGCTGTGGCTCTTTTGCCCAGCTAGTTCCCATCACAATCTATCCCCTGCTTGCTTTAAAGTAGCCTTTCCACAACATAGTGGAATACACCCTTTGCAATCCCCTGCTCTGTCTTGCAGGATATCAAAAGTAAAAACAAAAGTTGTGGGTACCATTTGTAAAATACTGTTAACTATATAAACAACATGCTAGATAAATAGGTGGGAAACTTTGTCACATTTAGTGCCTTCATTTTAAAATTCATTAAAATAGATCTGAACAAAATTAATGAAAATCTGTTTCTTTATATGTTTCTACAAAAGCATATGACAAACCTTCACCAATGTACAAATTATTGTAAATATTATCAAAAAAATGAACCTTATACATTTTAATACTTTCTTCTAAAATATAGCTGTAGAAATTATCGATAATAAAATTATTTTTGAAGCTTAAAATATAAATTAAGTGGTTTAATGAGAGCAGAAGAAAATCATAAGAAAAATAATTCAATAGATTATAAAACTATGAACTATTTAAGGTTTTACTCCATACAATTGTGTAAATGTATAACACTTGTAATGGTGCATTTCACATCAGTCATGACCGATTCATGTTATACTAGTACTTTTTGTGGAGCTTTTCTCCCCAGGCCTCTGCTATTTTTTTTTTCACCTTCCAGATGGACATTCTCATTAAGCAAAAGTGAATGAATGAATGGATGAATAAATAAAGACAACCCCCCCCCCAAAAAAAAAAGTGTCAAGGTGTTATTAAACTGTGTAAATAAGAAAATATTGTTAAATCATAAAAAAGAAGGAAATTAAAGAAGGGTTATATAACATGAGTTTACTCCAAAGGTTTAGCTTTCAAGGCACATTTCAAACTAAATGCTTACACAGACCAGGGTGGGAGTGATTTTAGCTCCCACTGAAAGTCCTTTATTTATAGTTTATTCTGTCAGTCCTGGTTTGTATGGAGAATTCATTTTAGCAATAGTGAATGTTATAATACTGTTCAGTATTATTCCTAATGTGGCTGGTATTGATTTTTAATACATTATATAGCAGGTCACAATAGTCAGGCAATGCCATTTTCTCTTTAATGGTAAATACTATAAGGAGTTAAAATGAGTAGCTATGGGTGTCAGTGTATTCTCATATTTATACAGTTTCTTCATAGTTTGAGCCTTATGGAATACACTTTTAGGTGTTATGAGTGAAGGCACTAATTTCATCAAAATGTGGTAAAGTACAGATGGCTCAGTTTTTATAACCTTTAAAGCAATTTATTCTTAAGTGTTTTATAAGCTTTCATTTGATCTCACTACTTAATTTGGAGCTTCAGAACATGTACAGTTATAAATAATATATACAGGAACACATTTTAACAGAAAATGGTAAAGTTTAAATGATTCACTTGTTAACAATATTTACAATGATTTGTTCACTTGGGAAGGTTTATCATGGGATTTTCTTAGAAACCTTTACAAATTAAGTGTTTTGCTTGTCTGCTTTGCTGAAGTCTTGAATGTAAAAGTGCTCAGTGTGACAGTAAATTTACCTCTTCCTAGAGAGCTCTGTGGCTCTCCACTGCTGCCAGTACTGTTGGGTTGAGCATGTGCCATAACCTGAGAAAGTTCATCCCCTCCAGGCACATTGTCTGTGTTTGTGCAGTACAACCTCAACTGATATGGGAACTGCTCACTTTCTGTTAATAACACAGGTAATTTGTCAACAAGTAAATGATTCCCTTCCCTTTTAGAAGGGCTCTTAGAAACAGATCTGACCTGTCAGTCCGAAATAATTCAATGTCCAGGTGTTTCTCCACAGGAACTTTAAAGTTACTTCACATGGTTCTTATTTTTCAAAGGATCTACCTTCATTTTATACCTTACTGCATAGCTGCCTCAGTGGCTAGGCACTTGTATGCAAAGCAGCCAGATGCTCTGTGGCTAAATCTCATTTGGCTGTTTGCAGTGCTGGTATGGAGCACTGTATCTTTCATGTTTACTTTGTTTGTAGCATTGGTGTGAGGTACTGTGCCAAGCAAGTGCTACTTTGTAAAGCTAGTGTGAACCGCTGAGCCTGTCATGTGCTACTTTGTTTGTAGCATTGGTGTGAGTTACTGTGCCAAGCATGTGCTACTTTGTAAAGCTAGTGCGAAGCGCTGTGAGTGTCATGTATGACTTTGTAGCGCTGGTGTGAAGTAGTGTGCCTAGCATGTGTTACTTTGTAAAGCTCGTGCAAAGCACTGAGCCCATCATGTGTTACTTTGTAGCACTGGTGTGAGTTACTGTGCCAAGCATGTGCTACTTTGTAAAACTACTGTGAAGCACTGTGTGTGTCATGTATTACTTTGTAGTGCTGGTGTGAAGTAGTGCACCTAGCATGTGTTATTTTGTAAAGCTAGCGTAAAGAACTGTGACTGTCATGTATTACTTATTACTTTGTAGCACTGGTGTGAGTTACTGTGTCAAGCATGTGCTACTTTGTAAAGCTAGTGTGAAGCACTAACTCTGTCATGTATTACTTTGTGGGGCTAGAGTGGAGTACAGTGCCTGCCATGTTTATTTTGATTATGGTATCAGTGTAGAATAAAAACCAAATTGCCGCTATACCTCCTAAAGTATCCTGTAGCAAACACCAGCACCAAATTAACGAAAGTAACTAGACAGGATACACCACGAGAACACGTTCTTCAAAAGAATTTCCTTTATTCCAAGCAGTAAAACAAACAGGGATAAGCGCTTTCGCGTGCTGCTTGCACGCTTCTTCAGATCAATAAAACAGTGTCTATCCTTGTTCCTTTTATATCAACAATACTTCCAATTAAACTTAAAATCATTAAACAATCAAATAATTAACTAATCAGAAAGGTTTTCAAAATTAACTGATTGAAGAAATCCATGCCTCTATTATGCATTAAACTTCTGCCTCAGACACTCAAGGTGATTTTTACGTTTCACATATTATGGCAATATTTCCTCAATAGAAAATAATCAAATAATAACTTCTAAAAAAACATATTTATAATAAGTAAAACATAAATAAATTTTAGTAAAAATGTTCCCTAAAACAAAATAAAACATTATTAGGTTGCATTTCACTTTAACCAATTTGATTGATAGGTTAACGCGTATGGATGTGCAAACTTATCCATATAATAATGAATGAATTTCATCTTCCGTATATCAGTTCCAAAACTATAAAATATGGAAGGAATATAAAATGAAGTAAATAAGTAGTTGAAATAAATATAAATAAAACGAAGTATGACTAGACATCTTGATATTTAATCACTGACTTCATGTCCAAGATTCTGTTGTAGATCAAATGCGATTTTTTATACTTCATGTCCTATGTCAGAATCTTTATAAAATCTATAGTATACCTATCTGTACTTGCTGTTGTGCCCGCTATTAAATTTCATTTTACCGTTATTGAAATATATCATGTTAAATATTCAATATATATGTGAATAATACGTTCACAATATAAAATTTAAAACATGAAATTCAAAGAGCTGACTCTAGATTTCCTTGCATGAACACGACGTCAAAGTTCTCTATTATATTTAAACTCATTAGAATAGCTGAAACTTGCCTGCAACTAAATTTAAATCTAAATCTAAACTAGTTAAAAAATGAGTCTGATGGTAAAGTGCTTTGTGCGTCTATGGTAATCTTATGATATGTGAATTTGTGTATGAGGCATGTAATCCTCATAGCATGCTAACTAGTTATAATTTTTTATAAGTTTTTATATAAAAAACGATAATTGATGTAAAATATAACATGAAGTGTAGAAACAAGAAATGATGAAATAAAAAATTATATATATATGTTGACCCAAAAAATTCATTAATATATCACTGTGCGTATATCAAATGTCGTAGTTTTCACTGCTTGTTCTAATAAGTTATTACTATAAATACTTAATCGATAATGTGTAGTTTTGTCTTGTTGTTCCCAGTACTAAATAAGATCTACATGAGAAATATGTATGAAAAAGTATAATACATAAATACATGAATGTCTGAATGAAGAATAAATAAATAAGATGTTCAAACATAAAAAAATATATACATGAATATGATATTTCATTGATTGTTCAATCCGTGCAAAAGGAACCTCTAGATATAATATTCGAGTCTCATTCTAGTATAGTGACCCAAGTTTATTTCAAGTGAAGCTGTCTGATTACACAGTCAAAGACACTCATAGTCAAGAGAAAAGAGGAAAAAAAAAAAAAATTACTGCTTGGAATAAAGGAAATTCTTTTGAAGAACGTGTTCTCGTGGTGTATCCTGTCTAGTTACTTTCGTTAATTATGGTATCAGTGTGAGACACTGTACCTGCCATGTTTTACTTTGTCATGCCAATGTGGTGCACTTTTTTTGTGAGGGTGTTTAGCACTATGTCAATCATATTTCACTTTGTGGTGTTGGTGCAAGGCACTGTGATTGTCATGTATTACTTTGTGCTGTCGGTATGATATGTGCATGTCATGTTTTATTGCTGGTTTGAAGTACTATGACTGTAATGTTTTACTCAGTTTGTGGTACACATCTAAGGCACTGTACTTGTCATGTTTTTTTTTTTTTGTATTTTTTTTTTTTTGGGCTGCAAGTGTAAGACATTGTGCCTGGTATGTATTACTTAGCCTGTGCTGCTGGTGTGAGGTTTGCCTGTCATGTTTTATTTTGTTTGTGATGCATGTGTGAGGCACTGCATCTGTTAAGTTTTTCTTCATTGGTGGTGATAGTGTAAGGCACTTTACTTATGATGTTTTATAATGTTTGTGGTCCAAGTATGAGCTACTGTACCCGTAATGCTTTACTCAACATGAGATACTGTACCTGTAATGCTTTACTCAATTTGTGGTGCAAGTGTGAAACACTGTGCCTATCATGTACTACTTTGCCTGTGCTGCTGGTGTGAGGTGTGTTTTCATGTATTGCTTTACTTGTGCTGCTGGTGTGAGATGTGTTGTCATGTATTGTTTTGCTCGTACTGCTGGTGTGAGATGTGTTGTCATGAATTGCTTTGCCAGTGCTGCTGGTGTGAGGTTCACCTGTTATATTTTACTTTGTGGTGTTGGTGTGAGGCACTGCTTCAGTCATGTATTACCTTGTTTATGCCACTAGTGTGAGGTGTGTCTGTCATGTTTTTCTTTGGTCATGGTGCTGATGGGAGACACTGTGCCTGTCATTTTTCTCTTTGTTTCTGATACTGGTATGAGGTACCCTGTTTTTCATGTTTTACTTTTTTGCCTTGCTGCTGTGAGGCACTGTGCCTGTCATGTATTACTTTATCTGGGCTGCTAGTGTGAGGTGTGTTTTCATGTATTGCTTTGCCTGTGCTGCTGGTGTGAGGTGTGTTTCATGTATTGCTTTGCCTGTGCTGCTGGTGTGAGGTGTGTTGTCATGTATTGCTTTGCCTGTGCTGCTGGTGTGAGATGTGTTGTCATGTATTGCTTTGCCTGTGGTATCGGTGTGAGGTGTGTTGTCATGTATTGCTTTGCCTGTGGTGTTGGTGTGAGGTGTGTTGTCATGTATTGCTTTGCCTGTGCTGCTGGTGTGAGATGTGTTGTCATGCATTGCTTTGCCTGTGGTATCAGTGTGAGGTGTGTTGTCATGTATTGCTTTGCCTGTGGTATCGGTGTGAGGTGTGTTGTCATGTATTGCTTTGCCTGTGGCATCGGTGTGAGGTGTGTTGTCATGTATTGCTTTGCCTGTGGTGTTGGTGTGAGGTGTGTTGTTATGTATTGCTTTGCCTGTGCTGCTGGTGTGAGGTGTGTTGTCATGTATTGCTTTGCCTGTGCTGTTGGTGTGAGGTGTGTTGTCATGTATTGCTTTGCCTGTGGTGTTGGTGTGAGGTGTGTTGTTATGTATTGCTTTGCCTGTGCTGTTGGTGTGAGGTGTGTTGTCATGTATTGCTTTGCCTGTGCTGTTGGTGTGAGGTGTGTTGTCATGTATTGCTTTGCCTGTGGCATCGGTGTGAGGTTTGTTGTCATGTATTGCTTTGCCTGTGGTGTTGGTGTGAGGTGTGTTGTCATGTATTGCTTTGCCTGTGCTGCTGGTGTGAGGTGTGTTGTCATGTATTGCTTTGCCTGTGCTGTTGGTGTGAGGTGTGTTGTCATGTATTGCTTTGCCTGTGGTGTTGGTGTGAGGTGTGTTGTTATGTATTGCTTTGCCTGTGCTGTTGGTGTGAGGTGTGTTGTCATGTATTGCTTTGCCTGTGCTGTTGGTGTGAGGTGTGTTGTCATGTATTGCTTTGCCTGTGGTATTGGTGTGAGGTGTGTTGCCATGTATTGCTTTGCCTGTGGTGTTGGTGTGAGGTGTGTTGTCATGTATTGCTTTGCCTGTGATATTGGTGTGAGGTGTGTTGCCATGTATTGCTTTGCCTGTGGTGTTGGTGTGAGGTGTGTTGTCATGTATTGCTTTGCCTGTGGTATTGGTGTGAGGTGTGTTGCCATGTATTGCTTTGCCTGTGGTGTTGGTGTGAGGTGTGTTGTAATGTATTGCTTTGCTTGTGCTGCTGCTGTGAGGTATGCCTGGTCATGTACTGCTTTAGTTGTGCTGCTGGTGCTGGTGTGAGGCACTGTGCCTGTCATGTATTACTTTATCTGGGCTGCTAGTGTGAGGTGTGTTTTCATGTATTGCTTTGCCTGTGCTGCTGGTGTGAGGTGTGTTGTTATGTATTGCTTTGCCTGTGCTGCTGGTGTGAGGTGTGTTGTTATGTATTGCTTTGCCTGTGCTGTTGGTGTGAGGTGTGTTGTCATGTATTGCTTTGCCTGTGATATTGGTGTGAGGTGTGTTGCCATGTATTGCTTTGCCTGTGATATTGGTGTGAGGTGTGTTGCCATGTATTGCTTTGCCTGTGGTGTTGGTGTGAGGTGTGTTGCCATGTATTGCTTTGCCTGTGATATTGGTGTGAGGTGTGTTGTCATGTATTGCTTTGCCTGTGATATTGGTGTGAGGTGTGTTGTCATGTATTGCTTTGCCTGTGGTGTTGGTGTGAGGTGTGTTGTCATGTATTGCTTTGCCTGTGATATTGGTGTGAGGTGTGTTGCCATGTATTGCTTTGCCTGTGGTGTTGGTGTGAGGTGTGTTGCCATGTATTGCTTTGCCTGTGGTGTTGGTGTGAGGTGTGTTGCCATGTATTGCTTTGCCTGTGGTGTTGGTGTGAGGTGTGTTGCCATGTATTGCTTTGCCTGTGGTGTTGGTGTGAGGTGTGTTGTCATGTATTGCTTTGTCTGTGGTGTTGGTGTGAGGTGTGTTGTCATGTATTGCTTTGCCTGTGATATTGGTGTGAGGTGTGTTGCCATGTATTGCTTTGCCTGTGGTGTTGGTGTGAGGTGTGATGCCATGTATTGCTTTGCCTGTGATATTGGTGTGAGGTGTGTTGTCATGTATTGCTTTGCCTGTGATATTGGTGTGAGGTGTGTTGTCATGTATTGCTTTGCCTGTGGTGTTGGTGTGAGGTGTGTTGTCATGTATTGCTTTGCCTGTGGTGTTGGTGTGAGGTGTGTTGCCATGTATTGCTTTGTCTGTGGTGTTGGTGTGAGGTGTGTTGCCATGTATTGCTTTGCCTGTGGTGTTGGTGTGAGGTGTGTTGTCATGTATTGCTTTGCCTGTGGTGTTGGTGTGAGGTGTGTTGCCATGTATTGCTTTGCCTGTGCTGCTGGTGTGAGGTGTGTTGCCATGTATTGCTTTGCCTGTGGTGTTGGTGTGAGGTGTGTTGTCATGTATTGCTTTGCCGGTGGTGTTGGTGTGAGGTGTGTTGCCATGTATTGCTTTGCCTGTGGTGTTGGTGTGAGGTGTGTTGCCATGTATTGCTTTGCCTGTGGTGTTGGTGTGAGGTGTGTTGCCATGTATTGCTTTGCCTGTGGTGTTGGTGTGAGGTGTGTTGCCATGTATTGCTTTGCCTGTGGTGTTGGTGTGAGGTGTGTTTTCATGTATTGCTTTGCCTGTGGTATTGGTGTGAGGTGTGTTGCCATGTATTGCTTTGCCTGTGGTGTTGGTGTGAGGTGTGTCGTCATGTATTGCTTTGCCTGTGGTGTTGGTGTGAGGTGTGTTGCCATGTATTGCTTTGCCTGTGGTGTTGGTGTGAGGTGTGTTGTCATGTATTGCTTTGCCTGTGGTATCGGTGAGAGGTGTGTTGTCATGTATTGCTTTGCCTGTGGTGTTGGTGTGAGGTGTGTTGCCATGTATTGCTTTGCCTGTGCTGCTGGTGTGAGGTGTGTTGCCATGTATTGCTTTGCCTGTGGGGTTGGGGTGA